>NW_003852400.1:3912283-3923279 GCF_000181295.1 Otolemur garnettii
GCCTGCCACAATGCCTGGCAATTTTTTTGTTGCAGTTTGGCTGGGGCTGGGTTTGAACCCTTCACCCTTGGTACATAGGGCTGGCGCCCTACTTACTGAGCCACAGGTGCCGCCCCAGCCCTTTTCTTACTTTCCTTTTTTGATGTAACCTAGGTCACTTTTTTTTTGCCATTTTTGGCCAGGGCTGGGTTTGAACCAGTCACCTCCAGCATATGGGACTGGCACCCCACTCTTTTGAGCCACAAGTGCCGCCCGGTCACTTCTTACTCCTCATCGGTCCAAGAAAGTTTTCAGAATAGAAGATTTAGGCCTCTGCTCTAAGTCTCCTCCTGCCCCTTCTCACTTTTTCAAAGGCATGAATGATTATGTTGGCTTTATTTCAGAACATGAGCACTTGGTTGATCATTTAAAGTTGGGTGCCATAAATATCGTTTCAAATGAGAAATGAAAAGCAACAGTGGAGTTTCCTGCTGGTACAATATAGAAGGGAAAAATACTGAGGAACTCAGCAGTGTCTGTTTGGTAGCCTAGCCTAACATACCTCTGCCAGAAAGGGTGAGTCACAGACAGCCCTTAGGGAGTGAGCACGTTCCCTGAACCACAGATGGTGCAGTAATGCCCAGCTTCCACTGAGGTGTGTTCTCCCACCAAGCAGGGTGTGTGTGAGTGTGTCTGTGCTCTGAAAAGCCTCTGCTTTGAGCAGGGCTTAAACCAGGATCATTTTTTTTTATATGTACATGTACCCCCAGAGTTTAATTCCTCAGCAAATAGCTGCCAGTTGGGCTGAGGGCTCCTAGTGTCTGGCCCGGGGTTTTTCTTTCCTGGCAGGTTCTCGCTCTGTTAAGTACAGCATGGCCCACGCTGCAGGAGGGAGTCAGGGCTCCCAGTGATCGGAGCTTCATTTCTCTGACAGGGAAGTTGGCTTTTTAAAGACATAGTTTTAGATCTTTCCAATCACAGGTACTGTTTCAAGGACACAGATTATAGTGCTTGGGCTCTGGAACACAGAGAAACACCTTGATCTGTTCAACACCTTTTTGAAGGGATGCTATTATGTCATCAAAATGTTGCTCAGGCAAAAGGGCAAAGAGGAGAAAGAAGCAGAAGATACTTAGGGAAGGAAAGAGATTTTCTAACCAGAAAAAGTAGGTCTAATGAATGGATGTTTGCAGAAATGGAGACATTTGAACAGAATTATTAAGCAGTTAGCCATCTGTAACTAGGATAGGAAATACAAGATGATTTCAAAGGGAATCATTTCAAATAAGCCATTATCTTGCTTTGGAATTATCATCTTCCATTTGCTCCTACACCAAATGAAAAACGCTGTTAATTAATTAATGTGAGGCAGGGTCTCACTCTGTTGTCTGCGCTAGAGTGCAGTGGTATTATAGCTCATAGCAACCTCACACTCCTGGGTTCAAATGATCCTCTTGCCTCAGTGTCCCGAGTAGCTGGGACTATAGGCACCTGCCACAACACCCAGCTAGTGTTTCGACTTTTTGTACAGACAGAGTCTTCGTCTTGCTCAGGTTGGTCTTAAATTTCTAGCCTCAAGTGATCCTCCTGCCTCAGCCTTCCAAGGTGCTAGGATTACAAGTGTGAGCCACTGCACCCACCCAGCTGATAATTTAACACAAGAGACAGAGGCAGTTATGCTTTTCTTGTTGGTGCCACAAGCAATGCCACATCCCCTGAAGTGTCAATGAGCTCAGCAGGCCTGCAGGCCACATCTCAGGGGCTGGAACCCTTGTTGTAGTGAAGACAGGGGTGACATCCTCACCCTGCACAGTGTGAGTTTCAGTGAGCAGTTCAATGGCAGTCACTTCTCAGTTCTGCTCTGGGTCTTGGGGTCTCAATCTTCTCCCAAAGCAGGACAGATATATTCCCAGGTGTAAATGTCAGGCTGGGTTTCTGTGGGCAACCCATATAGGAAAAAGCCCCCCTTCCTCATCCAATAAAAAGTTTTACTTCTAGAGGAAGGGCTGATGCCTGAGTAACCTTGGGAGTATTTTAATGTTCTATATTGAACTCATCATAATGGCACACTTTTAAAAGGATTGCATGTATGTACGTGTGTGTTTGGGAGGTAGTTGATTAGAATAGCTGTGTTGGTTATTGGTAGTGGGGAACAGTTAAGAAATTGATTTTAATCCTCTAGAAAACTGTACTCTAAGAGAGCTAAAATATTGATGGTGGGGAAAGGGAGGGGGCCCAGAGAGAGAGCAGGGGAGAAGGGGGAGGAGGAGTTTGACAAGGGCAGGACAGGGAGCGGCCCCCCAGATCTGCACCCTGATGTGCACAGCCTGCCTGCTGGTATCTCTCCTGCTTTCCCCAGTGTCAGCCGTGGAGAAACTATTTGCCTGGAAAGCTAATGACACAATAGAGGGGAGGAAAATGAGGACCACGCCAGTGAAGCAGAATTCTTTTGAGGGAACGTAAAATATTCTGCTCACTTTATTAAAAATAAAAAGTTATTATGATAAGGGGGAACATAAAACGCAAGTTAATTGGCACAAAAATTATTTTTAAGGTTGTTCCAATTTTATACGATAGCTAATAAAAGGATGAAGTTGAGCGGAGAGAAAAGAGGTGGAGAGACAGCCAACAGGCAGTGAGATTCCAGGAAGAGGCAAAGAAGAGATAAACATGAAAAAATCTGCACAGAGAAGGACCCATGTGCCAAAGGAGACACGAAGTGGCTTAGAGATAGTGATCACAGGTCCCAAAGACCCACACGCACACACACAGTGCATAAAACACCGAATACACACCTAATGCATACTCCATGAAGCACTATCATTGTTTGGCCTCATCCCACTTTTCATAATTTCTTTTAAAACAGTGATTCACTTTCATAAGAATGGGCACAAATGAGGATGTAATTTCATCCATGTCTCTAGGTGGGAAAAAGGAGTTTACGAGGCTTTATGCAGAAGGTGGACTGCAGGTCACAGAGGAAAAGTTCTATCTTAGCTACAGAGGTAGGTCTCCAGGCAAACCTCTTCTGGGTCCCTCTGACCCCTAAAAAATGATCCCGTGGATCTTAGGTGTCATCTTCCAATTAAGGTGGAGGCAAAGGGACATACTGTTTGTCCTTCTTTCCATAAGGTGGGGGAGGATTTCTTAGAGAAAAGGAACAGCGTCACCACTGACAAGAGGCAGCTGGGGCCTGCGGGTTCCAGGACAGGTGTGTGTGGCACATCTTCCTTCTCTCCTGGGAGCCGACAGGCCTTCTACCACCACTGCTCTGATGGGGAATTCTGACTGTTCAGAGGGCTCACAGAAATCACTCTTACCATGGTGGATCGACAGGCTGAGATTTCATTCAATAAATTTATTTAAAATACTCAAAACGTAAAAAGACACACCCTTTATGTTTCCATTTGATTTACTCAAACGTGAATGAACTGCTGTCTCATTTATTTAGAACTTTAGAACAGACACCCAGATGTCCCTCTGAGTATTTCTTTTATATCTGGGTGATTTGCATGCACCCCCGGGAGTTTGGGTTCTATAGTCTAATCTCACACTTCCTAGGCTGTAGTAGATAATAGGCAGAATGCTGAGTGTTGACTGATTTTTCCTTCAAATGCATCACCTCCTGGGCATTCAGTGCGCAGTGGGAGAGGGTAGCAATGAAAAGTACAGAAATGAAATAGAGTCCCAGTAAAAACAATTTTTAATTGAGAGGCCTTTTCAAAGAAGAAATATAAGACTGGAACTTATTATTAAAATCAAAGAAGTTTAGAGCTGAACATGACCTTGGCAATTAATAATCCAGCCAACTCGCTTCATTTTTTAGATTAGGAAACAAAAACTCTAAGAGGACAAGTTGAGGACAGTCGAGGACAGTCAGAGTTAGTGGTAGGTTTTCTGACTCATGATCTGGGACTACCGCAGCACACTGCTTTCCATTTTCAATAGCAGAACAAGTTTTCTCCCGTGACATCCATTAGGTAATATGAGTAAAATGCCCAAGCTGTCCTCTGAGTTCACAGAGGTTGAATCCCTTCATAAGCAAGCTAAGGGCAGGAAGCTGCTTTAACTCCAATAAAAGAAAAACAAAATGGCAAGTGTGGTCTCTGTCCATCTAGTTCACTGATTCCAAATTTGAATAAACTATGGACCCCGTTAGGAATCTTCTAAGATTGATGATGAATTTTCTCAGCTTGCATTTGGGTAACATTTACTTAAGAAAGCTAAATTCTTATTTTTCAAATAATAATAAGTCCTGACTTTCAATCAGGACTTTCCACTGAAAAAAGACAACTTGTGTCTTTATCATTGGCCAAAGATACTCCCAAGAGTCTGACCTTGAAATCCAATAGAGAAACATTGTCTCAGCTCAGAATTCACCTCTGCTCTGTTCTCTGGGTGTGTTAATGAACTTCTTCCTCGGTTTACACCCCTTTCTACCTCTGCGCCTTCGGTAGCTTCCTCTCTTGTATTGAATGCATTTTTTTAGTGTATAGTTTCCCATGGAGCCCATTTCCTGCATTTCTGTTACCTTGTCATCCTCTCTCTGTTTCTCTCAATCTTGGTCACTTCGTGATTTTCATAATATTGGCTTCGGAAGAAAATTCAGCATGACCCTGCTTTTGTGAAATGTCATTTTTAACAAAAATGCTAGTTTTGTAACAAGAAAGAGATTCAGGTTTTGACTCTGCCACGGAGGTAGAAACCCTCTTGATTTTAGGAATGATGTTCCATTGGTTAAAATGAACTTTAAACACCTCAAGTGGCCTTGATGGTTAGGTAAATTCCCTGTTTTACAATCTCACGAATTTACCACTGCCATCCTGTCCTCCCTCTGGGTGACAAGCGGCTAAAAAAACATTTAAGTTTTCCTCTGAGGGGGAATTTCTCTCTCCTTGACAGTCTCACTCTGTTCTGCGTTGCAGACTACTAGAAATTTGCTGGGGAGCTTCCCCCAGGGAGTGCCTCTTCTCTGCCCACTTGCTTTCATCTAATCCTGGGTCAGAATCTTCTTTTTTGTTAAGAATTCATTCCTGGGTGAAAATGTAAGCATGCTACAATTTCTTCTTGGCTCTGATAAGTGGTGTTGATGTTCTTTTTTTGGATATTATGGAAAGTTATTTAAAAAAAAAAATGGAATGAGTCCCAGTATTACATTATTTTGGTTAAAGAAGAATGTTTCTCTGTGCTACCACATTCCAATGGTAGCTACTAGCCACATGTGGCTATTTAAACTTAAATTTATTAAAATGAAATACAATTAAAAATTCAGTTCCTCAGTCTCACCAGACACACTGCAAGTGCTCAAAAGCCACATGTGTCTAGGGCGTGAAATTGGACCGAGCAGATAGAAAATATTCCCACCACTGTTTTGCAGCACAGCGCTGCTCTACAATATTATGTTTTGACGAAATTTGAAAGCAAACTATGTGCTGTGATCTACAAGACAGATTCCGGAAAAGATACAATGAAACATAAATATGTCAGTCAGCTACAGTCAAAACCCATGCATAAAACGCAGAGGATAATTATTTAATAAACAATACAGTAGGAATTCTAGGTGTTTTTATGTTCAAGTCAGCCACATAGAGTTGAATTTAATTTAGATTCTAAGAAGATTCACTTAAATTAATAGAATTACTACTAAACAAGTGTTTCTCCTCAATGGAGGCAGGCATGCCTGGTTAGGAGTAGGGGTGGAAATGTATCAGAAACACCTGGGAACTTGTGCAGGGACTTGCCATTTCTTGCCTACCCAGATAGAGTTGGAATTAGTTGGGGAGAGGGCTGGTGCCAAGACCGTCTTTTGAAAAAGCTCCTCAGGCAGTTCCCATGTATCTTTCCCACCCTCATTCTTCCAGCTGAGAACCCAAAAGATGGCTAACTGCAGAATGGTAAGGACCATTTATATAGGTTAAGTGTGTCAGTCTTCATATAGGTTAATCTCTGATTACTGGGGCTGGTCCTACTGAGCAATTCTGTACCAGATCTAAGCAGAGTGGGTATGTATTCTGGTTAGTAAGGTTAGAATGCTTCTCCAAAGCTGTGTGGGTAAACATCAAAGGCAAGCTAGCATTAAACATTTATTCATTCAATATCACTTATTAAACACCTAACAATGTCTAACACTGTAATGTATATTGTGGAAAGTGGTAAAAAAGTAAGCAATGACACTGGAATGTGGCAGATAAATTCCTGTATGAGCTTTGGAATCAGCCTGAGTTTGTTTATTTATTTTTGAGACAGAGTCTCGCTTTCTTGCCCCTAGCAGAGTACAGTGGCATCTGTACTGCTGCTGTGCAGCTCACAGCAACCTCAACCTCTTGGGCTCAAGAGATCCTCTTGCCTCAGCCTCACAAGTAGCTGGGACTACAGCAGATCAGCTATTTTTTTGAGATTGGGGGGGGTCTCACTCTTGCTCAGGCTGGTCTTGAACTCATGAGCTCAAGCATTCCACCTGCCTTGGCCTCCCAGAGTACTGGGATTACAGGTGTCAGTTACCACACCTGGCATTAGCCTGAGTTTAAATTTGGTGCTTTCTAGCTGTGTGTCCTCAGGCAACTGACTTAACCTCCCCAAGACTCAGTTTCCTGCATTAAGTTGGGGATGATGCTTACTTCATGGGATTATTATGAGGATTAAATGATATAAGGTACACAGCAAACATTTGGTAAGATTTAGTGACTACAGTATTGTTAAAGAGTATATCGTTTAGTGAGGAAGATCAGTTCACCTGAATTGTGTACCTCCTCCCTGCAGAGATGGCTGGTTCATTGGTAATGAAATGTGCTGAAGAAGTCTCTCCGTGCTCCATCAGCTCAAGGCCATGTCAGATGCCCCTGTGCCAAGCCCTGCCATCTCACAAATGTGGGCCAGTAGGAAATCAGGGTGATGGTACATGGACAATTGAATGTGAGAGCTAAGAATGATCCAAGATGAAGTCACCCAAGTTCCTTCTTTTAGAGATGAGTAAATTAAGCTGAGAGTTGAAGAACTCTGTCAAACTTTAGCTATAACCCACGTCAAACTTTGGCTATAACCCACTGATGGGAGAGCTGAGGACAGATCCAAGCGTTCCTGATACCCTGCCCAGTGTTCACTGTATACACACTGAATGTTTCCCAATGGAACAGGAATCTTCCTCACTACAAAACATTAGGAAAAATGGTTATCTTATTATTATTAGGCTATTTTCATATACACTTTCATTACTTCAGAACCTAGAGACTGGACTGGGTGCATTTTAATTTGTCCTCAGAGGTAAATTTATTATTTTATTTCTGGTTTTTTTAGACTTAAAGTCTTGCTCTGTCACCCAGGCTAGAGTGCAGTGGCATAATCATAGCTCACTATGGCCTTGAATTCCTGACCTCAAGTGATTCTCCTGCCTTGGCCTCCCAGACTGCATGGGCCACCGTGCCCAGCCTTCACAGGTAAACTGACATTCTAGAAGACACAGCTTCTAGGAAGGATTCTCAGCAGAGCAAACCAGAATAGCCAAATGCTCCCGAGATCCAGTTTGCTGTACATTCTAAAAGTTAACCTGGCTCATCACTGCTCAGCAGGTATAAATCCTTCAACTCTGGAATACCAGAATGATTAGGACAGCTCAATGAACTCATAAAAAAGGAACGCCAGAATGTAGCCTAGGGCCCAATCTTCATGTTCATCACAGCCTTGAGATTATCTTTCGTACACTGCAATTCTCAAAGCAGATGGCTAACGCTTGCTTCCATCACTGCCTTCATCCTGTCACTTCCTATAAGCACAAATGGTGAAGGAACTGCAGGCTTTTCAGATTAGACTGTGATGGGTTCTTAGTCATTTGAGCCCTCCTCCCTGTGTGGCTGTGTGGGATAGTTTCTTTCACAACAGTAAGCACCTCAGCATATGGGGCCAGCATGCCCAATGACAGTGTAAGAGAGGGACAAGACAGCTGGGGGGTGCCGTTCATCACTTAAATCAGACAGACTACCACCTGCTCACAGACCTCCGCTGGCTCCCACCACGGCTCCTTTCCATACTCATCTTGGAGAGATGATTGGGATCCACCTCTCCATCTTCATTGCACCACTCTCTCTCCCACTGACCACCAACCATCAAACTGCCTTATTCCCGCTCCTGATTCCCATCTTAGGGTCTTTGCATCTTTGCACTTGCTCTTCCCTTTGCCAGGAATTCTTTCTCTCTGATTGTTGCCAGCTAGTTTCTTTACATTTCAGCTTAAATGTCAAGTCCTCAGAGGCCTTCCCTGAACACACAACCTTGGAGAGCTCCTTGATCATTGTCGAGTGTATTACTCAGTTTAAATTCTCTGCACAACACTTTATACTCTATGATTTTTTTTAAATTTTAAATTTAGTTTTCACCTGTATCCCCCCATTAGAAAGCAAACTTCAAAAGAACATGGATTTTATCTTCTTTATTCGCTATTTTATCCTACCACCTAGAACCATGCCTAGCTCACAGTAGGTCCTCAACAAGTATCTGCTGAATGGAGTGAGTGAATGAATGAGTGACTACCTCTCCAGGGTCACAGCTTGTCCAAGGTGCTGCTTGTGCCTGCAGAGACTCTCCTAGGCTCTGGATGTTGCCTTCCTAGATGCAAAGTGTAGGGTTTCATGGAAAGTAAATCTCAAGATCACTTTTGCTAGCAGAGCATTCAGTAAATGTTGGTGGATTGAACAGTATTTACAGAACACGTACTCTGTACCTCATACCAAGGTCTTTATGAGTATTAACTCATGTAATCTTAACCAATTGGGTTTGTTCTTCTTCTATTCTTCTTCTCATTAGTGAGGATGCATAAACTAAGGTCCAGATGGTTCCATGTTCCACCCAAGATCACACAGATGGTAAATCGAAGGCCTAAGATTTGAACCCAGGGCAATTGCTCTAGGAAATTCACAGCAGAACCTTTACTGGTGAAGAGAATACAAAGAAGGAAGAATGACAAAGAGAAAATGTCAGAGAGGATGTGAATTTATAGTTGTTGAAAGAATACAGATAAGACTGATAAGCGTCTCCCACCTGCATAAAAATAAAAGATATCTATCTCTACCTCCCCAAGGCTACCAATGGCCCTCAGTGATTCGAAAGTATCAATCCAGATAAACAAACTTCTCAGCTCTAGAGGATTCTCATAAGGGAGTTCCTTGGGCATGTTCCATCTAGAACATTATAAAGGTGAGGATGGCCGGGCGCTGTGGCTCATGCCTGTAATCCTAGCACTCCTGAGGTGGGTGGATTGAGTTTGAGACCACCCAGAGCAAGAGGAAGACCCTGTCTCTACAAATAGCTGGGCATTGTGGTGGGCACCTGTAGTCCCATCTACTTGGAAGGCTGAGGCAAGAGAATCACTTGAGCCTAAGAGTTTGAGGTTGCTGTGAGCTACGTTTCCATGGCACTCTACCGAGGGTGATAAATGAGACTCTGTCAAAAAAAAAAAAAAAAAAAGGTGAAGCTGCTTCCTGCAGGACTTGAGTGGGCCATGCTGGATGGATGGTGCACAAGTGTGTGATTGATAAATTTATGGAATGCGGGAAGCTGGTGAGCCGGCTATTGGCCCTAAGCCTGCCTCCTCCCACCTCCTATTTGTGCCAACATTTGTCTGTATTTAACAGTGGCAGCTGCTATACCTTATCTGACAACTGGACTTGCCATCTGAGTCCCTTCCACCCACCCAGACCCCACTGCTGTCCACTAAATGGGTGATTTCAGGGAGCAAATGATGCTACAGGATATTTAGGGTCAGAAGGCAAAAGCACTGGTGATGTCCAAGTGCAGCCGGCCAGTATAAAAGAGAGAGATGAGGATTCAGATGGTGCTTGTAGCTGGGCTCTGATAGAACCCAGAGTCAGGAAAGTCCTCCTGAGGACTGAGTTATTCTACAAATCTGGCTTGACCTTTGCATGAAGTAGAAAAACTGAACAGAAAGATCCTAACATAAGTTGGTGAGCCATGGCAGGGAAAGTGCTTTTTGAGGCAGATGAAAGAATACTCTAAATGAGAAATAATGGCATAAAAGAAATGCTTTAGAACTCAATTTGCTAGCTTAAATATGCTTTACAGGAGTATTACACTGTGACACATTTGGACAGAGTGAACATTTGTTATGGACAGAACTCTTCTCTGATGTATGTGCCCAAGCTCTATAAATTAAAGCCATTGAATGTGAAGCTGGGAGCAAAATTTGGTCCTTCATAGTTACTGGTTTTCTTTATGTTTAATGGAGGATGTAATACTCTGGGAATTATTACTGCCTTACAGAATGATGGACAGTGTAACTAACTTAAGATTTTCCACCACAAAGGGCCAATGACACTTATCTGGTGTATCTAAAACTCCAAATATTTCAAATGCCAAGTCTATCTCCTGCGTCATGCCCTTTTACTGAAGCCGAAAACAACAAAGGGCATGGTTGATTTCTGTGAGTTTCATTCCATTTCAAAGTTTTCTCACTCTTCCATGTTTTCACTAATACACGATGAAATGGCAAAAGATACGAAAATAGAAGGAGGGATTGGAAAAACTTACACAGTGCCCGTATCATTAGTCCCTAAACGATCAAAGGCTAGTCAGGGAAAGGGCCTGAAGAGAGGCTATGGAATGCCAGGCATTTCTTTATGTCGTCTTATTCCATTGCCAGGACATCTGGGGAGGCTGCTAATCCTCAATGCTCCTTTTATAGGTGAAGATGGTGAGTTGGAAAGGGTCCAGTCATTTAACTGAAGTCACCAAAGTAATAAGCAGTAGCACAGGTTTGGTCGGGATTCAAATTCACATCTAGTTCCTCCCAAGACTCCTCTATCTAGAATCCCACACGTGTTGTATGGAATTCCAAAGCCTCCTCTTCTAGCATATTTAAGGTGTGTTCTATGAGACGTGACCTCATTGATCTCCACAATCTTTTAAGTGAGCAGGAAAATCCCCACTGCATCATTATTTTTCAAAAGAGAAAACCATGTTTCAGGGGAGCTCTCAGAAAGTCTGGAAATGTGACAGGGGTGTCTGGTGG
>NW_003852400.1:3930701-3970123 GCF_000181295.1 Otolemur garnettii
GAAACAGATACATTTTGAAATTTTGGAAATAGCACCCGCCACCCGCGGGAGGGGGGCGGGTCTAGTAAGCAGTTCTGGGGCCCGCTTTGTACCTGTATTTTATGTTCTTAAATGATCATCCTTGGATTTATAGCTTGCCGAACTTCTTTCTGGGCTCAGCTCCCTGTCTTTGACTTCATAGATTCTGATTCCAACCAGTTTTTCTTCCTTTGTTCAGGAGCCTCTGACCAGGGTTGCTACCAGTCGGCCATCTTCCCAGAATCCCCAAACTCAGTTTTTCTTAAGGAAAAAAGTGCTTTCAAGTACAGGAAAGTCCTGAGCACGTGACTACTTTCCTTCCAAGCTCCCTGTACATACGTCGGACCTGCCTGTATCGAATTTTCCGGCCACCAGGAAAACAACTGCACAGACTGCACTTTCATCAACACTCTTTTTGGTTAATTTAAATATCACATTATGCATGAATAGCTTTTTTGTTTTGATTTTTATTTATTTACTTATTTTGAGACAGAGCCTCAAGCTGTCGCCCTGGGTAGAGTGCCGTAGCGTCTCAGCTCATAGCAACCTCCAACTCCTGGGCTCCAGTGATTCTCTTGCCTCAGCCTTCCAAGTAGCTGGGACCACAGGCGCCTGCCACAACACCTTCGAATCCACCAGCTCTGGTGTATGTGGCTGGCACCTTAGCTGCTTGAGCTACAGGCACAGAGCCTGCATAGCTTTCTTAAATTAAGAATGAAAGTATAGGTTGATGATATTCTATTTTGATTAAGATAACATAGTTTGGATGAAAACAATTTTTAATCTGTAAAGGTGGAAGTGGTCACATGGTAGAATAGTCAATATCTAGCTAGACATATATTGAGTTATAGGAGAAAAGTTTTCAGAGGAATAAGTTTTTATTCTTTCTAGTTTCTTTCCAAGGTGGAGTCACCTTGTTATTTGTAGTCACTTCTGAGAGTGGAAGTGGGTGCTATTAATAATTATGTCAGGTCAGCAGGTGTAAACTCAGACTGTACCAGGTGAGCCAGGAAGAATTCCCACTGTATCCAAAGGGAAACCACATTTTATTCTTCTACATATTCCACAAGAAGCCCAGCAATCCCTGACATAAGACACCCCTGACCTTCATCACCTTCCACTGCAGGAGTGAGTGGGCCCTTTCTTTTCTTTCCTTCTTTCTTTCCTTCCTTCCCTTCCTACTCTCTGTGTCCCTCACTCCCTTTTTTCTTTCCTTTCCCTTCCTTTCCTTTCTTTCCTACTCTCTTCCTTTATATTTCCCTATTTCTGCTTCCCTCTAATGTGGGAAAGCCAGGTTGTGGACCCCTGGTTGATGAGACTGGCATCCCTTAGGAGTCTCTTCATGGGGTATGCGAAGCCTGAGTCTAAGACCTGGGACCAGGATTGGGTCAAACCACCATCTGGGACTTGTAAGTATAGAGTTGATAGCTTTGGGGACTCTTTATTTTCCTCTTACCTCCCACTTATACTATCTGCCTGGCTGATCTCTTCAAATGCTCTGGCTTACGATGAGTCTTCACCCAACACCCCTATGGTTGGAGAATAGAGGGCTGGCTGGTCGTGCTCTCCTGATGAGTCCTGGAATGCCTGTCAGGACAGTATTTCCTGGGTGCAAGTCCTATACATCCAGGACACCAGGACACTGTTCCTTTGCTGGAAGAACATTTGGGCATCTAGTCTTTGGTTTCAGACCTTTATCACTCTTCCACTGCAGGAGTGAGTGGGCCCTTTCTTTCTTTCCTTCCTTCCTTCCTTCCCTCTTTCCTTCCTTCCTTCCTAATCTCCTTCCCTCCCTCCTTCCTTCCTTCCTAATTCCATACAACACATGAGGGATTCTAGATAGAGTAGTCTCAGGAGGGAGGAACTAGATATGAATTTGAATCCTGACCAAACCTGTGCTACTGCTTATTAGTTAGGTGACTTCAGTTGAGAGGGGAGAGGAGTGACGCTCTCCCCTTCCCATCCTGCGAGGCTGTCCTCTTGACCATTTTGCCTGCTAACACAGGATCAGGCAGAGGAATAAGTTTTTATTATTTCTAGTCTCTTTCCAAGGTAGAGTCACATTGTTATTTGTTGTCCAATCTAGTCTCTTTCCAAGGTGGTCTGGGGAGTGTGAGGGTGGTGAAGACAGAAACCCTGGAGCCCTGCTTTCTGCCCTGAGGGCACTAGTGACCTAGAAGGTTGACCATCCCATATAGAGAGGCTGGGGTCTTCTCAGAGCTTTTGCTGACAGAGTCCCCACAGCTGATTTATGAGTCACTCAAGGCAGTATGAGTTGGAGAGGGTCCTAAACTAGGGAACTCACAGACCTTATGTTTCCTCCTGGGTTGCCCATGTCTGGATCCTTCTGATATGGCCAGAAGGATCCTTCACTAGCCAGAGATGGCTAGGGATCTAGCCCAGAGAAGAACGTTCAGGACTGATGACAATACTGTATCACTTGAAGAACATGGGGGCAGTTAGTTTGGTGCTGAGCACAGGACAGCTGCTTTCAAACCGCAAAGGGCTGTGATCTGGAAGAGGGTGTAACCTTTTCTGTGAGGTCCCCAAGGAATGGTGGAGACCTCTGAAAGATGGACTGTGATCCAAACATGGGATAGGCCTTTTGAGAGAGTCTGCACGGTAGGATGAGCTGAGCATTTCCAAAATAGCTTTAAGAGTGAGTGAAGTAACAGTCCTCATTCATGGAGTATATCATGTTATATTTATCAGATGCTTCACATAGCATGGGAGAGACTGCTAATTATTTACTCAAATCCATCCTCCCTCTTTGCCTTAATCCCTATATTGTTGGGAGTAGCAATGTGTCCAGCTATGGTCCTAACTTTTCCAGCCCCCTTTGAGATAGGCGTGGCCAATGAGTTATAAATAAAAGTTGTTGGTGGAGCATCTAGAAAAACTCTTCAAAAGGGAGGTAACTCAACTGGGAGGCAGGTTTCTTTGTGATCTTTCCTCTTCTTTCTTTCTGCCTGAAATGCAAATGTGATGGTTGGAGCTGCTGCAACCATGTTATGATGACAAGGACATGCTAAAGGTAACATAGCATAATAAATCAGGTAACTGGGACATTCTTGATGTTATGGATCCCATTTGCTAGCCCTGAACTGCTACTGTTAGGTTTCATATTATATGCAGGAAAATCAAACCCCTTCCATGTTTAAGACACTGATATTTGGATTTTCTGCTTTATGCTGCTGACCTAATACTGAAACACACACATCATTTCACTTAGTCTTCACAGAACTTCTGAATATGTCTTATCACACACTTTTTATAGATCAGGAAATGGAAGCTCCAGTAACTTGCCCAAGGTTGCAGAACTAGAAAGTGATAGAGCTAAGGTTTGATCCCAGATCAGTCTGACCTCCAGTCCATGATCTTTTCATGTTGCTTCTCTTTTCACAGATCAGCTAACATGTGATGGCAGATTCCATACCAATCCATTGTACAGACTACTCTTGCTGTCCAAGTGCTTTAGGGCATCCAGCTCACTGTTGGGAGTTTTTGACCCATGCCATCTTGAGTGGAGAAGTGACTCAATTGTTTGTGTCCTTCTGACCTCAGACCCAGGTCCTTCTGGGTCCTTCTACAATCTCTCTCTCCCTACCCCAACCCGCCCTCTATGTGCCTGCTTGAAATGGACAATCTAGACCCTGCCTGAGACACACAAGCATGAGTAACTCCAAGAAGACAAGTCATAGCTGGGCCTCTGCACTTTCCAGACTCCTAAGTCTTGTTTGACTAGTTTATTAGCCCTCTCTCTCTCTCTCTCTCTCTCTTTTCAGCTTAGTGGTCCTATCAGCAAATGTGGAGGTTGGTTTACAGTTTGTACTTTGTGCACTCCTTGAAGTGGAGCGAGAAATTGAAAGGCTTCTGTCAAACCCATATACTCACACATTCAAGATCAAACTAATCTTAAAGCACTTATGGGCTCTTTAATGTTTCTGAGTTTTGCTTTACAAATCTATAGTGATTTTTATGGCATAATTGCTATATCAAGCTAAAGATATTATAAAATTGCAAATACAATTTTTTTGTGTAAAACATTCGGGGGTGGGGTCTGTGGCTCAGTGAGTAGGGTGCCAGACCCATATACCGAGGGTGGTGGGTTCAAATCTGACCCCAGCCAAACTGCAACAACAAAAAAGCTGGGTGTTGTGGCGGGTGCCTATAGTCCCAGCGCCTCGGGAGGCTGAGGCAAGAGAGTCGCCTAAGCCCAAGAGCTGGAGGTTGCTGTGAGCTGTGATGCCACGGCACTCTACTGAGGGTGACAAAGTGAGACTCTGTCTCAAAAACAAACAAACAAACAAACAAACAAACAAACAAACAAAAAAACCATTCTGGGATAAAATATATAATAGGATGGGAAATTATGCTCACAATGGTGTGAGGGTGGAAGAGGGTGTAACCTTTTCTGTGAGGTTACCCAAACTGCTTAATAAATAACAATAAATGCAATCACCTAGAGACAATTGCCCAAAGGGCTCAGGACTGTCACAGAATGTTGTAGCTGGTAGGGTCTCAGAGACCACCTGGTCCAGCCTTCTCATTTTAGAGATGGAAAAATTGAGGCCCAGCGCAGTTAAGTGGCTTTCCTGGGTCACATAGGTGGTTAGGGCAGGACTGGGTCTAGAACATGGGCCTTGCAAACTCTTCATTCAGATAAAAGAACGATACTTAGAAAATGAAGAATTTGACAATAGGAATATTTTGTCCTGTATTCATTTCTTCTTTATCTGAAATTATTAATCTGGGGAGATATTACTAACATTCCCACATCCTGTGCCACAGGGCCTTCCCTGGGTCCAACAGCATAGACTGTTCTGTGTCACTGTGTTATGTCCCCCATATTGCTTGGACTGTTCACCTGTTTGTGTGCCTGTGCTAACCTCCTCACACTGCCCCGATGGCTCTGGAGGCCCCAGGCCCTATATTACTTCGGTTTGGTATCCCTTACCTTCCTAATGCTGCAATGTATTTTCATTGTTACAAAGGGATTGTGACTCACAGGTTGAGAACCGCCACCTTACAGGGTGTCGCCCTGAGCCAATCACTTAGGAGACGCTCCCTCCCCAAACACTTGTTAGTAGAATGAACAGTGACACTGAAGCAATCTTTGGTGTCAGTTCTCTGTCCTTTTTTCCTGACCACTGCCTGTCAATTCTTCATTAACACTTATCCTCCCACCCAGGTCCTTTCCCTCTGTCTCAGCCTCTGCTGACGGTAACAACTATTCTGAACCGGGAATCCATCTGGGACTCCCTCAAGCTGATACGGCTCACCTGGTAATAGAGGTGCCATAGAGTGGTTTGCTGACAGGCCACTGTCAGCCCATAGGGCACCTCTGTGTGAATTAAAAAGTCACTCCTTCCTTTGGGTCATAGTGAGTCTAAACTAGGAGAAATTTTAGCTCTCAGGGGACATTTGGCAATGACTGGAGACATTTTGGGTTGTTAGAACTGAGTAGTGTTACTGGCTTCTAATGGGTAGAGGCCAGGAAAGTTGCCAAACATCCTATTATACAATGCACAGGAAAGTCCCGCATACTCCAGGGAATGAGCTGGTCCAAAATGTCATCAGTGGTGAGGTTGAGCAACTCTGCAGTTGAAGGACAATGTTCCTGTTTAGATGAGGCTGAAATTTGGGGAACTGGTTTTTACCTGATAAACTGGTTATAAGAAGTTAGCATTTCCTACACCAAATATCTACTTGGACCAAGGATTGAGTATTTGTAGATATTTGTATTTAGAAGCACCAATCACTAGAGCTGTCAATAGCTCTGTGTTTTCTACCTTTAAGAAAGATTGTTTAGACAAAAATCATTTCTGGACTACAACATGAGTCCTGGGCTACGAAAACTGGGTTCAAGGCTACTAAGTCACAGGAAACCCCTTAAAGGGATAAAGCTCAACTTTAATCTTTGGGACCTGAATCACAGAAAAACTGCTGTCCTTTTGCTTCTCTAAGTGATATTGTCACCAAATTCTAAGTTATAGCTGCCCAGGCTTCACAAAATTACCCCTTTCTTTCCTTGGCGTTGACGTTTTCTTAAGACGTTCAAGCTGTTGTCACTTCCACCCTACAATTGGGGGAGAGCTAAGCAGCTCTTTGAGACTCTTGGTAAATTTACCAGCCTTTGATTATAGTACTTAGTCTGTGTTTGTGAGGTGCTTCACCTATATTCTTATTTGCGGTTTATTGTATCTAAATGAGGTTTCACCCGGAGCTGGAAGGACAGGTTCTTTTATTCATTTCTCTGTGAACTCCTAGTTTTCCGACTCTGTACGCTCTGGCTCCGCTACTTTGTGCCTTTATTTATTTATTTATTTATTCGACAGAGTCTCACTCTGTCGCCCTGGGTAGAGTGCCATGGCCTCATAGCTTCTCATACTCTTGGGCTTGAGCAATCCTGTTGCCTCAGCCTCCTGAGTAGCTGGGACTACAGGTCTGCGCCACTCTGCTGGGCTAGTTTTTCTATTTTTAATAGAGATGAGGGGGTGGTGTGCATCTCACTCTGGCTCAGGCTGGTCTTGGACTCCTGAGCTCAAGCAATTCCCCGGTCTCGGTGTCCCAGAGTGCTAGGATTACAGGCGTGAGCCACTGAGGTTGACCCTACTTTGGGCCTTTAAAGATGGCAAACCAAGTTTATAAGGCAATGTTGTGAGATGGCCATGTCAGGGGATCAGGTTTTCTCATTTCAGCATTCCAGCTCGCTTACATCCTGTGGGAGCCCTTTAAAAGGCTCAGCCTTTGTCTTCCAGAAACTTTGCACCCACACAGTTTTACCTCTTAGAACTTGGAGATGCATCTCTAGAGAATATACCCCACCTCAGCCCTCACTTCAGAGTGAATCTGCATGACAGTGCCGCTTGCCCACAGCTGCAAGTACTTCTGAATCAGAGCCCTTCACTTTGTAGCCTGCCTTACAGAAGGGGCCCCCAGGAAGCTGTTCTCAGCCCAGGCCCTGTGCTGCCTGAAGTGACCCGCAGAGTCTTGGAGAAGGAGAGGGATGTGGAGGCAGCCCACCCAGCCTCACTTCACTCATGTCCTTATCACTTATGGAGATTTGTTAAAACCCACAGAGTGAATCATTTCTGGCAGGCACTTCCTATCACATTTATTAAAAAAACAATACTACAAAATAGTATTTCTTTTAAAGGCAGAAAACATGCAATAATGATTAACCTAATTGTCGTGATGCTCTGAAGGTTTCCTTTTGTGAATCAGCAGTACAGGGTTAATGTGGGAGGGCAGGCATCTAGGAGGTGCCTGAAGTTCCCAGGGAAGGGGAAAAGCGGTCTAAGTTTAAGCAGGACAACCTGGGGTTGTCTCTCCAGGCTCTCGTCTGGGACCACATCCTGGAAAAGCTTAAAATCAGTGTCAGGACAAACTGGTTAAGAAGTTAACTGTGTTTGCTTTCCTTGACGGTGGGCTTGGCTTATTCCAAATCAGTGGAAACCATTTCCCTCCTCTGGAGAGGGAGCAGCCAGGACCTTATTGTCTGGAGGTCTCTGCTTCTATGGCCTGGAGCTTTCTTTTCCCCCTTCTATGCTCCCTGGGGCAGTGAGGGTCAGACCTACTGAGAGTGAAGGGAACTGCTCCCCTGGAAGGAGAAATGGCTTCTTTGTGGTGCTGAGAGGTTCTGCACATGGTGGGTCTCTGTGCCCTGCTCACAGACTGGAGAAGGGTGGGCTGCCTGGGAGCCTCAGCAAAGACCCCTGGAAACATCAGTCCATCTGCCTCCCGATTTTGCCAAGGGCTTCAGCCTGGCCTGCAACCCCTGCCAACATAATCTCTGCCTCCGGTTTGATGAGGCATCATTGGCTTATGAAAATATGTCTTGGGTATGCAGCTCACATCTCTTTGAATATCTTCCTTTTCCTAATCAAAACCCAGAGAAGCATTTCAGCTGCTCAGAGGCTGAGCAGAAGCACTGACACTTTAATCTGGAGCCGTGGTACGTTATTAGCACTCCGCTCACCCTTTCATTCATTTGCTTTTCTTGCAGAAGAAGCCGCCTGTACAATTTTTTCACTGAAGATGATAAATGGGCTTGGCGTTTCCCACTCTCATTTTTTTTGCATGGTCTGTGAATGCACTTGCATTTTCCAATTTTCAGATATAACGTGTCCAGATGTGCATGGGCGAGAAGGTGCAAATATCCCAATGAGCCCAATTTTCTTGGAGAGAATTCTGCAGTAATATAAATATGGAGCCCAAATTGTGAAACACACAGGAAATAGAAAAGCATTTTCTCTCTCATTAAAACAAAGTCACAAACAACTCATATTATACAACACTTCGATCCTATTTCCCCTTCCAACATGGGCCTGTGACAATGGAGAAATCTTCCCTGTAGCCACATGTATTTGTATATTTGGAAACTGTTTATTCCTTCACACACTGTCCATGTGCCTTCAAAAACGCAGGCTGGGCTGGCACATCTGTAAACAGGGTGGAATCCCTATTAAAGTATGCAAATATCAGTGAGCTCCAATTTAAAGCAACTGGCATCCCTAATGGCTGTGATTACTTTTGAGCAAAGGTCTCGGGGTATTAGTGCTAAAGCACATATATTTCATATTACAAGCGTGATACAACTGTTTTTTTTTTTAATGAGAGAAGGAAAAAGGCACAGGCTTGCTATTGCAAAGACTTTTCTGCTGGGATATTGAGAAATCATTCAGAAGCAAGCGTCAGTTTGTGTATGTAATCAAGTAGGAGGCTCCCATGCAAGGATGAATGCAAGCAGTTGAGAGAGCAGAGTTTTTTTCCAGATCTAAGTGGGCAAGAGGAATGCGTTCTTTTGGAGATGGATAAAGAGCGGCAGAAGATGGACGGAGCCTGTGGCTCAGTGAGTAGGGCGCCGGCCCCCTATACTGAGGGTGGTGGGTTCAAACCCACCCTGGCCAAACTACAACAACTGGCTGGGTGTTGTGGCGGCCAAACTCCAAACTGGCTGGGTGTTGTGGCAGGCGCCTGTAGTCCCAGTTACTAGGGAGGCTGAGGCAAGAGAATTGCCTAAGCCCAGGAGTTGGAGGTTGCTGTGAGCTGTGACGCCACAGCACTCTACTCAGGGTGACAAAGTGAAATTCTGTCTCTAAAAAAAAAAAGGGCGGGGTGGTACCTATAGCTCAAAGGAGAAGGGTGCCGGCCCCATAAGCTGGAGGTGGCAGGTTCAAACCCAGCCCTGGCCAAAAAGTGGCAGAAGATGCTGCATAAACCTGAACTGTGGTGAGCTATGGTGAATTCCTAGTGGTGATATGCTAATGGTGATGGGTGTAAATAGGGACCGTCTGTTTTGGGATTATTACTGGAAATGCAAGCACATTCCCTATCATTCATGGCATTTACTACTTTTTTTTTAGCAGGATCAAGATGATTTGGATCAACTTGATTTTCAAGTTGCATTTACTAGGATCAAATTAAGCTGATACTAAATCCATTTAGTAATGCTAAGAGAAGCTTGGGGCTTTGCCTGATGCTTGTAGGCATGTAAAATAAACATGCGGAGGAGGGAGGGGGTCACCGTGTGTGACACACCTCTTGGGGGGACAATTTTAAGAGGGACTTTACCTAACAAATGCAATCAGTGTAACCTAATTCTTTGTACCCTCAATGAATGCCAAACAATAGGAAAAAAAATAAACATTATGAATGCTGACAGGGGGCCATGATATATTTTCTCTTAAAAGTCTATACAGCTATAAATTGTATGGGTAATTCTTCTATATAGTGGACTTATGATGAGAGAAGAGACTCTCAAAAGCTGTGATGGTTACCAGAGATTTAGAAAGAGGAGGAAGCCTAAAATGAGCAGTTAAAGATGAAATCTCAAAAATAAAAAATCTTGATTTTGTGTAATTTTGTGTGTGTGTGTGCATGTGAGAGAGAGAGAGAGAGAGAGAGAGAGAGACAGACAGATGGAGAAAGAAAGAGAGAGAAAGGACTTATTAAAATGAATAAGTCAATTCATTCTCAGACCCAACACATATGAATAGTGGAACAGCTTTGTTTTCTGGTTTTACTCCAGTTCCTCCTCTCTAAGTAAGTTTTGACCATCTGAAATTAGGTTACTGATTATCTTTCTTAACAACTTGAGTCTATATGGCTATGTTCACCCCAGAGTCAATTACAAAAGAATCTCAATGAGTTAAAGCATAAAAGTGAAGCTGTAATAACTAACATTAAAACATCAAGAAGGCAGTTATTTAAAGATGCCCATATGTTGGGGTGCTCAAGTCAGCTGAGTTAGGGAGGCAAAGAATCGTACAAATAAGGTTAGATTTCAGGGACAACTTCCTATCTTTGTCAACTGTGGCGTTCAACTGATAATCCAGAGAGTGGTGAAAAGACTTTTCTTGAAATAGAAAATAAAACAGGCCAGGTGCAATAGCCCATGCCTGCCATCCTAGCACTCTGGGAGGCCTAGGTCAGTATATTGCTTGAGCTCAGGCATTCCAGACCAGCCTGAGCAAGAGTGAGACCCCCCCACGTCTACTAAAAATAGAAAAACTAGCTGGACATTGTGGCACGTGCCTGTAATCCCAATTACTTGGGAGGCTGAGGCAAGGGGATCACTTGAGCCCAAGAGTTTGAGGTTGCTATGAGCAATGCACTCAGGGTGAAGGGGTGAGATTCTGTCTAAAAAAAAAAAAAAAAAAAAGGAAAGAAAATAAAAGAAAACAGAACAAGAAAATGAACCATCCTGTTTCCCAGAGCAGCTTAGGCACACTTGTTCCTAAGAGCTTTGAAATGAATCAGAAGCCCCTGCTGGCTCAACACGCCCTTCCTTCAGTTTCCCCGTCCCTCCTCTTGCTCGACACCAGCACTGCCCAACAGCACTTTCTGTGCCGGTAGATACATTCTGTATCTGCTGTCTGTTATGGTAGCCACTAGTGTGTCTGTTGGGCACTTAAAATGTAGTCAGGGTGACTAGAATGGAAATTAACCTACATTTAAACAGCCAGCACAGGTCCCAGTGCTTGGTGTGGTTACTGGTATTAGAATAGTGTTTCAACTAAAGACCTTCAGATGAGTTAGCCATGGGAGGATTTCAAGGGCCAGCCGATGATGTGGTGTAAGGAGAATTGAGTGAAGGAGGAGGGTATCCTTGTGGCATGGCCAAAGGGGGTTCACATGGAATTAGAATCGGCAACACGGCAATGTCAGAGGAGAAGGCTTCTGGGATTCTATAACTAAAACTGTCCACCAGCAAATCAGGAAAGGTCCCTGAGTTCTCATGGGGGGACATCCAGTCTATGTAATACCCATCCTCTGAGGACATCCTGGCTATGCAATAAAGCACAGACATTGTTTTTTGTCCTCAAGTATCTCCCAGTCCAATCAGAGAAATGAACAAGACAGTGAAGAATATACTATTGACCTAAACACAAGCAAGTGAGTGTTGCAGGAGATGGGAAAAGGATGGATTCCAGACTGTATGGAGCATAAGGTTGTTTTAAAATGTGGTGCTTATGTACATGAGAAAACTTATTGAAGAACAAGAAAGCCACACTCTTTTCTGATTTAGGATTGGTCTTGGCCAAGGCAATAGTCTGAGAAGGTGAATCAGGTGAGGAGGAAAAGGGGAGGCTCTTGGGGCCTGAATGAAGATTATGGGGTGAGGTTAAAGACATGTCAGGGTGAGCCTTTACTCATTACATGAATACTGAATGTCCGGCGCTGTATAGGCCCCATTTGTGCACACAAAATTCTAGACAGAGTTCTGGATTCAGGGAGATTAATAGAAGGACTGGTGAACCAGCCCTATGAAGCCAAGATGAACAGCTATGCAAAGCAACCTGCTAATAAAGTGTACAGGGGGCAGAGCCAGGGAGACTCCCAGCTTCAGAGCAGGAGAGACCTTATGGGTTGGAGAGGCCAGGGCGCAACAGAGCTTGGGCTGGGCCTTGAAGAGTTTGCATGGATGGAAAGGAAGGAGAAGAGAAAACAGTTTGAAGGGGACCTCCAGAAAGACTGGAGAAGCTAGCAGTTCAGAAGTTAAGGCGGTCATGATCAGAAGGGTGTGCTTGACCCAGAGGACCACTGTGCTAAGTCAGAAACACAAGGTTAATGGGGCAACCTTGGAAAATGCATTTTCTTGACAAATAAAGATGTGTTAAAACAGGCTGAGGCTGGGAGGCCAGGCGGGAGGGGTTAACTGTGGCAAGATGAGGTGTTGCCACACCTGGGCAAAGGCTGTTTAGGCCTGAGCTTTTTGCCACATTGTGTGGACTGAAAAACGAAACTGCTCAGCTCTGACAGCTACTGTGTGCCTTTGAAAGCCATGTCTGAAGTTCATTTTATAAGTGAGTTGCCACCCAGACCACTGCAGAAATTTCAGATGGGGCTTAAGAGATTAAACCCAACATCTCCTTTATGCAACTGCTCAGTAATTGAAAGAAAGATTCTGAAACCATGGTTACCATAGAGGACTAAAATTAAGATCAAAGGTGATGATTTCAAATCCAAGGAAACAGAACAGGTTCAAGCTAGCGCTCACATTTATGCTTTGTATAGGCTATCTGATTATCTTTGGCAAATGCATCCTTTTATGAGGCAATCTCAGGAGACGGTGTAGAGGTTCATGCAGCCCTGAAGCTGCGTGCGAAGCCTCCAGGCCTGTGGGGCTAAAAGGAAACTAGGTTTTTGGAAGGGTATGAGAGTTTTAGACATGATTTTTACCTAAACTGGATTGTTCTTGTTGCCACTGGTGAACCTAGTTGGGTAAAAAGCCTGCAATCTGAGGGCAAAAATGGTTGCTGTTAAAAAGATAAAAGAAAGCCCAAGAGACTTAAGAATAAAGATTTCCCCCGTAAGAGCCCAGTTCTTCAAGGTGTTCTTTGGGGCAGGGAGCTCCGTCTTGTAGTCATAATGAGGATTGAGGCTGTTGTAGAGCGTCCTAGAATAAGTGACAGAAAGCACAACACGATGGGGCTAATTCTTATTATGCAAGGGGGGTACTGGCCTACATGGAATGTTGGTGCTATAGGAAGGAGGGGTTTGGCCTTTCCATCATGAATGAGCAAAGCCGTTCCAGGCCTAAATCCCTTGTTCTTCAAAGGGAATGCAGTGCAAAGCAATATGCTAGTCAACGGGGGGCTGCCTTGGGAATTCCCACCGCTGACCTCCCTCCCCAGGACTGATGTGAGACAGCGCAGCTTTCCGTGTTCCCTAACATCCCATGCCTGCAACTTGCCCTGAGGTGGCCCCTCTGTGTGTCAGGAACCAGATCCAAGAGGGGATCCAGGCTGTGAGACTGTCCTGTGAGTGGGGTGGGTGGGAGTGGGATGTCGGGGAGAGTTGAACTGAGTGAAAAGAAAGGGCTACTGAGAGGGGTGAGAGCTTCTGAACACAAGGGAGGAAAGGTAAAACTGGAAAAACTCTTTGTCCCTTTTAGAGAAATCATTGTATTAATAATTAAAATTTTAAAACGTACAGATGTAGATTCTCTCATATCACTGGTCAAGTGGTCTCTTTATCTATCTATCTGACAGAGTTGTACTCCATCACTCACTATCTATCCATCCATCTATCTATCTGAAAGAGTTGCACTCCGTCACCCCAAGTAGAGTGCAGTGGTATAATCATAGCTCACAGCAACCTCAAATTCCTAGGCTCAAGCGAGCTTCCTGCCTCAGCCTCCTGAGTAGCAGGGATGGCAGGCGTACACCATCCTGGCTAATTTTTCTATTTTCAATAGAGATGGGATCTTGCTCTTGTTCAGTCTTGCCTTGAACTGAGCTTAAGCAATTCTCCTGCCTCAGCCTCCCAGAGTACTAGGATTGTAGGTGTAAATCATTGTGCCTGGCTAGTTTCCTTCCCTTTTTAAAGGCATTTTTGTGTGTTTGTGTGAAAGAGAGCATACATTCAAAAAAGAGCATAGCATACAAAAGCACAGTTTAACAAGGTGAACATCTGTGTAACCACCAATGAGGTCAAGAAACAGGACATTGCAGCATCCCGCAACCCTCACCTGTCCATCCCCAACCATGTGCCCTTTTTTTCCCTCTTGGAGGTAACCACTATCCTGACTCTCACCACAAACACTTCCTTGTGTTTCTTTATGGGGTTACCAGCTATGTACACATCCCAACAATAGGCTACGTCCAATCTTTGATCTTAGAGTAACACTGTATGTATTCTTTTTCGTTTTCCTTCTTTCACTCAACATTGTACATTGTAAGGTTCACTCACATTGATGTGGATAGCTGTGATTCTTTTATGTCTATTGCTGTCTAATATTCCACTGTATAACTATTTCATAATTTATTCATCCGTTCTACCAGGAATGGCCAGTTTGGTGTTTCTCTTTCCTTTTTGAAAGCATTTCTTTTCAGCAGGGCTGGCTCTCTTTTAGCAATGATCATGCCAACAAATGAATGAATTAAAGTTCAGGGACTCTCTAGAATGTAATAAAGATCAGTCATGGAGAAAGTGTCATTGATCACTTTCCAAGTAAGACAATGCATATCCAGCAGCAGAAGTGTTAATGACAACCAAGAGAAGCCTGAATGGCTTACTTGCTTAGTTTTGTCAGCATTTGGGAAACAGTCCTTTGCATTATTGCATTCAGGTCAACAAATTACTGAACAATAACTTAAACTTTTCTTGTTGGTGGGTCTTATGAATTTCTGCAGACTCACTATGCCAATCCTTCACTGTTGTGTGCATTCTCTAAAATAGCTTTCTCTCAGGAAGATCTACTCAGCTAGAAGGTGACAGCAATAAATGTCTTCATGTTATTTCAGGCTTAGCCTCCAGAATGAGAATCATCTAAAAGTGGAAAGGAATTTAATGTATGCATTCATTTATGCCATCATTGACAAAGAGTGATGCCTAGCATCTGTGTGGCATCTGTCATAATAATAATGATAATTGCTAATGATTATAACAACCCCGGCAACAACATGCTGTCATCTCAATATAAAATGATGCCACCAAACCAGAGCCATAGACTAGCTTTTTTTAACTTTTCCTTTTTTTTTCTTCTAGGTTGGGGGATGTAGGTGCGTTCATCCACCCTTGCTCTCTTGACTAGCCTATATTAGAAATCTTATCTCAGGCAGGCTGTCTTTGATCACATTTGATCCTGACTCAAAACTGAAAGCTGAAAACAGTTCTCCTGGCAACCTAGAGAGACGCCTGGACCACCTGATAAGGGATAGCTACAAGGGAAGGGCAGAGCAATGATTCTTACCTGCCAGTTTATTTTGGCATCCACAGTGACAACAGCCATAAAATGTGTCTTAATTGAACACCATAAAGCAGTCGGAAAGAAAGGATTTCCTTAAGTGTTTCTCTGGTGGAAAACACTTTGGTCAAGAATTTCACTGGCAGCTCAGACCTATGTGTCCACCATCTACTCAACATCTCCCACACTGGTGCCTCCACCTTCAGTGTGTCCTGGTGATGACCATCCATCTGCTCTGCCAGGTACAAGCTCAATTTGTGTTGTCCCAACAGCAGCAACTGTGCCTCCTTTTATTTCCAAATGTGTGTGAGTTTGCACAAAAATGATATGGGGTCACCCTACCCAAAAGGAGATAATGCCCTTCCTCCTCCAGCCTACTTTCCATGTCCTCAAACTTACAGCTCCACTGATGTCCCTTTCTCAGTTATTGGCACCATCATCCTTCCTGTGACTCAAAGCAGCGCAAAAGAATGGCAGTCTCTCCCCATGTCTCATGGATTCCACCTCTGAGGTGATTCTCTAACTAAAGGGCTTCTCTCCACATCCCCACTCGCCTGTGCGACTCCATGCAGCTTCCCTCTGCTACTAGTTTTGCTTCTTTGCAACTTGATTTCTACCCTCTGCGTCACAGTCTGCTTAAATCCCTGCAGCAGCTTCTCCCCTGCCCTTAGATGAAGGCCACAGTCTACTGGGCCCATCCTGGCCAGCCTCTGGCTACTCTCTTTGATGTTCATGCTATCCTGTCCCTTCCAGGCACCCTGACTCTCAGGGGTAGGAAGCACTGTTCCCACTCATGCAATTCCTCCAGTCTTCCCTTCAACTAGTGTGTGTCTACAGATTTTAACTTAGTTGTTGCTTCCTCCAAGAAGTGTTTGATCAATTCTGCCTGTTCCCTATTGGAGCACTTAACATGATTTATTCTGATTGCTTTTGTATGGGCTATAAGCTCTGAATATGTAACTATGTCCATTTTACTCATCATTGCATCCTAGCACCAGGCTCAGTGCATAATACTTTGTTGGTGCTCAGAAAAGATTCATCAGCTCAGTGGCTAACATGCAATGCAGGGTATCTGAGCCACAGTATCATGAACACCTCTGTGCAGTTTGGGTCAGACTCTTCTTTCACCTCCCATAATGAACTCTTTAAGCTATTCATTTGGTACTACATGATATATGATTTTTTTACAGAAAATGTTAGTATCAATAATTCCAAATGAAAAGGTTGTTATTGTGAGTTGCTAGCAATATAATTTAAGAAAGAAAATAAATCAGGCATAGTAAACATGGATGTCCTTGAATCAGGGGCTTTGGGATTTTTCCTAATAGAAAACCTGTCCTCTATCCAGGCTCAGCACCCCCCACCCAAGGCAGAGGGTAGGTGATCACTCTAGTTATCTACCACAACATAAACTCATCTGATTTTCTTAGTTGAAATCAGAAAGCATTTTTCACATTTTGTTCACTGTCTAAAGTATATGTACTAAGAAAAAAATCTCTAGGCATATGTGCTACTCCTGCCTGACATTTAGGAAAAGGATGTCAAAGATCTATAAACTTCTGGATAGCTTCAGGCTGGAAGATCTGTATTTGTTCTTAAACTCTTGTCAAGATGATCCAAGATCTCAGAGATATGTGTGAGAGGAAGAGGGCAGAAAATGGCCAAATGGTGATTAAAAAATAAGCATTTTGTGGGGGATTACTCTAGAATCAAGAGATGTTATTATGATAATAATCTTTGTGTTTTGTTATTTGACTATTTTTAAGACTCACTGGCCTATAAGGCCAGTATCTAATAAACACTGATTTACACTGTGGGCAGTTACTCTAATGTGAAGGAATTTATTTATCATTTTTACCTCTTCTCTTTCAGTTTTAGAAAGAGTACTGGCTTTGAAGTTATTCAGGCCAAGTATTCATAATACTTACTGAGCACCTATTATGCTCTGAGCACCATTCTAGGTGTTGGGCCCTAAGCAGGGTAGTCAGAAACTCAGGTTCAAATCTGTCACTTTCTGGATGGATGATCGTGGGCAATCTCCAGCCACCTATGTAATGGGTAGTAACCTTTGAATTGGAATAATAATACTTCTTCCATGCTGGAAGAGAAGGGTGGTGAGATCCATTGGAAAAATGAACACAAAGTAAGTGCGAGAGTGTTTTGACATAGCTAACAAGTGCTTGAGAAATGGTGCCATTTAAAATAACCTGGGTGCTGTGGTTCCTGCAGTGGGTGGGCAAGGCTTGCTCTGTGCCTTGTCAGCTCTACCAGAGGAAGAGTGTGGCTGAAAGGGGAAGAGTAGGTTGGGAGTCAATGTTGTTGCTTAAATCCCAGGCACAGCCCTCATGTGAACATATCTTTCCACTTTTTCCTCTTCAACTTGGATGGAATATACTGGTTACTGAGGCATGTTTCAGACTGCCTCACTGCAACTAAACACTTCTGTGAATGCACAGAGGGGTGAGAAGACACAATCTCCTCTCAAGAGTATCCATCTGTGGCTGCACACCAATTGTCCACCAATGTATTCAGTTAGGACGAACATTCAGAGAAATCTGAGAATGAATCTACTTTGGACTTTTAGCAGGTAGGTGAGTGGAAGAAGTACAAAGATAGAAAAAACATGGATCTTACTAAGACTGTTTACATCTTTTATATTTCACAGAGGGGATCTAGGCTCAGTTAATTCACTCTCTTTTCCTTCTGCTACTTTTCTTTCTATTTCTTCTGCTTTGTCATCATCTTCATTATCATCAGCAGTAATAGCACCATGAACTTTTACTGAGAACTTGTTATGGGTCTAAGCATCAGGCCAAACAAGCCCTTTACATGAGTTTGAGAAGCATGTGTGTTCCTTGCCAACCAGAGAGTTTGGAAGGGGATTTTGAACTGGAAATAATAATTGAAGACTTGAGTCAGTATTAGTTTTCTAGGGCTGCTATAAGAAAGAACCATGACTGAGTGGCTTAAGCAACTGAAATTTATTGTCTTACAGTTCTGGAGGCTAGAAGTTCATGGTCAAGGTGTCAGCAGGACAGATTCCTTCTGAAGACTCTGAGGGAGAATCTGTGCTGTGCCTGTCCCTAGTTTCTGGTGGTTTTTTGGAGTTCCTTGGCATGTAGAAGCATCACCCAATCTCTTCTTGGCCTTTATCTTCATGCAGTGTTCCTCCCGTGTGTGTGTCTCTGTGGCTAATTTTTCCCTTTGTTAGACATCAGTCATATTGGGTTGAAGACCACCCTCATGACCTATAAGGATCTGTTTCCAAATAAGGTTTGATTCTTAGTTTCTGAGGGTTGGGACTTGAATATATCATTTTTTGGGGGACACAGTTCAACCTACAATTCTAAAACTGCCTCATTAGGAGTAAGTGAAATTATTAGGAAGAACATGAAGAAGGAGAGAATTGAGAAAAGGAGAAGAGGATTTCTGAAAGTAGTGTTCGATGCCCGAGGGGCATTTATAAGTGCAATGGGGAGTCTGCAAAGGCATGAGTCTGATCTTGGGCCTGGTCTACAGCAAGGCTTTTTAGGTGCCCTTTCCTCATTCTGTGGCCCAGTCTTATAGGCGTTTTGCAAATATTTTGTTCACAACTGAATGAAGCCAAAAAGTCTTCCCTGTACTAACAAATAATTAATCTTCATTCTAGAATTGTCAGCAGAATTTAATCAATTTTTTTTTCAAGTTGAAAATATTCAGATGATGTTCAGATCAAAGAACATAACGGACACACATCCTAAAAAGATCCTAAGAGTTCTTCATTTTGGCATACAGTCAAGAGAAAATGTTTACAGTCCCCAAGAGACTGCGTGTCATTGCTGGAAAGAATTTTGACACTTCGTTTCCCAGAATCTAAAACTCTTCTTTGTATCAAACACAACTCTGGGGTCAGTGCAATCCATTTATTGGTTTAGAAATCTGCACAGATTAAGAACCATTTGAGGATTCTCGGAATAAACCCTGGTAGAATTTTTTTTTTCCTATCAGAATGTGTTTTGTCTTGAATTAATAATTCAAAAGATGTAATGCATCTCTAAACAGTCTATGAATAACTTAGTACTGAACGAATTGAAACTTAACTTTGAGTGAAATCATTATGGAATCATTATCTACATATGTTTTGTGGCATATAGATATCCAAGTGACCTAAATGTCAATTAGAAAAAAAAATTAGTGAGCTGCCCCTCCAATCTTCTCTGCCTGAGAACTTGCATAGGCAATAGCATGTGTCAAGCAGAGCTGTTTCTTTGCCAAGGACTGCAGTTAATTCCTACACTGTCAGTCTCGTGCAATAAAACACAGCCTGCTGCAGGCTTTAATTACCATAAATGTACCACCTGTCTCCTTTTTAGTGTTTAATCACAAAACATATCATGGCTTACTGTGTTTGAAACGCTATACTGAGTTGCAGAACTACAGAATCCATAGAGAAAGAGAGCTCAAGGTTCAGATAAAGCAATGTGTCTGGGGTAAACTCATTAAATCTCATTCCCTGAGGACTGTGGAGGAGGCATCCAGACCAAAAACTATGGATCACACCAGAGAGGAGATGGGTAGCCACAGAGAAGGACTTGGAGGCAGCCTAAAAAGCCTCATAGGAAAGAAAGAGGAAATCTGATGGCCACGCAGGATGATGGCTATCCTAAGAGCTGGGAGACTATGAGGTCTGAAGAAATGCTCTGTGTGTGGGTGGCTGGAAGCGTCTGTGCATCACTGTGAAGCTCCTTCAGCATAAGTGCATCCTGCATTCTTTGGGCCTGCAGCTGCACATTCCTGGCAGAAATGAAAGAGGCAGGAGAATAGCAAGGAACTAAAGACAGAAAGAAGGCTAATGTGGGACCATGCAGGTCAATCGTAATGACTACCAGATAGAGAGGACTTCAAAAAGAGTAACAGATGACAACTGTCTGCATCATCACAAACAGTAACAACCAACCATTAATGAAGACTATATATGAATTTGAGTCATTTTTCTCTCAAGGAGCAGTTATTTTGGAGTTCAAAATGCTTCCATATCCTTCAGTTCTGTACCTATACATCATGTGACCTGGTACTCCCCTTTGTAGTTGAACTTAAGAGATGCTAGAAGGCCCAGACAGCATCAATGAAACTATGCCACCAAAGATCCTTTCCTCTGAGTTATGATCTGAGAAACCTGTGATAGTTAGCCCAGTGAGTGGCTTTTACTGAACAGTCAACTAAGGTTAAAGCACAGAGAGGTGAGAGGAACACACTGGGAGGGAGTGCTGGTCTTCCCCAGGGTGTACAAGCCTCCTTGGGTCTCTACAGAGAGCCCTCTGGCTGCTTAAGGCTGGTAGTGTTGGGTGCTGGGTCGGGGAAACAAAGAAGATCTGGGGAAGATCCCAAAAGGGGTGTGGGAGAAGAAAAAAGAAGTGCACTAGTTATTTATTGTGGCATAACAATATTACTACAAACCTATAGCTTAAGACAGTACACATTTATTACCTTGGTATCTGTAGGTCAGGAGTTGTACACAAATTTTCTGGGTCTATTGTCTCAGTGTCTCTCACATGACTGCAATCAAGATATTGGCCAGGGCTGATTTCTCATCTGAAAGCGCAACTGGGAAAAGATTCATTTCCAAACTCATATGTTTGTTAGCAAAAGTCAGTACTTTGATAGCTCTTGGACTGAAGGCATCAGTCCCTAGCCAGTGGCCATCCTCAGTTCCTTCCCATGTGGGCTTTTCCAACATGGCAGCTTGTGTCATCAAGGCTTGCAATCCGAGAAGGCAACAGTGTGTTAGCAAAATGGAAGTCACAGTCTTATGTAACTTGGTCATGGAAGTTACCTCACATCACTTTCACCATACCTCATAGATTAAAAGCAAGTCACAGGTCTCGCCTACACTCAAGGGAGAGGACATTTCTAAAAGGCAGAACACCAGAAGATGGTGGCCACTGGAAGCCACTCAAAGGCTGCCTACCACAGGGAATAAAGAGGGATGGTAGACACCTACTGCTTTCTTTTTCTGGTTGATATCCATTCATTTTTCTTCTGGTGATTTTATTGAGGTTTTCCTTTGAGGGATAGTCCCTTCTACCATTCTTTTTTTTTTGAGACAGAGCCTCAAGCTGACGCCCTGGGTAGAGTGTTATGGCATCACAGCTCACAGCAACCTCCGACTCCTGGGCTCAAGTGAGTCTCCTGCCTCTGCCTCCCAAGTAGCTGGGACTACAGGTGCCTGCCACAATGCCCAGCTATTTTTTGGTTGCAGCCGTCATTATTGTTTGGCAGCCTGGGCTGGATTTGAACCTGCCAGCTCAGGTGTATGTGGCTGGTGCCTTTAGCTGCTTGAGCCACAGGTGCTGAGCCCCTTCCACCATTCTTACAGTGTTTCTGGCAATTCCAGCTCCGGAGGTAGACAAGTGACTCAAGCTGTTCAATTAGCACATCGCATGGCTAGGCAAGCAGTGGCTGGATTAGAGATGGAAATGTGGCTCAACATGAGCTGATGCAAAATAAAGAATTTTTCTAGGGAGTTTTGGAAAGATAGGCTCCAATTCTTGGAATTTTAAAACTAGAGAGGACTTAGGGGCTGTAGTTGCTGCCTCCATCTGCTCTGATGTGAGTCCCAAGACCAAAGGTAACCTAGCAGAAGGAGAACCAAAAAGAGATGCTGATTCCTGATGTTATTGTTGAACCAATCCTGAGTCCAGTTGTGTCTTAAGTGAATTGTTCTTAATACACTTAATCCACCTAGGGTTAAGTTTTCTGTGATCTGCAACTGAAAGTGTCCTGATATGGGAAGAAACTAATATTTATTTGATGCATTTATTTGAGTCATGAACATCTCATAACTCTTGTGAAGGCAACTTTTGCATCCTTCACTGACAAATTATTTTACTTACATTGATAGAGTAAAAAAATATTTAACCTATAAAGTTTTTTCCCTAAAGTGAAGTACACAAGATTTAAGATATTTTTTGCATCAAACCTTCCTTTGATGTTGACATTGCTTCTATAGTTATCACTTTCCTTCCATCTTCTACTTTGTTATATTTTTAGTAGCCTAGAGAAACACAAGGGCCCTGAGACACTAGAATTTTAGCCATCTGCATAGATATTTATAGCTTCTTCTAGAGCATGTTTTGATTAATGTACTTTAAAAAAAGTGTCACTCAACAAAGGACTAATACCCAGAATCTGCAAGGAACTCAAACAAATCAGTAGGAAAAAAATCATATAACTCTATTAAAAAGTGCACAAAAGACATGAACAGACATTTTTAAAAAGAAGATATACAAATGACCAAGAAACATATGAAAAAACATTCAACATCACTAATTAGCAGGGAAATGCAAATTAAAACTACAATGAGACACTAACTTATCCCTGTCAGAATGGCCATTATTAAACAGGTCAAAAACAATAGAAGTTGGTGTGAATGCAGTGAAAAGGAAACACAGATACTATTGGTGAGACTACAAATTAGTACAACATCTATGGAAAAGTGTGGAGATTTCTCAAAGAACTAAAAGAGACCTACCATTTGATCCAGCAACCCTACTACTAGGGATCTACTCAAAGAAAAAGTCATTTTATCAAAAAGACACATGCACTTGTATGTTTATTGCAGCACAATTTATAACTGCAAAGATATGGAATCAACCTACGTGCCCATCTTTGATGAGAGGGTAAATAAAATACCTACATGCCCATAAATCGATGAATAGATAAGGGCACACTACCAGGACATAAAAATGAATGAAATAATGTCTCTCACAGCCACTTGGATGGAACTGGAAGCTGTGATAAGCAAAGTATCACAGGAATGGAGAAACAAGTGGGAGCTAAACAATGGTTATACATGGTCATATGAGTGGTATAATGGACTTGGGAGACTCAAAAGGGAGGCGGGTGGGAGGAGGCTGAGGGATCGACAATGACCTCTTGGGTACAAGGCACACTATTCTGTGATGTGTACACTGACTTCACTACTGTGTACTCCATCCATGTATCAAAAAACCACTGGTACTCCTCAAATCTATTGAAATTAAAAAAGATGAAAACAAAAAAGAGCATTTAAACAGACATCTCTGCTTTCTATAAAGCATAAATAATTTCAAAGCCAAAAGAGCAGGCGGGTGCTTCTCTCTTATTTATGAAACAAAAGAAAACAAAGCTATGGTTGTCAGATTTCCCATTTAAAAAAACCCAACAAGTTTTATCGAGGTACATTGCATCCTTTGTGGATTCTGAAATACCTTATCTACTCTTACTCTAGAAATGAAGGAGCATATGTTAACATTTCACTTCCTTTGCGTTTTGTGCCAGAGCCTTTTGTTGACTTTTCCTGGGGTCTGCTTTAGCTTGAAGGCTGAGAGTGTGAACAGGCTATGTGACGTGAGGAGGAACAAACCAACTGGCTATGTGTTAGAGCCATTAGCAAGAAACAGAGGGACATGTAGTTTAATAAGCCACTAACATTCCACCAATGTTTGGGCTGTTATTTTTATGACATAGCCAATTAGTACCTGATATCTAATCTCTGAATACAGTTCACTTATTTCCAGAGATAAGACAAGGATAATGGTTATATTGCAATCATTAAAGGAATTGCAATGCAACTCAAATACTAATGTCAGCTTTATTTAACAAACATGAGTACCTGTGCTGAGTGCTCTACTCAATGCTGATAAATAATTAATTTTTCAGTGAGATTGCAAATACTACATATCACTGTATTGTAAGTTTCTGTGACTAAGCCTAACATTAATTTATCAATGACATGCTGAAGAATATTTGATTATTGGATATAGTATGATACCAAAACTACATAAATGACAGGTATTTTCTGTCTACATCCACGTAATCTAAGAAGGATAGGGTAGGGAATGTTTCCTAATCAAGTTATTCACTAATAAGAATATATTTGCTCCTAATTCTATATGAAATTGGCACATTGTACCCCATAAATGCATTAATGTATACATAATCTATGTGTTTATGATTTAATTAAAAAATGAAAACAGATATATTTTGCCTTTATTACATGTTAGATTGAAGGGCTCTTGCATGTAGCTGGGCTATCTGTGCACTGCACAAAGGCACTACCTCAGAGGGTAAGTGGGAAATGAAACCGATTCCTCTTTCTACTTGCCACAATTCTGCCCTGGTGTGGGAGTGGATTCAGCCCAGGAGCAGGTAGTGTTTCAAATTTTCTAATTGACCAGATGTTTCCCTGGTAAATGAGTGGGTGGAAGGAGTGAGGATGATAGAAAAAGTGGCTCTACAAAGGAATGCACACATGGTTCTTGCCCTTTTAGGGGTTTAATTCTGGGATGGGGTTAGATAACCATATGTAAACTAAAGATCGTGAGAAAATTAATAAAGGCTAATAATGATGGTGGAACATATGGCTATGGCCTTGCAACCATAAGTTGAGGAACACAGTTTACAACCTTTTTATAATTTGTGAATGGGCTAGAATATTTGAAACTCATGGCTTTTTGGTTGCCAAAATGTCCTCTATAGTGTCAAGGGAACAAAGGAATTGGTGATGAATTTGACTTGGGAAACAGAGTTAGAGAAGATGTTGGAGAAGTGGCATGTTTGATCTGGATCTTGAATGGAACTAGCAAGTGTGAAGATTGGTGGAGTGAAAGAATTTGGTTCATTATAGGAATGGTAATAGCTGCTAGAGCTTGAACTTGGAATGTGTGAGAGGGCAGAGGAGAAGTAAAGCTGAGGCCAGGTGAGACTAGATTAGGACAAGTTTTGGAGTTTGAACATTCGCTAGGAGTCAGCCCAGATTTTAAAGCTTTGGGAGAAAAATATTTTAGAAAGATCCAGCAATGTGGATGAGGATGGATCAGACAGGAGTTGAAGAACAAGAGACTGCTCAGGGTTCCATCCAAGTGAGACACGACCAGTGTGAATCTCTGCCTAGAAAGAATGGGGCACAGATGTTGGATACAGTCTTTAGACGAGTCTATAGTTAGATGAGATCTATCTTAGTTCCCTTGGCCTGTTACAACAAAACACTTTAGACTGGGTACTTGATAAACAATAGAAATTTATTTCTCACAGTTCTAGAGCCTGGAAGTCCAAGATGAAGGTGCTGACAGATTTGGTATCTGGTGAGGGTTGGTTACTCTTAGATGGCAATTTCTCTGTGTCTTCATATGACAGAGCGGAGGGAAGCTCCCTTCAATCTCTTTTATAAAAGCACTAATCCCATTCATGAAGGCAGAGCTTTCATGGCTTAACCACCTCCTACAGCCCCTACCTCTTAATATTGTCACACTGGGGATTAAGTTTCACCATATGAATTTGGGGGCATACCAACATTCAGACCATTGCAGGAGTAGAGAAGGAGGGCAGGGGAGAGAGGTTAACCATGATGCTTTTAGAACAGCAGGTACCAAAAATGTCCTAGTATAACTCAAATTGTAAAAAAATCATAGCATTTATGTTGTTTGCTACTTGTTTCACCATCTCTGATAGCTCTCAACCTAATGGTAACAGGTAAAAAACATAGAGAAAACCTTTAGTGTCCACTAGAGAAATCTATCTCTTTCCGGTTACAACAGCCCCTCTCAGGTCAACCCCAGCTCCTCTGCGTACACTCACGCCTTCTTGGTCTTCCCCGTCTCCTCTGCCTACCAGCCTCCCTGGGGAGGGATCTTTCTGGGTCTCCACTGGTACCTGCTATGAAAGCCTGGGCTGGGCTGGTCCCTGAGAGCTTTGTAGTGGTGTCCCTGCAGTGCGCCCAGGCATGTCTGGTTCTTGGGGTCACCTGCTACTTACCTATATCATTTCAGCCATATCGTTCCAGGTGAAAGTCCTCACAATCTGCAGGCTCTTTGTCTAGATGCCAAGGCCCACTGGTATTCTCAGAACCTCTCTGGTCCCCTCTGGGACAAGCAGAAACTTCTGGAACCCTTACATACCTCAGGGAGCCCTTAGGAAACTGGAAACACCTTAGGCCCACCTGCCTGATCACCTCCTTTAGATATTTCTAGCCTGTGGCTCAAGGGCCTGATGGGTGTGGATTCCTCTGTGAGGCTGGTAGGCCTGGCTAAGGTCCTGTCTGTGTTGGGGGCCTCCAGAACTTATCTGGCTCTTCTACTGCTCTCTGCTTCCTGTTTCAGCCTTGGTTTTGGCTCCAGAGTTGCAAGTGTGCGTAGGAATTCTACTATTTTAGCTCCTGCCCCCATCTCTGCTTCTTCTCCTCCTCATGCTATCTGTCTGTCTAGCAAGAAAAGGACATAGATCACTAAGAAATACTCCAAAAAGTGTTTGGGTAGGGGGTGGATGATGGTAGGAGAAGGCAAAGGGACAATACAAGAGTTGCCCCTGAGGTCGGCATACATAGGGGAAGTGGGAAATTGTCGCTAAATGTAATGTTATTTACAAAATACTCATGACAAATTTTACAAAAAGGTGGCCAATATGTAGAGAACATTCTGTAAATGCTTCATAAAATTTTGTCATAAATATTTTATAAATAAAGGTACACTTAGTGACAATTTCCCATTTTCCCTATGTATGGTGACTTCAGGGATGACTCATGGGTAGTTCAGTTTACACAGACTGACTTTCAGATGTCGGAAGTATTCCAAGACTCCTGCACTTGATGTGTGAAATAGGTTTTGGATATCAAGAGTGGTTGTGTAAGAGTTGATGAATGAATTTCAGGAGGACACACAAGAAAAGGAAAGAGGGGAAGAGAGGTTAGAGGAAGATACGGGGGTGGGGGGGGAGTGGCTGGAGAGGGAGGAGGAGAACACAGATCTCGCTCCTCTCCAGAGGGCAGTGGGAAGCCGCCCAGTCTTGTACTGATCTCACAGAGCTTGAGGGCCTCCTGGGAACCTCAGCTCACAAAAACCTCACTTAAATACTAATTCTTAAAGTTTACTTTGCCTTTCAAGTGAGGGAGAAGTCTATTAGGCAAGCTGAGATAGGGAAGGCAACATCAGCCTTAAGTTTAAGGACATCTTTTGCTTTGGAGACAGCAATTTCCTCCCCAACATACCTTTGTGGCTATTTTAGCTCACATTTCTGTACCAAAGGACAAAGCCTAGACCCAACACCTTCCACTTGCAAAAAAGGAAGATCACCTGGAAGAACAAAACAGAAGGATCTGGCACCCAGTGGCCTTGGACCAGGAGGAAGAAGGAAGAAGGGTGCTGACAGAACTGTGGGGAAGGAAGATGGAAAACAAGGCTTAGAGATCACGAGAGCTAAGTGCAGGCCTGGGCAGCAGCTGGGACAGAAATCATGGGAAGGCAAACTTAGGAAGGCATTAATCAAGGTCAAGCACAAGGACGACAAGGTGCTGCAGGGCATACCACGTGGGCAGCAACCGCAGGATGGGACCACTGTGGGAGGGGACCACTGTGGGAGGGGCCCACAGCTGCCTCTGTTAGCAGGGTCTCTGCGTCCAGCTCCTAGAGTGTGGGCAGGGGACCCAGATGCAGAGATTATCAATACCCCAGGGTGAACCTCAGAGCGTGCCCTTCCCCGACTGTGTCATGATATAGAAGGAGGCCAGGGTCTGGGGACTTTGCGACATGTTTCTGCCTGGCCAGTCAGGAGAGGATGAGGTAGGGCACAGACGAGGCTGGTGCTTTACCTTTCCATCGTGATCAGGCAGACTCAGGAGGGCCATTTGTCAAAGCAAAGGAAATCTGAGATAGCAGCAGTGGCTGCCTGAGTGGAGATGTGCTGCACACTAGACTTCGCTGGCCAGGACTGGAACCCAGAGCCAGCCCTTCTGGCTCCTAGGCTGGTCCCCTCCATAAGTAGCACAGCCCAATAAGAATTTCAGTGCAACTATATTTCCATCTCTGAAAGGAGGATAGTAAAAATAGCTCTTACATGGGAAATTATGACTGCATTTGAGAATAAGGCGCCCCCCCAAAAAAATCTGAAAATTGAGTATCTTGTTGCTAGCAATCATAACACATTTTGAAGATTGTGACCTAATCAAATTTACCCAGGTATTCTATTCTGGAAACGCTCGACAACCAGACAGGATGTTTTTGAATGGAGTAATAAAAATTATCTCTAGGAGAAAATCTCACTGAATCTTAAACATTATTCTCAGGGAAGAAAAAGTCCTCCAAATCCTTCGTAGGTTTTAGCAAGGAATTTTACATAATTCATTCCTGTTGTAGTAGTCAGTAAAACTTTACAGTATACAAACGTTAGACCCAAATCAGAAAAGCAGACGCAAAGACAAGAGGTGGTTTTTAAAGATTTTTTTGTAAACTCGATTATTGATGCTGTAGATCTTCTCTTTAAAAAAGAAGATATAGATCAATATATGGAAGACGGATTGTAGTTCTTATTCACTAAAACCATTGAGGCTTTTCTATTTTATTTTCCTTTGAGAACCAGGTTTTCAAAAATCGAAAGAGACTTTATAGTACTTATCTTTCTTGATAGTAGGATAATTTATATTATATTCTATTTGTTATTGATTTTTAAAATAGTGTCATTTTAGAAAAAAAGACAATTATAACATAAAGTGGTACCAACTTTTTTTTTGTAGATTATACACAGAGCAATAAACATTACATATGTATAGTTATATAACATCAATAGAGGTAACTTTCACATTTCAAAAGTGTTTCAAAAACAAAAATATATTTTAATACCTGTGGTACTTAAAGATTTTTCTTTCTGCTTCCTAGGTTTTTCCACAAATACATTTCCAATCTTAAATAATTGTTTACATTAATTCAACTTTTTCTGACCTGGGTAATTACTTTCTCCAACTTTCTTGAGTAGTTCATTTAATTTAAAACATTTAATTAATATTTTAGAATCTTTTTTCTTTCTTCCTATCTTGTTTTAGTTTTGCCCAGGGTGGGCTTCTACTTTTGGCTCAGGTGATTTTCCTGGTCACAGAGCTGGGGCTGCAGAACGTGCCACCAAGCCTGGCTAACTTTTTACTTCTTATATGCCAGGCACATGTCTATGTCGTTAAGACCATCAGATTATTTAGTAGAGACAAATTAGGGGGCTAGGCATGATGGTTCATGCCTGTAACTCTGGAAAGCCAAGGAGAGAGGACTGTTTGAGCTCAGGAGTTCAGACCAGCCTGAGCAAGAGCAAGACGGTATCTCTACCAAAAAAAAAAAAAAAAAAAAAAAAGAAAGAAAAATTAGCTGGGTGTTATGGTAGGCAGCTATAGTCCCAGCTACTTTGAAGTCTAAGGAGAGAGGATGACTTGAGCCCAGGAGTTTGAGGTTGCTGTGAACTATGATGATGCCATGGCACCCTACCTAGGGCAACAGAGTAAGACTCTGTCTCAAAAAAAAAAAAAAAATAGACATATTGGAAATAATTTTTTCTTTTGTTTCTCTTGAGGAAAAGAACCATAGTGGCAAGTGTATCTGCAGGAGGAAACTCTCAGGAACGCTTTGCTTTTTTCTAGTTCTAGTATATACAGTATTTTGCGATATATAATGAGTACTTTTCTGCCCAAATTTTTGAAGGGAAAATAAGGATGTGCATTATATAGCTGGGGAGTGGGGGAGCTTAGTGGGCCTCCTAGGGCCACTGTGGCCTCCTACTTGGGCCTGCTTGGCACATGGGGTCCCAGTCTGGGAGGATCTGGGATCTGGTGGGAGCAGATCAGAGCAGACTTCACTGAGTGCCATGATGAAGGGAAGGGGTGGTGGCAGGGCTGGCAAGGCAGGCTGCATAGAGGGCCCCAGGGACCTGCCTGGCTGCCTGCAGGCCAAGTAGCCTCTAAGGGTTCCACCCTACTGGCCACAGACATGGTGATAGCCTACAACATGGTGGGGAGGGAAGGGCTCCTAGGTGAGAGGGAAGGGGCAGCCTTCACAGAGCAGGTGGCTGCAGGACAGTAATCTACACTTACCAGGGGGGTGTTAGCCCTCCCCATATGTGTTTCTCCTGGCTGAGAGCTGACCACTTTCTCAAGGGAACTTTTCCTGAAAGTTTGGGCCCAAACCAGAGGGGCACATTATACATGGGAACACATTTTGTACAGCAAAACATGGTACTTCCTATCCTTGGCCTGCTTGTGCCTAACTGAGGTCATCGGCCATGTGACCTTGATGTCCACTTCATGTGGCCCCCATACACAGGATAGACACCAAGGACTGACGTTAGCTGCTGCCATGGGTGTTCTCCAGCTGTATCAAGGACAGACCAAGGAATGTTGGAGCAATAAAGTCCTAGTGAATTTCAACAGCTAAGCTTTATTCTGTGCTCATCTTCATCATGGTTTGGCTATGGGCTCTGCTCCATGTCTCCTCAAGTGGGGATGTATACTGAAGGAGCAGCTACCATCTTGAGCATTAATTAATCTCTAAAGCAGAACTAAAGATAGCTCTGAAGGGCTCACTTTGGCCATTAATGAGTCTGGTCTGGTGGTGATTTGTGTCTCTTCTGCTCACCACTCGCTGACTCAAAATCTCATGGTCTCACTGCCCCCTCCCCCTCACAATAGGACCCAGGAAGTACAACCCCGTCCCCTGCCAGGAAGGGTGGGATGACACTGACACCAGTGCTCGGTGAACAGCATTAATGACCACCACAGTTGCCCATGCAGGGAATATCTCTTTCTCTTCACTAGGAGTTTGCTGACTTTGGTTAGTTGCCTATCTCTCCCCTATACTGCCCACCAATCCTATTTCCTGTTCCAGGAATGGACTTTGATGCATATAAGCCAATGAAAATAATATTAATGGGCTGTGATTGGTTCAGGAAGGAACATGAGACACACTGCAGGCCAATGAGATGCCCTGAGAGGCTTGCTGAGCCTTTAGGAAAGCTTCTTGTTCTTCTAGGATATCTTCTAGGAGAAACTCCCTTGCTATCCTTGGATGTGAGTGAGAAAGCATGGAAACCCCGTGTCTTCTGGCAGCCACTTTAGGACCGACAGGAGAACCAGTCTCTAGGTGGACCTGACACATGGGTGGTAGAGCACAGAGAAAGAAAACACCTAGGTCCTTGAAGAGATGACTGGCTGCTGGATAAGCCAGACCGACTGCCTACCTTTGGATGCCAAAAAATATCCTTACTGTTTAAGCTACTTTGAGTTGGGTTTCTGTCACCTGCAGCTAAGACCATCCAAACTAATATGCCCTCTTTACTAGACTTCCAGTCTTGTCCTTCTGGCTTGATCTGCAGTCCCTGTCTACAGCTTGGCCTCATCTTGCACCCTTTACCAGCAGCCCTTTTCTGCTGTTACAGTTCACCTGCACACAGAATACGGATTTACTTCAAACTCCCAGGATCACACAAATTGCTTGCTTGGCTTACTGACTTCATGACCTTGCAATATGGCCCCCAAATCATTCACTCTCTCCAACTACTTGGCTCACTGCTGGCCTGCCTTGATGGGCAGCCCTCCCCACCAAGACTCAGGAGGAGACTGGTTTCTCAAGGACAGTTTTGCTTTTTAAGAATGTATCCTTTGCAAGAATAGAAAAAAAAGTATTCGACGTACTCAATACTGATATGAAACCAATAGAGAAACAACCACATGCCCACAGGAAAGAAAAACACAAGTATAGTCTAGCAAAGGGGGAAGGAAGAGGAGGGAGAGCGGGGAGGGTGATTTTGGTAGGATCTCACCTGAAGTGTACATTAGGAGGGTGTTCAGCGCTCCACCAAAGGCTTAACTACAACTTGAACTTTACTTTAGAAATGAAAACATTTGTACCCTCATATTAATTTGAAAAAAACAATGTGTCCTTTGTCTGGCTAAATCGTGTCTTGCCTACACACTGGTTGAAAACAGAGCAGCCCACATGGTCAAATGCTACAAAATACAAAAGATCAGTGAAGCCCTTCCCCTCCTGTGTCAGTGCACGGGACAGCATGATTTAATGTCTTGCTTGTAAGTGCCCTAACTTGGGCTGCACTGTTGAGGCCTCAGCAATCTGATTTAAAGCTGCCACTGAAACATCCCTTCATGTTCCTTGTGTGACCTGAAGGGTGACAGTAGAGCCAATTTCTATGCCACTTGTCACTGCAAAAGGCAAAAGCCCCAGATTTTAATGGCCATATTTTGGGTGAATTCTAATAGGCATGAAGCTAACACGCTTTGTATGTCACCCAGCCTGACTCATTTACTATGGTAAATATAAGGAACTATGCCATGTTAACTTACCTCAAGTAGTTTGGGGGTAGTCAGGGACACAGCAAAGCTATGTGTAATCTAGGATAAAGAAATATTCTAGGATCTGTGTGGGGTTGGAGGGAGTGGTGTTATTGATGGGACTGAACATGTAGAGTCTGAATTGGCTTTTTCCAAATCATTAATAGTTTCTAAGTCACACCACGAGAAACCTGACCCTTTTAGATTTACTGTCCTTGTATCCAACAGGGATGATTCCAGAAAGGTTTCTGACAGGTTCTACAAAAATATTCTGAGACTGACAGTTGCTTTGGGGAATAAAAAGACAGCATGTGTCTGCTCCCCCTTTCCCTTCCTTTCGCTCATTTGATCAAGTCATGCAAAGCTTTCACGAGTACAATTGAGGCTTACAAACTGTTAGAAGAATGGCTGCCTTAATGAACATCATTTAAGGAAGAGAGGAGGAAAGAAAGAGGCGAGGGATGGGGAGAGAGAACAGAAGGCTGTTATCTCGCTGGTCTGGCTTCCTCTCAGCCAGAAGGCTGGCTTTCCGGCAATGGGAAGGAGGATGGGTCAAATTATGGTAATTAGGATCTTATGTGGCAGCTCGCGATTTGCATTTCCTTCATTTCATTGTTTCCCTTCATGTTTGCTGGAAGACTAAATAATACACTTCTATGTTTATACCAAAGGATTATTCTTGGGATTCAGAAGAGGAAAGGCCATCTGAGAGCATGTCTGGCCTAGATTTCTGGCTTTCTGGAATGGTTTTCACTGGGATCAAGGCAGGTGGCTTAGCAGAATCAGGTGACTTGTTTCTAGGGGACTTCAGAAGCTTTAGAAAAGGATCATAAGATTTTAAGAACTTCCCTGCGGATCTGTTATCCAGGTGCTGACTACCTAGTTTGTGTAGTGGATTATCAAAACCATTATTTCCCCTTAGGCTTCCTACCTAACATATTTTGCCTTCTAAGAGACACAAGTTGTAGGAAAAGCACACAGGGAAACAGGAATAGCTTACTTCTTATCAAATGGAGGTCAGAGTAAGTTTTCCTATCAGTCCAGCAAATCCCCTCTAGCCCAGGCCCTGGTCTCTTCCCATCCATTGTGAGATATGATTGGCAGCTTCTCACTGATGACAGAGATGCTGACTCTCTCTAGCTGCCTATCAGTTGCTGAAGTTACCTTTAAATTCACTTTGTATCAAATAAGGAAGAAAAGGAACTGCTTGAAACGCTGAAGTGCAGGCTTGGTTGGAAGTTCTTGTAGCCTATTTTACAGAACCATAATTTCCAGCAGCTATTTTTGAGAAGAAACTATTAGGGAGAAATGATGGCTCTTGTATTTAATGTGACCACACACATCACTAGCTGTGTGATGAACATCTGCTTTTAAAATGGGGGCCACACTGATAGCCACCCTATTTCTACTTCTTTGCTATCAACAGGAGCTCTGTAGTTTCAATTATTCTATATTGTTTTCCATGAAGCAAATTTACACAGCCTTCATTCAGTTCATGCCTTTTCTGGGAAAGCCTGTGGCAACTCTGCCTGAGTTCTGATTATTGTACGAGTCACCAAGAGCAGGAACACCAGTGCTGTGAATTCATCATGTGCCAATGATGGCAACGCCAAGAAGCTCCTGGGTTGGGGTCATCGGGTCTGCCATCTCATTTTGTAAAAGAGACTAAGGCTCAAGGCACAGTCCCCCCAAGTCTACCATCATTTAGAGCAGATTTGGCAAAAGAATGTAGAGTCTTTTTACTGCAATGTTTTACTGACATATAATGAAAGTGGTTAACCCTTGTCTAGCCAGCACCCACCTCAAAAAAACAGAGCAGTACCATTATGGTCCCTTCTCATCCATGCCAAGCCCCTTGAAGAGTGACCTCATCTTGACTTCTAACACCTTAGATTACTTTTGTTTGTGCTCAGATTTTATATTAACGGGTCTCAAAGCCTTTAAATCAGTGCTCTTTCCACAACCACAGTCTGTTTGGGCTCCACATTTTCCTAACAAAGATAATACAAGAGAGTTAAGGAGTTTTAAAAATGAGACTGGGAAGGATAACCAAATGCAATTTTGCAATCAGATTTCTTTCACATTCAAGTTGGCAGCTCCATAATTTTCCATAGTTAGAGATAAGGCTAAAAACCCAAAGCCTACCAAACTCAGCTCCCATGTTGGTGAGATGGGAGGACAGGTACAACTCAATGCTGCTTGGTCACTCTGATGACAGTTATAATTCTATAAATGTTGAGTTCAAATCATTCTTTCGAAAAATTTATTACCTTTCCATGGCTGCCATTGATTTTTACCCTGACATATTACTGTTCTTGACAACATCGCTTTTTCATCACTAACATCTTAGTAAATGCAGAGACAGAAATATCACTGGACTGCTTTCAAAATCTCTTCACAATGAATAACTAACTTTCTGCATGTCATTCCCTACAATGCAATGCTAGCCTTTCTGTTTGTTTGCTTTCATTTTGATTTAAACACTCGGTTACAAATACTCCCCATATCTCCTCTGCTTTTCCCCCTATCTCCAGTAGGTAATGTAAATCTACGTGCTTTATTTACCACCCAGTTGTGCAGTGAAGCTCTGACTGCATCATATAAATGCAAACAAGTGGTAGGATCAGATACAGACTAATGGCCAGCTCACTGGATAGCCATCAGATTTGCATCTTTTGGTCACACATCCTGCTTTGCACTGTCAGATACTTCACAAAGCAGTTTTCTAGGTACTGAAAGATAAGTGGCTGTAGGATTGGGTTTACCAGCTGTCCAAACTCTTTCAGCCTATCTGTGCAGCATCTCATTTTTCTGTTCTATAAGTTACTGAATATGGGAAAACCTGAATAGGTCCTCCCTGTCTATTAAGTGAAGGGGATAAAGTTGCAGTAGCAGAAACAAGGTACAGGAACTAGGTGCTTGGGAGAGTTCTCCAGAGGGCCTTTTATGCAGCCATGCACTTTCTGCCCTAAAGCCTGCAGAATTCGAGTCTTGAGGACCTGGAAGAGCCAACAGTGAAAAAGCTACTTTAGTCATGGACAATGCCATGTCAACATGAACTAAAATGTGATAGTAGCTCTGATAGAGGTAATTAACTTATCTGTAATGGAGTCTAGACTCACAGAGAATTCTAGTAGGTTTACGATTCAAATGGGAGAGAAACATGTTGTGGCTTCCAGGCCAGAAGCTAGCCAGAAAGGGATCTTTTTAAAATTTTTAATTTTTATACGTAGTAGCATTCTAGCTAATGAGGGGGCTAGAGGCACAAACTTCTGTTCATTTTCTTCCCTAAGATGCCTACCTGAGTGTCTCTCCATCTGTTGATGTTATGGGATGAGGGGAAGGAGAGAAGAAAGTGGGAAAGACAGCAGGGATGGCACTGATAGGAAAACTCTGTATCTTTGGCTTTGAGTGGGGATGTGACACTTTCCTCCCATCCCTAGCTTTGAACTCTGCTATTCTGAACTTCTTAGACATCCAGTGTCTTGTCACAACCCAGGGAGGGATTGGGAAGAGGTGAGCTCATCCAGACAAGCTCTCAGGTCCCTGAAAGCATGGTATCTGAAGAAAGAAAAACCTCAAATCATCCTGCAATCATAACTAAAGATCTCATAAGAGCTGAATGTCACATATAGGTGTCCTAGCAGGTGTCCTGATAGGTGAGGTGAATCAAGACATGGTCATCTCGGAATCTAAGAATATGAAAACCCTGTACTCCTGGGAAAATTTTATATGTAATCAGGAAATATATCCCTCTGACAATCATAATCTATTGTCCTTTTTGGTAGAAATGGCAATAGTCCAAAGAAGTTGAGATTCCCAAGGATGGAAAGGCAGTCAGCAGTGCCAGCCATGCTTCCAAAGATCCCAAGAAACAGGTAGGTGGAAAGGCCCCTGAACTGCAGAGATCTTGTAGCTGGAGGCCAAAAATATCAAGAAGCCTGTGATGCTAAAGGAGAATCAGCCTCTGGTAGGAGACTAATAATCTGAGTCCAACAATGTAAAGCTGCCAGGAACCCTTTCTCTGTACTTAACTCCATGATTAATTAAACTCTTTTTAATTATGATGGAATTAGCCCTGTCAATAGAAATGCTGCCCACAGGCTCAGTTCCCAGCCTTTTGAATTTTTCTTTGTCCTTTTGTGTTTGTTTTGTGAGTAATCAGAAGGTTTCCCTGAAGCCGGAAGTCCGAGCCAATGACACCTCTCAGCCCCCAGACCAGAGCACACAATAATGGTAACTTGGTTATTGGAATCAGCTCAGAAAAAACATTTCCAATTATACCAGTAAGAAGCATGAAGGTAAGGGGGGCAGGTTATACAAACAATAACAGAACATTAACCATAGAAAAATAATGATGAAGAGCAAAATTTGTAGAAGCTCTCCCAGAAAGTTCAAGATGTTCTATCCATGCTTTTCATTTATATCAACCATTTGGAGAAAGACTAAATGACTTAGCAACTCAACCACAGAGCTGAAGAGTATTTTATAAGTATTATACTTCTAATGTTTTTCGCTTGTCCTATCTTGTTTGATGTCCTTACTTGAACCCTGGGAAATGGAAAGGTATACAATGTGTTCATTTTTTTTTTTTTTTGAGACAGGAGACTCAAGCTGTTCCCCTGGGTAGAGTGCTATGGCATCACAGCTCACAGCAACCTCCAACTCCTGGGCTCAAGCAAGTCTCCTGCCTCAGCCTCCCAAGTAGCTGGGACCACAGGTGCCAGCCACAATGCCTGGTTATATTTTTTGGTTGCAGCCGTCACTGTTGTTTGGCGGGCCCGGGCTGGATTCAAACCCGCCACCTTGGGTGTACATGGCTGGCGCCTTAGCTACTTGAGCCACAGGCCCCGAGCCAATGTGTTCATTTTGTGTGTAAGGAAAGTGGAGCTTGAAAAGGTCATGTAATTTGTCCAAGGTCACAAATGACAGGAATCTGATCTTCTAGCAAATGGTCAGGGATGAATTTCAGGGCACTAGAATGTCTGTCTTTCCTGAGTAACATATCTCAGGAGGGTGGATTCTAAAAGATCGGCCTGGCACCTGGACTTAAATCAAATAGTAATTAAGATCACTATGGGGGAAGGAGCAAGATGACAGCCAAGTTATAACCTCTTTGCAACCAGGCATGGTGAGATTGGGGAGAGAAGACTCCAGGCATCTCTGGCTTGGGGGCTCTGCTCAGAAACATAGTTTTTGGGATGAAGGGAGACAGTGAGAGACTTCTGGACCCTAGGAGGAAGACATAAGCAGTGGAGAACTGTCTGTACCAAAAGGACTCATAGAAACCTTAGGCTCTTTAAGTTGGGGTCAACTTAAAGAGCAAGAGGAAGTAAAAGGAAAATTAGGGCAAGGAAACAGATAAAAGAAAATACTCATGAGGAAGAATCAGCAGAAAAATCCTGGCAACATGGAAAACCAGTTCAGAGCAACCAGTCCCAGAGACAATGAGGTAGCTACTGCAGAAGATTCTACCTATAAAGAAATGTTAGAAATGACAGAAAGGGGAATTTAAAACACAGATGATGAAAATAATGAAAGAAATTGCTGAGAAAGTGGAAAATAACCAAAAGGAAATCCAAAAACAGAATCAAATAAAAGAAGAACGATATGAAGAATATAGAAAGGATATAGCAGAGCTAAAGGAATTGAAGCAGTTTACTAGGGAACTTAAAGATGCAATAGAAAGTATCAACAACAGATTAGACCATGCAGAAGAAAGAATTTCAGAGGTAGAGGACAAAGCTCTTGAGATAACTCAGAAAGTTAAAGAGGTAGAAAAAAAGAGAGATATATAAGAAATTTGACAATGTGAAGGAAATTGATCAATATTTGGAATTACACCCTCTCCCTACAATTAGCCAGGAAGAAATAGGTCTCCTGAACAGACCAATTTCAAGCATTGAGATCAAAGAAACAATAAAAAATTTCCGAACAAAAAAATGCCCTGGTCTGGATGGCTTCACACCAGAATTCTATCAACCTTCAAAGAAGAGCTTAGTCCCTTACTGCAGAAATTATTCTAAAAAATTGAGGAGGAAGGAATCTTCCCCACACGTTCTATGAAGCAAACATCACCCTGATACCAAAACCAGGAAAAAACCCTACAAAAAGGAGAACTTCAGACCAATTTCACTAATGAATACAGATGCAAAGATTCTCAACAAAATCCTAGCCAATATATTACAGCTTATCGTCAAAAAAGTGATCAAGTAGGTTTCATCCAGGGATGCAAGGCTGGTTTTACATATACAAGTCTATAAACATTATTCACCGTATCAACAGAAGCAAAACCAAAGATTATATGATCCTCTCAATAGATGCAGAAAAAACATTTGATAAAATCCAGCATCCTTGTCTAATTAAAACACTGAAGAGTATAGGCATAGGTGGCACATTTCTTAAACTGATCAAAGCCATCTATGACAAACTTACAGCTAATATTTTACTGAATGGAGTAAAACTGAAAGCTTTTCCACTTAAAACTGGAACCAGACAAGGTTGTCCTCTATTGCCACTACTATTCAACATAGTGCTAGAAGTTTTAGCCAATACAATTAGGCAAGACAAGGAAATAAAGGGCATCCAAATGGGAGCAGAGGAGGTCAAACTCTCCCTCTTTGCTGATGATATAATCTTATACTTAGAGAACCCCAAAGACTTAACTACGAGACTCCTGCAAGTCATCAAAAAATACAGTAATGTCTCAGGATATAAAATCATTGTCTACAAGTCAGTAGCCTTTGTATACTCCAATAACAGCCAAGATGAAAGGCTAAATAAGGATACAACTCCCTTCACCATAGCTTCCAAGAAAATGAAATGCCTGGGAATATACCTAACAAAAGAGGTAAAGGACGTCTATAAAGAAAATTATGAGGCTTGGTGCCTGTGGCTCAAGTGGCTAAGGCGCCAGCCACATACATCTAAGGTGGCGCATTCAAATCCAGCCTGGGGCCTGCCACAACAACAATGAGGGCTACAACCAAAAAACAGCCGGGCATTGTGGCGGGCACCTGTGGTCTCAGCTACTTGGGAGGCAGAGGCAGGAGACTCGCTTGAGCCAGGAGTTGGAGGTTGCTGTGAGCTGTGAAGCCA
>NW_003852400.1:3971047-3985837 GCF_000181295.1 Otolemur garnettii
AAGACAGATGAATGGCTAGCAAACATATGAAAAAAGGCTCATTGTCTCTAATTATTAGAGAAATGCAAATCTTAAAACCAACCTGAAATATCATCTAACCCCAGTGACAATGGCCCACATCACTGCAGATGCTGGCATGGATGTGGAGAGAAAGGAACACTTTTACACTGCTGGTGGGACTGCAAACTAATACAACTTTTTTAGAAGGAAGTGTGGTGAATCCTCAAAGAACTCAAGCTAGACCTCTCATTTGATCCTACAATCCCATTAATAGGCATCTAGCCAGAAGGAAAAAAATCCTTTTACCATAAGGACACTTGCACTAGACTGTTTATTGCAGCTCAATTTACAATTGCCAAAATGTGGAAACAGCTAAATTGCCTACCAACCTAGGAATGGATTAACAAGTTGTGGTATATGTATACAATGGAATACTATTCAGCCATTAAAAAAGATGGAGACCTTCACATATTTGTAAGTACTTGTTCCCTGTGGAAACATATGCTTGATGAAAACCATGTGTGTCTATGGAAACCGCCTTTTTTTTTTAGTTTTTTTACACAAAGTTTATTTTTACCTCTATATTTGTGTTGCATTCAACATAAATCAAAATGAAACAAAAATGTATGTTTAACTGGCTCAGAAAAGGGCCATGTGAAAAGAAAAACACTGGGTAAAATTTTACCAATAGAGAATTACCATTTAGAGGGATGAATTTGAGTTACAGTACCATGGAAAGCGCTTTTGCAGTTCAGGATATATGGGTTTTGTGTATATGTACTTTATCAAATTATTACTGCATTTAGCTTAAAATAATGATTAAAATTGCATTTAAGTCACAGTTTATGAAGTTTTACTCTTTGCGAAACTGAACTTTTTGTGTGCCACTTATAAATGTTACCTATAAATCAGTATTTGGGAAAATTTTACTTTCTTAACCTATTAATACAAGGAATAAAGTATGAAATATTAAACAGGAAAAAAAAGATGGAGACTTTACATCTTTTGTATTAACCCGAATGAAAGGGGAACACATTACTCTTAGTAAAGCATCACAAGAATGGAGAAGCATGAATCCTATGTACTCAATTTTGATATAAGGACAATTAATGACCTAGTACATGGTGGGGGGTAGGGAAAGGGGAGAGCAGAGAGAGAGAAAGAGAAGGAGGGAGGGGAGTGGGGGAAAAGAAAAGCAAAGAAAGGAAAGGAGGGAGGGGAGTAGGGGTCTCAGTGTGTGATACACCTTTTGGGAGCAAGACACAATTATAAGAGGGACTTTACCTAATAAATGCAATCAGTGTAACCTGGTTTCTTGTACTCTCAATGAATTTCCAACAATAAAAAAAAAAATTACTATGGCCTAATTTAAGAACCAAGGCCTTCACAAGGAAAACAGGATGTGATGCTGCTCAGAGGTGGTTTACATTCTAGTTGGCAAAAGTGGGCCAACAACAACAACAAAAATGAAAGCAAATTCCAGAAAGGAGACATAAGTATGGCTTAGGCAAATGTTTTCAGACAGAAGACAGGACCTAGGTGAACCGGGCATTGTAGAGAAACAAGCTTTGTCTACTGGGAGAGCTGTGGGGTACAGGATTCTTTTGTGCAACTCTGAAGACATCTTGATTTTAGTTATCTATAAAGAGATTTTGGGATTTGTGAAGGGAATTGCCTTGAGTAGTAAACAGAAGGTCTACTCTGAGGATAAATCATTTAAAGCTTCAGCATGCATTTCAACTCTTGGAGTTGCATATGGAAGCAACCAGGGAGTCACGCTAGAGTGTGGAGTCCTAGCAAATAAACATGGTCTGTCTGGTCTCCACCATTCAGCAAGGAGCCATTGCTGGCTTTCTTCTTATCATGCATAGCAGTGAATACAGAAATCTATTGGTTTAAATCAGGAAATTTAGAAACCAAGAGACAGATTTGCTTGGCCAGCAAATTAATATAATACATTGGAAAAATATAAATATAATATATATAGAAAAAGTCAGGGGCCATAATCAGTCTGGATACTGACAGGAGTCTTATTAAAGGCATCACTCCTCCATTGAGATGTGTGTGGAAGGAATTCTCTTGAAGAGCACCTAAGTCAGCCACACACTTGAACTCAGGGCTGGTCATGAACAGTATCAGAGACTAATGATGGAAGGGAAAAGACACTTTGTGAATGGACGGCTGCATTAGGTAATTTTCTCTTTTCCTACTACTCTTTAAGTTGTCCAAACCCATTTTAAGGTGCACATACATATAGTAGAACGTTGAGGGGTGGGGAGTGATTGATGCCTCATTTCCTGTCGGCTGGGTAATGAGACAGAAAGTTCATTGGAGTTTATGTCATCATCTTAATTTTGTTTCTTTCACGGTGGCTTCTTATGTAGATAGCTGAAGGTTGTTGGAACATGGAAAACCACGGAAATCCAATCCATTTAAAGATGGCCCCTTGGCATTTCTTTCAACTCCAAGAGTCTGTTGGAGTTAAGAGCCCTTAACTCCATCCATTCTCTGACCTCAGTCTCCCTAAGACTGAGTTAGGTTCTCTTTATATATTCACCAAGAATACCATGTGCTTATCAAGATAGATAGGTAAATAGATAGATAGATAGATAGATGGAGGAAAGGGAGAAAGCGAGAGGGAGAGGCAAAGAGATCATTTCAGCTGGTTGTTGGTCTTCATTCCCACTTACGGGAGGTAAGCTGTGAGGAAGTATGTGGGAGAGACTATTCATTCAATCCTTCTCAATTCCCCTGTGTTTTCTGTTGTGTAAGCATCTTGCTGTGTTGTGTGTTTCAAAGTTTAAAGTTTTTTTTTTTGAAAGAAAAACATAGTCTATGAATGTAAGAATGGTGCTCAGCTAAGAAGTAGCAATTCTCTGAGCTATCTCCATATTACTTTCCAAAGGAAAAAAAGACATTTTATAAAAAAGACACCTGTACTTGAATGTTTATGCAGCACAGTTCACAATTACAAAGATGTGGGAAAAATTCAAGTGCCCATCAATACATTAGTGTATTAATAAAAGGTGGCATATATATATACTATGGAATACTACTCAGCCATTAAAAAATGGCAAACTAATACCTTTTATCTCAGCCTAAATGGAACTGGAGACCATTTATCTAAGTGAAGTCTCACAAGAATGGAAAAATAAACACCCATGTAGTCACTATTGAATTGGACCTAATCAATGTGTGCACATATAGAAATAATACTCACTGGAAATCAAGCAGGTGGGAGGCGGAAGGGGGGAGTAGGTAAATTTGTACCTAATGGGTGAGAAGAAAAACAACTTATGTAACCAAAATGTTTGTGCACTGTAACGTTCAGGAAAAAAGGAAAGGCAGCAAGGCTGGGCGAGGTGGCTCACACCTGTAATCCTAGCACCCTGGGAGGCTGAGGTAGGTGGACTGCCTGACCTCAAGTGTTTGAGACCAGCCTGAGCAAGAGCGAGACCCCGTCTCTAAAAATAGCTGGGCACTGTGGCAGGTGCCTATAGTCTCAGCTACTTGGGAGGCTGAGGCAAGAGAATCACTTAAGCCAAAGACTTTGAGGTTGCTGTGAGGTATGATGCCACAGCATGCTTCTGAGGGTCACAAAGTAAGACCGTTTTGAAAAAAAAAAAAAAAAGCAGCAATTGCTTCTGATGTCAGTGAACAGACAAGCTTGCTATGTTGGACTTACAGAGACGTGGTGGTCCCTTCTTCTTTTCTTTTGCTATACATTAAAGCATTTATGGGATACAATGTGCTGATTTCATATACAATTTGGAATGTTTACATAGCACTGGTTAATACCTCATTTACTTAATTATTGTGTTAAGACATTTATATTCTATACTTAATAGATCTGACATGTACCCTTGCAAGATGCACCATAGGGGTGATCCCTTCTTAAAGGGATTTTCAAGGGTATCTCCAGCTATATATAATCTTTGCCTTGCTTACTGGCGTTAGACCACAACTCCTGAGTAAATGCAGTCTTACTGAGGAGTGAGAGAGGGAATGAGTAAAGGTGAAGAGGAAGACGGAGGAAGTGACCAGTTTGACTTGGATAACTCTCTCCCTAACACTCAGGAAAATGCCTCCCTGCCCGCCAGCGGTCACGTGCTCCAGTTACTGATGTAGCGTCTGTTCAGACTTCAGCAATTCTTCAGCTTACACGAGGCGGGCAGGGAAAAGACAGCTTTGTTCTCATTAAAAAAACAAGAAAGCCATGGTGCTGACTGGCTTTCGTCAGTGAGAAAGCATTAGACCTTGAACTCCAGACTCAGTCTATCTTCTTGTATGTATAATTTAAGCATGGAATAGGCTACTATGTACTTGTTCAATGGTGTGACAGCAAAAAGTACAGGAAAAGATACTTAAGAGTCCTTTTGGATGACGCCCTACAATAGAATGAAAAGATAAAGTGTGAAATGATGTCAGTCTGAGAGGCTGTAGCTGCCAGGATTTGGGAAGGACCATCTGGGATTCCTTGTGGAGAACACAGTCTTGAATAGCCATTTTGGATCCCTTGATACACATGTGCTGAGCTCCCTAATAGACTGCAGGTGATTCTGTTCTGCTTATTAGACTATAAATTAGTTGACCTACATCATGTGTCAGAGCTTATAAGAACAGAACCAGGAAATCTGCTGACAATACTCTTCATAAAGGAATTATACAGGGTGGCCATAAAGTTCATGTGTAATTTAACTATTTTACATTGCACACAAACTTCATGGCCATCCTGTGATTTCCCCCATCTACTTTTCCTACAGAACAATTCATGAAAGGATCACTAGGGTATAGGTCGCATTGCCCAGGGTTCAAAAATTCAATAAGAAAAAATGCAACAAAGGCAGTGCCTGTAGCTCAGGGGGTAGGGCACCAGCCACATACACTGAGGCTGGTGGGTTCCAATCTGGCCAGGGCCAGCTAAACAACAATGACAACTGCAACAAAAAATGGCTGGGCCTTGTGAAGGGCACTGCCATAATTTGGAAGCTGAGGCAAGAGAATTGCTTGAGCCTGAGAGTTTGAAGTTGCTGTGAGCTGTGACGCCATAGCACTCTACCCAGGGTGACAGCTCAAGACTCTGTCTCAAAAAAAGAGAAAAAATGCAAGGAAGATAAACTGCTGTAGACCGAATGTTTGTGTCCCCTTAATTCATGTGTTGAAAGCCTCACCACTAAGCTGATGGTTTTAGGAGGTAGGGCCTTGGGAGGTGATTGGGCCACAGGACAGCAGAGCCCTTATGAATGGGATTAATGCAATTAAAGGACTTCGGCGAGCTCCGTCGCCCCTGTGCCATGTGAAGGTGCAAGGAGAAGACAGCTGTCTGAGGACCAGGAGGAGGCTCTCATCAGACACCAATTCTATTGGGGACTTAATCTTGGACTTCCCAGGCCTCATATCTGTAAGAAATAAATTATTGCTGTTCATCAGCCACTTAGTCAATGGTGTTCTATTACAGCAGCCTGAACTAAGACAATAACCACCCGAAATCTATTTTTTTTTTTTCATGGTTTCTATTGATTAAGGGCACATGGCTGTACAGGGGATGAACTAACATTAATTGTTGGCCTCAGGGCTTCTGTGTTTACACAAATCAGCTGAATTATGCTGAAAGCAATTGCAAGACTTCCTACACTTGAAGGGCTAAGAGCATGAGCTGAACAACACAGGCTTCAGCAGTGATGCATAGTTCTTCTGAGACATTCCCAATGCAATTGTGAAACAGTCCATTTTAGAAATGGAACAATATCTGCCACAATGCCCAGTGACGAAAATGTTTAAAAACAACGGATAGGGCTCGGCACCTGTAGCTCAGAGGCTAGGGTGCCAGCCACAGACATCGGGGCTGGCGGATTCAAACCTGGCCCGGCCTGCCAAACAATAGTGACAACTACAATCAAAAAATAGTCAGGCGTTGTGGTGGGCGCCTGTAGTCCCAGTTACTTGGGATGCTGAGGCAAGAGAATCACTTAAGCCTGAGAGTTTGAGGTTGCTGTGATGCCATGGCACTCTACCCAGGGTGACATAGTGAGACTCTGTCTCAAAACAAAACAAAACAAAAAAGAAAAAACAAACAAAACCCCAGACAGAACAAAACAGGGTGACAAGTGGGCTGCAGTAGCAAAAATGTGCCATAATAATTTCAGGTTGCACTAGGCCTACTTACATGCTCAGGGCACAATAAACGAGTTTTCTAGAACTGTCTTGTTGGTTCTGAACAATACTGGGCTTTTAGTAACTATATCACTTTGTCACTTTAAAAGTTAATTTTCTAATAATACAAATGCATTTCTATGATCCCAGTAATTACACTAATTGTGTAATTAGTACAAATGAACAGAATTAGATTGCACTAACCATATGTAACAACATTATTAGGTGTATACATCTTCAAGTTTTAAATGGAACACACACACACACAGAGGCACATAGTCCCTCTTCTTCCGCTGCCTGAAGGAATTACAGAACGCTACCAGAGATGTTAATGAGATCCGTTGGCGAGAACACATGCCGAAGGAACAGATTGAAAAAGCTGATTCTATGATAATAATGGCTTCCATTTATTATACATTACATCATACCAGGTATTGGGTTAATCACATAATGTATCGTCTCATCCAAAGTTTGACAACTCTATGAGGTAGGTGTGATTCTTACCTTTACTTGACAGATGAGGAAGCTGAGCGAATAGCTCCTGGCCATTATGCTGTTTTGATAAAGACTGATGATTAATAATTCTAAATACTGCCAGTCAAAGCCACCGCTCTCCTCCCTTTCATCTTCCCTCCTGGAGTTTTACATAGACATTTCGGTCTGTAACCAGAGGCTATGCTGGTTGGACCACTGTGCCAAGGAAGGAAAATTTTTAAGATGAAATGGTTTTCATCACAGCTATATAGCTTCTTGGAAAGTGTTTATTTGATACTCACAAGGCATGAGTTATTTCCCGGAAGAGGTTGTGGGTAGTGGAGAGTGTGTCCACACAGAAGTTGTGACATGGACACCATGTACATGGTGGTAAAGAAGGGCCATGTGGCAGGTTTGGGGTTGGGGAGCAAGGTCTGGAGGAACTTGTGGGTTGCAGAATGTAGAGGCTTTGTAGGTCCAGTCAATGCTGGTGGGATTAACTCTATAGGAGGTGGGAGCCTATGAGAGTGCTAGTGGGGGGTCAAAGTTTAAGTAGCATAGCTGCAAAGTGAGATTTTCCCTTTAGAAAGAAAAATAGAGCATGAATGCAGAGGATGAACATCTTGGAGGAGCAAATAGGGGTAAGGAGAAAGCTATTACTATAGTCCCACAGAGAAATAATGAGGCCTGGGGGAAGGACAGACATGGCCAGGTTCCCAAGACATTTTTACGTTCAGATCTACAGGGTTTGGACAACCAGTAAAAGCAAGCTGGAAGAATGTGGAAGACAATATTAACCAAGATTAAGAGGAGAAGCTTTTTTTTTTTCCCTTAGGAGAGATCAAATGAATTACATTTTGGGCATGCTGAATGTGAGGTTACCCATGGAAGTGATAGCTAGAAGTTTTTCAGAAAGTATTTGGAAATATGGTTCTGGAGCTTCAAGTTGGGTAGGGGCTAGAGATCTAGATATTCATTTAATTAGCAAATATTTATTGAGCACCTACTAAGCTCCAGGTTCTGTGTTAGAGACTTGAGGTAGAGCAGCAAACAACAGTATCTGCAGGTAAGTACGTAGCTGGCAAACCTGGGGAAGTGGCTGAAATCCTTGGGTGGGTGAGGATAAGAAGGGAGGATGAAACCCTGAGGAACCTCACCAAAAAAGGGCAGGTGGAGAGGAGGAACAGGGGATGAAGAAGACTGAGGGAAGAGTGGGAAGGAGGCAGGTGCACATGTATTTATTAGAGAAGACAAAGGGAAGGAACTGAATCTACTTCTCTTTTTTTAAATAAGAAAAATTTTTTGAATGGTGATGGAAAACCACATAACCTAAAATTTACCATCTTAATGTTTAAACTTAACCATTTTTATGGTTATACTTAACCATTATTAAGGATACAATTTGTTAGGGTGAAATATACACAGTATTTGCATTGTGCGAAATGGATTTCCAGAACTTTTTCATCTGTAATCTGGACCCATTAAACCATACTCTACATTCTCCTCTCCCTCACCTTTGGCAGAAATCATTCTGCTTTCCATTTCTAAACCTTGACAACTTTAGATCCTTTACTTAAGTGGGATCATACAGTTTTTTTTTTTTTTTTGCGTGTGTATGACAGGCTAATTTTACTTAACATAATGTTCTTAAGGTTCATCCATGTTGTAGTATATGACACAATTTTCCTTTTAAGGCTGAATAATACTCCATTGTATGCCTTTACCACATTTTGTTTATCCACTCATCCACTGATAGACATTTAGATGGCTTCCATCTCTTGATTATTATAAATAATGCCACAGTGAACGTGGCTGTGCAAAATCTCTGTGAGATATAGATCACATAGTAATAATTCTATTTTTAATTTCTTGAGGAACCGCCATGCTGTTTTCATAGTCTGCTTGGTTTTGATTCGCTGTCTAACTCTGCTTGGGGAGAATAGAAACAATAGCTATTGTGCATATTACCTGTGGGCTGAGCGGAGTATATGCAATATCTTATCTAATTCTCATAACAACATTCTAAAGAGGTATTATTACCACATTTTGTAGGTGAGGCTCATAAATATTAAGTAGGATGCATGCACAACTAGTTGGGGTCTGAGATTGAATTGAGTTCTTTCCTCATTTTTAGTTGTAGCCATTTTGATGTCTTATTTCTACTGAGAAGGGCTCATTTTCCCAAGTTCCCAAGCAATTACGTTTTTCATAATGTGGAAGAGTATTTTGTGAATCACAAGGTTACATTTAAAGATTGGGAGTCAGTAATTACACTATCACTCTTTCATAATTCTGGTCCCCAATTCTCAAATAGTCATATCTCTCTATGCAGAAAATAGAAGCAGTTCATTCTTACACATCCCCAGCAGCACTCTGGGTTAGCACTACGCTGAGCCTCTCATCTTCAGCTTGGTGTCTGCATTGTACCCAGTTGCTGTTATTGTGCAGAATTAATGAATAGTTTGCAAACTAGCATCACTTCTGTGAAAGCTGATGGACATGCTAATTACATCTTAGATTTCACAGTTGCATGACCCAGATTCTTTTTTTTTTTTTTTTTTTGCCAAATTTCCAAAGATTCAATGGCATTTTAGAACTCCAGTAAACAGTGTATTAAAATGCACTGGTGGGATGAAGCAGGCACTGGGGCAGAGGGGAATGTGTTGGCCAAGATTGGAAGAGGTATGTGTAGGAAATGCAGTGGATCTTTGTGGGCTCAGGAAGATACTGTGGGGTGCACACGATTGCCCCCAAATTAGAGAAACACAGAGCTAAGACTTTTAATTCCACTTGGGAATCAGGATAATCATTCCTTCTATGGGCGTCTGTAGAGCTCTGGATGGATCTGTGGAGTACTCATGTCTGTGACTGGTGTGTTCCTACCCTTTCCCCACATCAAGCACACAGCCTGCCATGTGACTCTGCCATTTTGATAGGGAACTGATTCTGGCACTCAAGACTGAGGTGACACAGTTGGCACCTCAGCACAAGGTTATGGGGGAACAAGCCACTTCACAGCAGGGATGGGTGTTAGTTGACTCAAGGAGGTATGGACCATGGAGAACCCATAACAATGACAAATCTAACTCCCACTCAATCCTCTGGTTCCAAAAGAATATGAAGGACATTATGAGAAGTATTTGGGGCTTGGGCTCTTTCTGGTCATAGCACTTCTGGGTCCACCCTGACAGGGCCTGGGTCTGTTTTCTCCTCTCAGTCCTTCCTCCAAAGCAGGGCTCTAGTTGCAGGAAGCTGAGCCCAGCCTGTCACGGAAAGAGTCCAGTTAGCACTGTTCAGGGAGGGAGAACAAATTCAAACCATCCCAGATGTCTCTCCTAGACATCAAATCTCAGGCCATAAGCAGCTGGTGAAGCAGGGCTGCTGAAATGATTTAGTTAAATTACAAGGGATCTCCACTCCCCTTTTCTCTTTCCTTGGAAGAATTTCTCAAAAGACAGGGTCTCTCCTGTGTTTCCATTCCAAGCCCATGTTCACGTCAGTCACTCAGAAAGGGAAGGAGCGAAAACAAATGGTTCATTGATTGGGCCAAACACCAGATACCCAGAGTGGAGGGCAAAATGGTCTCCCCAGTTTTCTTCATGTAATTAAATGAGCTGAACAATTTTCTCCTAAGCAGTGGCGATCAGGCACTGGAAATGCTGGGAAGATTGCCTTTGGGGAATTGAACAGGCCAAGGGAATATTAGCTGCAAAAGGAAATGAGAAGCTGCAGACATAGCAAGCAAAAGGGGCACTCAGGAAAAGCCTGCGGCCCTGCGTTTCCATCAGACTCTGGTGATAGCATCGCCTCACTGGCTGCTACTGAGGCAGCATCAGGGCTGACAGGGCCACAGTGGGGCACTGTCAAATGGCTTCAGGGCTTATTAACATGCCATTCCTTGCTAATCTCTTGAACTCTATTTTCCAGAAGCCCTGGGAAATAAAACACCAAGCACTCAAGCCCAGGGGCTCATCTCCAAACCTATCCAAGAATGTGCAGGGGCCCATTAAAATCCACACGGGAGCATTGCCCTCTGAGACATCATTGGAGGGATAAGATCATGGTATTTCCATATTTCAAGGCAGAAGATGAGGACAAGAGCGGTGACTTCTTTCTCCCAAGACCACATAATAATCTCCAAGGCTCCATCATCCTCTGTGGGCTATTCTTTACCTCCTTGCCTCCCAGATAGGATTGGGCCCTCTGGGTGACACTGGAGCAAAATGTTCCTTTTGAGTGAGCCAATCTCAGAAGAGAGTTCACTCAACTGAGCACTCTTTTAGTTCTTGAGTGAGGCTCTTTGCAGTTGAAGCAGGGGTGAGGGGTTTTCAACCACAAGTAGGTATGTTTGTTCACCATCAGTTTTTGGTAATGTGGGATTAGTTACTTATCAACACAGCAGCCCAGCCAACCAGCCTGATCCTCACAGTCCTTCATGCTGTGAAACAGGAAACCAAATACAGAGGAAACGTGCAAGAGAAATAAGACATCTAAATGTCAGGATGAATGAACACTTCGGGTATTAAAATGGCACTTTCTTGTTCAGTAAAGATCAGAGGTTCCTGAAGTGTGGTCCTGGAACTAGCAGATTCACATCAGCTGGGAGCTTTTAGAAAGCACATTTTTGGGACCTAGCCCTTACCTGTAGAATCAGAAACTCTGGGAAGGGGTCCAAGGGGGAGGTGAAGGTGTCCAAGCCTCTAGGTGATTCTGATACACACTGAGACACAAGAACCACTGGCTTATTTATGTATTTATTATTATTTTTTGAGGCAGAGTCTCATTCTGTTGCCCTGAGTAGAGTGTCGTGGCATCATTATAGCTCACAGCGACCTCAAAGTCTTGGGCTCAAGAGATTCTCTTGCCTCAGCCTCCTGAGTAGCTGGCACTACCAGTGCCTGCCACAATGCCTGTCTAGTTTTTTCTATTTTTTTAAGTAGAGAAGGGGTCTCACTCTTGCTCAGGCTAGTCTCAAATTCCTGAGCTCAAGCAATCCACCTGACTTGGCCTCCCAGTGTGTTAGGATTATAGCTGTGAGCCACCACACCTGGCCAGAACTGCTGGTTGAGACAGATGTAAGAGGAGGGGGCTCTTGTGCCTAGACTAGAATTTCAAGGTGTTTCAGATGCAGGAGTCTTCCTGAGAGCTGAGGAAGCCTGAGGAACAGAGATATGGGAAGTAGGAGTGAGGGAACCCTGGGGGACCTTGGTAATAACTAGATTGCAGGTATGGCTTTTTTTTTTTTTTTTTTTGAGACAGAGTCTCAAGCTGTTGCCCTGGATAGAGTGCCATGGCATCACCATAGTTCACAGCAACCTCCAATTCTTGGGCTCAAGTGAACCTCTTGCCTCAGTCCTATTTTTAGTAGAGATAGGGGGGTCTCACTCTTGCTCAGACTGGTCTTGAACTCATGAGCTCAAGCAATCCACCTGCCTCAGCCTCCCAGAATGCTAGGATTACAGGCATGAGCTACCATGTCTGGCCTGCAGGTATGTTTTTAAAAAACCATTCTAACTGGCATTATGATCATGGTAACGCTAACGTGTCACACTTCCAAATATGTTTTTCTTATCAGTGTGGGCATATTATTTTAGCTGTAGCCTGGACAATTTTGGACACACAGAGTGACTTGCTTTTTTTTAGCCTTCCGTATCTGTGATGTTCACTCAGGGAACTTTGATGTTCTCAGGAATGGATTTAGATTAAAACCTACAGGGTTTATACCCTTCTTTGGCTTTAGTCTGCTACCAACCAGTTTACATGTTAAACCCAAACTAGAAAATATGGACATAGGCTGTTTTTGGAATTAGATCTTTCTTTTCTTCTAAACAATACACTCCGAGATTTTGATACAAATCAAAAGCATTTTAGAGTACACAGGCAAAAGATTTGAGAAGAATGTGAGCATGTATTTTTTATGTTCTGATATACTGGATGAAAAAGAAAAGAAAAGAAAAAAAAGATCCAGAGAACTCAGGAGAAGAAACCATGAATAAGCCTTTCAGACAGGAAGAAAGATTGCTAGTTGCTGGGTAAATTCGGAAGATTTGCATTTTTAAAGCTGGTGGCTAATGTAATAAAAGGTTCCAGTTAAGTTATTACAGTGGCTGCTTGCTTCAGGGCAAGCAAAGAATCTTTGAGGTTTTAAATCATTTTCTTCAGTCTGGCACAAGAGGGTATTTTAAAACTCCTTTAAACTACTTCTCTATTCTCATAACTTTTCTCTGTCTGGCCCCCGATTCTCACATATCTAGCAGGAAAATGAAAAAAAACATTAGCACACAAAAATGTTAGTATTGGGGCCCATATGGGTAATACTCTGAGAAAGCTAAGGCTTCTTTGGAAATACCATTTGATTAATAATCTGTAAAAGCTAGTAGGTGTCTTTAGTTGCCTAAGGTGCACCATATTGTAGTTATCCTGTTTTTGAGCCTTGGGGTGATTCAGCCTCTGATAGATACATTGGATACATAGATACATTAGATACCCTTGACTCAAACTTGCCCCAGAAAAGCTAGAGATTGGCTGTAACTGTAACCGCAGTGCTGATGGCTCAGCATTTGCCTTGCACCAAGGAGGCAAGGGAAGTGGAAATTTTACAGTGTGATTCTGCTCTCATGTACAAAGATGCTAAGATTCATCTGTTTTGCCTCCTGAATGAGTCCTTTAATCCAGCAAGCTCCTCATACTGCGAATAGAGATCCTCAAAGCAAAACTCCATAAAAGAAACAAAATCGGAAAGAAAATACAGGGTGGCCATAAAGTTGATGTGCAATTTAAAATCTACAGCAATTTAAAATTGCACGTGAACGTTATGGACACCCTGTATGAAAAGACAGTATTTGAATAAAACAGACGGTAGCTTGATGCCCAGAATTTAAGTAATCAAAGCACTTTCTCTAAAAATCTCAAAGTTCTGACAAGACCTAGGGACACAGTGATAAGCATTTGTTTAAAGCAGTGATTTTCAACCGGTGCGCCGTGGCACACAGCTGGGCCATGAGAGGATCTTAGGTGTGCTGTGAACATTTTTTAATATCATTAATTAAATTTTTGAAAGCGGTTCAAAACACGGTAAATATAGTCTTTATTTTTTTAACCCACTCTCCTTTTTTTGATCAACATAATTTAAGTGTCCCCGGAAGTTTAACTCTAAGTTCAAGTGTTCCGTGAGATAAAGATGTTGAAAACCTCTGGGTTAGAGGCTTTACTGGGGTTTAACCATTGGAAAAGCTAAAGGCGTTGACTCCTTCTGGTGGGACCTTTTCTCTCTACAGTACCCAAGTGAAGGTACACAGCGAAGCGTTTAGACAGGAAGACGGGTTCTGAAGACGGGCTACCTGGTGCCGAATACTTTTTTTTTTTTGAGACAGAGTCTACCCTGGGTAGAGTGCTATGGCATCATAGCTCACAGCAACTTCAAACTCTTGGGCTCAAGTAGCTGAGACTACAGGGATAGGCCACAGTACCTGGCTATTTTTTAGAGATGGGGGTCTTGCTCTTGCTCAGGCTGGTCTTGAACTCCTGAGGTCAGGCAATCCACCTGCCTCGGCCTCCCAGAGTGCTGAGATTACAGGTGTGAGCCACTACACCTGGCCCTGGTGCCAAATTCCGGCCCCACTGTTTGTTAGCTCAGTGACATTGAACACGTTATCTAAAAATCTTTTCCTTCATTCCCTCATCTGCATGGTGGAGACACTAGCAGTATCTAACTTATCGACAGCAGAACCATGCCGGGCGTATAGCAAGGACTCGGCAAATCGAGCTATTCTTACCAATATCATTTTACATTTCATTAAGGACACTGTAAACAAAGGAAGAGGAAGGAAGAGGAAGCACCACTTTCTTCCCCCCTTTTCTCTTTTCCCTTTCCTTCGGCCCTCTTCCTCTCTTCCCGTCTCTATTTCTTTGCCACGTTATGAATGGGATTGAAGCTGAGGAATGAACGCTGAGCATGTTTAGTGCTATGTGGTGAGAAGAGCCCTGTTCGAGAAGGCAGGAGGCCTGAATTCCTTTCCTGGCTTTACCATGAGTGAGTGGTGAGACTCCGGGGAAGGTGTCTGCCTTCTGTGTTAGTTCCCCAGGGTGCTTTAACAAAGCTCTACAACCTGGGCAGCTTAAACAAGAGAAACTTACTGTCTCCCCGTTATGGAGGCCAGAAGA
>NW_003852400.1:3985876-3996229 GCF_000181295.1 Otolemur garnettii
TGTTAGTTCCCCAGGGTGCTTTAACAAAGCTCTACAACCTGGGCAGCTTAAACAAGAGAAACTTACTGTCTCCCCGTTATGGAGGCCAGAAGAGCAGGGCCAAGGTGAGGGCAGGGTGGGTCCCTTCTGAGGACTGTGAGGAGCATGTGCCCCATGCCTACCCTCGAGCTGCTGGGCAATCCGTGGCTTCTGGATATATCATCCTCATCTCGGCCTTCATGTTCATGTGGTGATCTCCTCATATGGGTGTCTGTCAAATCTTCCCTTTTTGTAAAGACTAGGTTAGGGGACTTATACAGCACTGTGATCTTAACTAATTTCCTATGCAACAACCCTATTTCCAGATAAGGGTTATAGCCTGAGATACTAGGGTTAAAGCATCGTCAAATGCATTTTTGGAAGGATACAGTTCAACCCGTAACACCAGAACAGTTCAGAGTCTTCTGGATGTTGTGATGCTCTGGGGGTCTCCAAGAGGGGAACATAGTATGTGCAGCACTTCTCAAATTTGTCTAACTGGACAGTGACTTTGCACAAGTGTGGAGAGTCATGAGGGCCTTGTGCTAAGAGTATGGACTTTTGGGGAATGCAAACGAGGCCATTACTTCCCCATCAAGAGCACGGACAATCAGCTGACTATAACCATGCACAGGAAGTCCTTCCTCCATCTCAGGGCAGTGGCACCCTGCCTGCTCCCGGTTAGCTTGCTGGGATGTCAGGATGGTAGGTGAAGTCAAGCCAGTGACCCCTTGCATCACTGGAAGTTCCCAGGTGGGTGAGAAGATCCCACCAGGAGGCTTCTCTGGCTCCTTGGTAGCTGGTGCGGACAGCAGGAGGCTGGGCTACCACATTTACATTCAGGCAGCTGCGATCTCATACAAACTATAAGGAAAAGCCCACGGGGAGAAAAGGACTTACTCATAAAATTTTAATAAATAGGTTAAAAAGAAAGACCTGTTTCAGCTTCTCTTTGTGTTGCTGTCAGCAAGCACGTCTTGTAGCAAGCTGACATTCTTGTCTGCAGCACTGTTAACAGCACTCTGAATAAGGTAATTACCCAATAAAGTTAATGTTAGCCAAATTGCACAGAACTCGAATTAAAAATTTATCTGATTGCAGGATTGAAGCCTGAGTCATGTGTCTTACCCACTGTATGTGCAGTTTGTCTGCCTTGAGAGCAGGAAACGTCACAGGAAGCAGGCTGGCATTTATATTCCGGAGGTAAACCCACTCTCAGAGAGAGGAGCCCAAGGATGCTTCGTCTCCACCTCAGGGCAGCAGGGAATGAGATTTCTGCTTCCTGCTTTATCTCTGCATGATGAGGTTTCTGTGCATTTTGCAGGGCAGTGGTGAGCCCAGCACAGCTGCCCTTCCCTGGTGAGGGGTAAGCTAAGGCATCAGAGTGGGGAAAGGCACCACTGTGTGGGACCCCAGTCCCTGCAGGGTTGACGCCAGGAGGCAGTCTGAGCACACCCGGGTGCTGCCTGACTACCAAGGAGGTCGCACAAAGGCACCTAGGTTTGAGCAGAAACACTGCAGAACTTGGGGTCAAAAGAATTGGGTTCTAATAGTCACTGAGTCATTAGCTAATTAAATGATTTTTGGCAAGTCGGTTCCCTTCTTTGCGCCTCATTTTTCTCATTTGTCAAATGGAGGTAACACAATTTGCTCTATCCCTCCGGATTCGGAGAATAAGACGAAGAACAGACACAGAAGTACTGTGGATACGAGTGGTTTGTGACAGACTCAAATAAAGTTATGATTGGTCATCAGGGATATTAAAAAATGAGACAAAACAGAAGTTAATAAATATTGAAAATGAAACTAAGGGTAAATTGTGGGTTAAGGGGAAAGAACCCATAGTCTCTTGTTTTCTTCAGGATGGGTAGTAAACAAATCATGCAGGGATGAGGGTTTGGAGCTCTGTGCATTGTATTAATTAGTCACTGCAAAAATAGAGCCAAATATCAATATTCATTGGACTGTCAAACTCTAGTTTTCCTAAAAAATACCTAGTAAAATTCTCAAAATATAAATGGTAGCTATAGCTCTGTAACTAGTGTATAGTTCTGGAAACCTGTAGAATTAGAGGATATGAGTATATTCTCCACGAAAGCAAAGAAGATATCAAATGGCAGCATTATCCAAAGAAAAGAGCCCTGAGCCCTGAGCAGATGAATGCTGCCTCTGCCAGGAACAAATCATGAGAAAATCACCTCTGGGTTTTTGTCCCTTTGCCAATAAAATGGAGATGCTGATTCCTGCGTTATCTAGCTCACAGGGCTGAATGGAATATACATCTAAAAACAGTGAAAGTGCCCTGTGCCTGTGACTGTTATTTTAATAATTTGGTCAGATGACTTTTCTTATTCTAATTCAAGTTAGCACACACTGATTGAAGGTTCTATGGCAGAGTGTGGCAGGTTTGGTAAAGAGGTTAACCACACTGTGTGGTAACATCAACAAGCAGAACGAAGATCCCTGCAAGTAAAGATCTGACATGTTGGTGGGAGGTGGTAGTGGGGAGGTGAGACAGAATATATAAGCTGCAAGGAGGAATAGCAGAGTTAACAAAAACATACAAGAGGAATTTACAAGGGCTATGCAGCTACAGAACACAGCTTTCCTATTTCATTTTATTTTGGTTAACTTCATAGTGGCTGCCTGGAAACTGAGACTTCCTTCTGGTTCAGGTAGAAGAGTGTCAGGATTGATTAATGAAGTCTGCAATGGGTGTGGGAGGGGATTTTTTGAGCATGAGTGTTAATTATTTGACATTTCCAGAGAGGTCCCACATGACTGGATTATACCTGTGCCATTGTGCTCTTCCAGACTTCTGAGAATGTTATAAAGCTCAATAAACAAGTATTCTTAAATCCAGCATTTGTGTGTACATAAAAATTATTTGGATATTCTCAGAGAGCTTTTCTCTCCTTCTCTAATCTTTTGTCTTCTCTATATTGAAGTCATAAGTAGGCCAGTAACTCGGCTATATTTTACAGAACTTGTTTCTGTTACTGGTTCAATTCTTTGCTTGCCTGGACCCCAGACTCAGAATGAATGGCCAGCCTCCCAGGGCCCTAGAAATTTTAATCGCTCATCTGCTATAGTTGTCTTGTTTGGAAATAATCTAATATGTCCCTCCAATCTAATAATTTAGAAGAAGTAATCTACCTCTTTCCTTTAAGTCTCTCAAGGAAACCATACACCCTTCCTTGTCAGCTCACCTTTCTTGCCTCACGTCTCTTGCACTGTACTGTGGTTCTGGAACATCTCATACCAGGCTGCCTCCAGCTTTCTGGCTTGGCCTTAAAGGTAAATGGGGGTTTGCCAGAAGCCCGTTCACTTAGTCCTTGATATATCAGATAAATAAATTCAGAAAATCCTTTCATGTATTGCTTTTAAGCCATTACATGGGATAAAATTCTATTTTGTATGTCAAAAATAAAATGTTAGTTTTTTTCTATTAGCTGGAAACTTATTAAATTGCCATTTTTTAAAGGTCAAAATGTTGCAGGAAGACGAGGCCCAATGGAGAGAAAGAGTACCTAAACACCACATTTATAAGAGGGAGGGCTTTATTTACCAGCTGGGAGCTTACGGCATAAGAATTCCAAATGGCCGTGTTCTCTGACTGGCTTGGTCTTTCTCTTTTTATTGATAGTCAAAAAGTTCCACCCCACAGGTACCCTTCCCAATGGCCAGTTTGAATCAAGCGGGAGATGCTACTCCAGCCCCTACAGAACTACAGGATTTCTACTTGGAAATTTCCAAGTTCTAGGAAGTTAAGTTTACAAATTCCCAAGAGCTGAGTCACCATGGAGAGGACCCTCCCAGGTGTATCCTTGTGGTCTCCTTGAGAAGACCTGTTCTCTTAGACCTCACTCTTCTTGGGTATCCTCTCTCAAGAAAGGTTAAAGGTTGGCAGTTTCCCACGGTTCAACCAATATTTGAGTATCTTCTTTTAACAATCCTAATCTTGAGGATTTGGGCTGTCTGAGGACATCTGTACTTTGGCAAAGAAGAAATGAACATTAATATTTTGTTGAAATATGTCTTCCTGTCTTCAAAGGTTGATTTTCCTGGTCCCTTCTAGTTCTGTGGGGAGGGACAGTAAGAATAGTTACTTGCAGACCTCTGCCTTAAAATTGAGGAGCACTATTAGACACCCCTCAACTCCACTATTATAGATAATATGAAGCCAGAAGGCAGCTTGTTCCCTATCATCATCACTGGTTAATGAGAAAACCCTGGGATGTTTGACATGCTATCCATATCTCTCTTTCTTTCCCAAATAATGAAGGAAAACCTGGTTTCTGAATTAACTATTGCACAGCACCTGCAGTTAATAGAGGATGGAACCTCACAGGCAGACTGTAGAGGAAACTGAGCCCTGATCTTTAGCAGAAGTCTCGCTTCCTGCTTGAGAGACCTAGAGAATCACGAGAAACGGCATGTGAGTTGTGTGCTGCAGGAAATCAGAAAACTGGCCTCCAAGGGAGAATGTATAAATGAGGTGTGGCAATACCAGGCTTAAGGTTATGGGAAAGATTCCCTAGATTCCCAAGGTCTCTTTCTATAGGTAGAGGCCTTGCTTAAGGTCTGAGATTTTGCAAAACAAATTGGAGACACTCTGTCTGACACTTTGCCCCCCCATTTTAATGCTGATGTCTAATAAGTACCGTAACTTTTAACTACTTTTTCCTATTTTGTGATAATAAATATGGACTGAGGTTCACTCAGGAGGGCTCCTTCCAGAGTTCCTCAGTTTCTGGATGCAGGCTTTGTGCCAAGACCCCTCTTCTGATGTCCCCAAACTCCTGCAGCTGACTAGGTCTGGTGCTCAGAGAAGTTGTGTCCAGGCATCCTGTCTTGTTTTACTTGCATTATCCCACGGTGGTGTGGGCATGTGGGTGTGAAAGTGCCTGCGTGTTTGATTAACATTGTATGAAGGAACGCAGTCAACTAAAGAGAGCAACAGAAAAGGCTATTTGGAAAGAGGCCTGTTTCAGTTTGACAGAAGGTGGCAACAAGCTTGTCTTCTAAAAGTAGGGTGCTGGGAGTGGTATTCTGTTCCTGGAAATAAAAGTCAAATTAATCTCTTTGTGCCAGGGGCTTTGCTCACTGAACTTATTTCTCATTGTCTGAAAACTGCCAGTCATAGAAATAATGCAACCAGCTGTCTAACCAGCAGGGATTCTGCTGCTGGGAAAAGGAGCATCTATAGATGACTAAGGGACACAAAGGGACCTCATGGATCTCTGCACTGTCATCTTACTTTGCTGATTTCACTAATAAAAGTGGTGACGCCAAGGGTGGTTTTCACTCCCTGGAGATGGGAATGTGATGTCAGTTCACAGAAGGCCAGTGAGATGTTGCCCTCTGGTATCAACTTTTTCTCACCGAGCCAAGAAAAGCGTCCCCAGCAACTTCTCAGACTCCCTGAGCCAACTGACCAGGTCACTGTAGTTAAAAATAGTATCACAGAACAGGAAGATCAAAACTAGAAATCAGAGATGTTTCCAGCAAGAGGGAGGAGGCAAAGGCAAAGTTCTTGCCTTTGTTTTTCATCAGAAGAGTAACAGGGTGTTTTGACGTCTGCTTCAGTCTTTTATGAGTATTTTCCTTGGAGCCTAATGGGGAAGAAGTCAGTGGCCTCTTTTTCTTTGCCGAAGGAGTCATTATCTCAGAGATTTAGGGATTAGAACTGGGGAGGCCACGTGGTGGGGATGAGAGGCTAAGAAACAGAATCTGTGAGTATTTGCTTTTAGTCAAAGATAAAATCCCCCATCTTTTTCTTTCCTTTGTTCTACCATTTCCTTGAAGGCTGTGCCAGGTGAAAATAATGTAAATAAATATTATCTCATGAATGGGAAAAAGAAAAAGAAATCAAGGCTGCTGGCTTCTTGTTACGAGAGGGAGTGGGAAGCCATTGCATTCTGGGATTTCATTTCATTCCCAAGCCAATCTGTGGATTTGGTAATATGCTTTGGTCAACGTCTAGGTCTTTTTCAGCAAAATTACTCCCCACCTCAGGAGGAAGGTGCAAGGTTGATTTAATTATTGTTTGTACTTTGAGAGGCTCAGAGGAAAGTACTTAAAAATACAAGGTAGTATAACAAAATAAACTGAGAATATTTTATAAAGAAGATGAAAAATATACATTAACCTCCTCCTTAACCTCATTTTGGAGGAGCTGAAATGCAAACGTTACCCGGAGATTATATAAATACCAGTCAGGGAGAAGCAGACTGGCTTCCTTAGATCTCATGACATCCAAGATGGGCTAAGTCTGCTAATCCTGTCCCTCTGGGAGCTATGTGAATTTCCAAACATTCTCTCTGAATCCTCTCCACGGTGGAAGTAATATGCCAGAGGGACCTCTGGGTTTATGATACTCCAGCACCCACCCGTATTTATCAATACTATCAGCGTCATTCCCTGACTGCAGGGCCAAATGACCTCTCCCAGCTCCATCTCACTCTCCAGCTTTCCTGGTCCTGACAGTTTCTAGTTGACCTCTGCTGGTCTCCTCACTGAGGGCACTAAATAAGAACATGGAGACTGTAGGTGATGGTGACCTTGACAAATATCTTCAGAAAGCCCTAGCTTTGCCCATTTGATCAGAACTATAACCTTTATTATTGGTTTGTGAGTATAACTTCACTCAAAATCTGAAGATATTCAGTGATTCTTTTAGCTTTTTAAAAAGAAAATCCAAGTTTTTAAAGATAAAGACAAGCAATTCCAATGCTTCTCACGATTATAAGCTCTGCTAAATGCAAATGATTATGGAAATAAAAATGTATGAACTTGGTGTGCAAAGCAAGGCTAAGCTGTTTTGGATTTGGTGCCAATCAGAGATATTGACTAAAATCCCTTGAAGTGGGTTTTCCTTTCCAAAACTTCATTTTTTGTGTGTGTGTGTTTTGAGTATGACTTTCTGGGACCTCTGGTATTATTCTCTAAATGCTCATTTTGAGCTTTGCTGTAGATTGGGAGAATGGTAGAGGAACAAAACTGAGGAGGAAAGGACATTAAGGAAAAAATGGGAGTGGGAGGTGGGGGCGAGAATGCAAGCAGAAAGGAATGTTTGCTCTTTTTCTATCCCCTGATGTCAAACCTGTTACTCACATGATAGGCCCAGAATCCGGAGGCCATGAGCAAGACTGGAAGACTGACAATGGTTTCCAAAGGTTCTTTTCAGGGCTACCTCATAGGTGGGGAGAGAAAAGCTGCATACATCTTCTTTTCCCCAGATATTTTGTGGGCTGGACAGTAAAGCAAACTCCGAACAGGAAAGCCAATTATAGTTTTTCAGGTGAAATTTAACCCATCTACTATTTTAGTTTTAAAGTTAAGATCATTATCAAACACACAAGGTAGGGAGAAATTCAGTATAAATCCAAGACCAAGTGAAAGATACTCTCCTTCTTTTTTCTGGTTCGTGCCCTTAGGGGCTGGACTTTCTAAAAGGATCTAAGGGCTTTGTCAAAAGGGGTGGCTGTGTCCCTTGGCCTCTACCAATGCCTTGATCCTGCAGCATTCAGACCCTCAAGTAGATACAGTTTCATTTTTGATCATCTCCCTCTTCACTTTTCAGATTGTTTCCCATGTCTCCAAAGTTTCCTTTGTTCTCGACAAAGCCAAGATGGCAAGAAAGCTCAACTTTGTCATCCACGGAAATTATTTTAGGGTCATTCCATATAATCATTACAAATTTCTGTGCTAACTCAGGGACAAAGAATTTTGTTATCTAATGATGACATAGCAGAAAAGACGCTAAAGCAAGGCATAGAGCAGGGCTCAGTGAATTGTGAACGCTGACTACAAAATAGAAAAGAACATGCTGAAGTTTCAAAACTATTTCCTGGTAGTGATCAGAAGGGCAGTGGTTGGATGGGTTTGATGTCGACCATGAAGGAGCTGCCAGAACTTGTCCTGGAGAAGGGCAGGACTTCTGCACGGGTGTGGAGCCTTCCCTTCCATCATTGCGCTGATACACTGGACATGGATGGTGGGGACTGGAGACGTCTGCCACAAGTCCTGATGGCAGAGAATCGCAACGATGGTGCTTCTCTATCGTGTACCATCCTGAGGTTCTGCTCTGCTGCTGCAAGGTCATCGTGGGTGAAATAACAGAGCAGCTATGGAAACTGAGAAGTACTTGATCCTTTTCACGTTCATTATTGCTCTTTGTAGATGATAGCAGCTTGGCAACTATTAGTTAAAGATGGTGCTAAAAAATGTCTTTGTAATTTCTCTTGGGAAATGGCTTTCTTTGCAAAAGTTAGGTTGAAAGGAAAGCACAGCTACTTCTAAAAGTGGTGAAGATGAAGCCTTCATGCTAATGCTGTCCCTCTCCAATAGAAACAATTTCCAAGGAATATTAAAATTGGAAGGTCACTTGGTATCTCTTTACAGTTTAGCAATGCACTATTGCAAGGGCCATGGCCAAATATTGAGCCCATTAGAACTCTGCAGTCCATGCTGATCTATAAAGTTGGAATAAAGTCACCTCATTTCTACCTCAGATGCATTTTATCAGCATCTTAGTAACCACTAATGTTGCGACGTTTCCTGTTGTGCTGAGAAGAGAATGAAGGAGAATTTTCTTTATAGCTTACCAGGACTCCCTGCTGCATCCCCTCTCCCCGCTCCAACCAAATTGCCTTTCATTTAGGTTTTTCAGAATCTAAAGGTCCAAAAGAATTTTCCCCAACCACTTCATCAAAATCAAAAAAAACCCCAAACAAAGTGGCATCTTCTCTTTGCTTCCCTCAGAACTCATTACAAGAAATAGCTTTGAAGTATCAGATCTGCTATCCGATGAGAGTTAGTTCCATTTACATTTTGGCTTCCCCTAATCGGGCTCACCCTCGTATTAATTCCTCTTAGAATCAGAAGAGGAAGATTTGAACCTTGGCATGAGTGCTCATGAAATGTGTGATCTTTAGTAAGTCTCCTAACTCCTGTGTCAATTTTCTTGTGTATAAATTAGAACAGTAACAATAATGTGACTGTTGGAAGGTTTAAGTGAGATAGCTACAAAAACACATTGTGAACTCCAAAGCACTTCACAGATGTAATTATAAATATGAAGAAGAAACAGTGACAATATGGTGGAATGAACAGTGAATTTCAGGTCAGAAGACAGGGGTGTAAACCCTGAATTGTCTGCTTACCAGGTGTCTGCTTTGGGGTAAGCCAGGTAAACTGTAGAAGACTCAGGTTCCTTTAATTGTAGATATGGATTATTAAGTTACTAAAAAACTTCACACGGTTTTTGCAATTGAAATAATAGCCAATTAAATCAGAGTGGACACTTAGTCCACGCTATACCAATCAGATTCTCCCCCTTGAGAATTTGGGATTGGGACTAATGGATCATTTATCATGCCGAGCAAGAGTGTGTCAGGGAGAACTCAAAATGCGCTGTGAAAGGAGAGAAAGGCTTTGGTACAGAAAGCAGGCACTGCTTCTCAGAAGGAAGAATGAAGCAGGTTTGAGAGGCAGAGATGGACACAGACACAGAGGAAGACCCTGGCAGCCCTCCCTGATGCCCTCACGCTGCCATTGCCAGGTGACACCCCATGTATCCTTATTGTCAGTTCCTCCTGGATTAGTCAAGGTTCAGTTGCAGATAAGAGGATCCGTGCTAGCTGGTTCAAGCTGAAAGAGACTTGAGACAGGAAGGAGGGACTTAGGAAACTGTTGGGAGAGGAGTAGGCTGTAGGCCAAGCTTTCAGGGCAACTCCCCAAACAACCCCACAGACGTGGTCCAACGAGGAAGGGTCCTGCCCTTCCTGGGAAGCTGGGGAAGCAAAAAGCTGCTCCCACCGTCACTGGCTATAGAGTCACACTGCTTTTGTCAGATCAGCACCAGGAAGACCCTTGATACCCAGGAAGCCGAGGAGCAGTCACTAAGCTATTTGCTGTTAGTTTCTCTTCCCTTGCCACACACATCCTTAACAACTGGGGGGCACACCCCCCAGCTCTTGTGGTAGCATGTTTGGTGGAAGCTCAGTGCCATGTGGAGCTGCACCCCCGGAGTCTGAGCTGTGAATTCCCTATTCTGCTGTAGCCTGCACCATGCTGTGCACAGGGACATGGCGGACCTTAGTGAGCCCGTCTGCATCTCCTCACCATATCTACCTTGCTGGCTTTCTTCTCAAACCAAGCCCAGTCAACTTTCTTAAATTGTTGTTTTAGGTCTTTTATTTAGGTGTTTGAGTGATTTTTTTTTTTTTTTTGACATAGAGCCTTACTCTGGCACCCTTGGTAGAATGCCGTAGCTCACAGCAATCTCAAACTTTTGGGCTCACGTGATCCTCTTGCCTCAGCTGCCCGAGT
>NW_003852400.1:3996967-4008921 GCF_000181295.1 Otolemur garnettii
TTGTTGCAGTTGTCGTTGTTTTTAGCTGGCCCAGGTTCAAACCCACCAGCCTTGGTGTATGTGGCTGACACCCTATCCACTGAGCTACATGTGCCATCGATAGGCTCTTAAATAAGCGGCAGAGGAGACATCAGATTTCTTAGAAACCAAATGTCCATCTCGGAGACCAACACAGTGAAATAAGGACAAGGTCTGGCTAAGGTTGGGGCATTGTGACTTTTACAATGTCTCTCGTGTCCTCTTTCAACAGTTTTTGTGTCAAATATTTGTTGACAAGTCCAGAGCTTAAGATTTGGGTCCTTCCTATGTGAAATGAGATGATGCCAGAATAGTCAGAGCAGGAATGATTTTTGGCATCATCACAATTCTGAACAGTACCCTTAGTAAACAGCAGGTCCCTACTTGGTCACACAGTGCCTGGCCCCTCTGCCCTTCCTGTTCTCTCCTATCTTTAGTTCAGGCTTCTCACCCCACTGAAGGCTCAGTTCCCCCCTTGGTTCCTGGAGCTGACAGCAGCGAGCCCTGGGTTAGCATCTAGGTTACTCTGCCCATGTGCTGCCTATGTGGGGTTTTGGAAAGAGCACAGACCACGAGTCATTGGTGCTTTGCCACTATCAGGAAGGGACTTTAGGCAAAATAGGGACTCTTTCACACCTCTAATACTTCATCTTCAAAATGGAATAATAATGCCTGCCATATAAATTTGTGAGAATTATGTAAAATAACAAATACAAAGGCCTTTGGAGCAGTGCCTGGCACACAGATCATTCATGTTGAATATTAGCTTCCTCAGGGCTGAGTTTTCATATCTCCAGCTCAACCACGTTTCTGAAGCTTCACTTTCAGTAAATGCATCCTTGTCTCATTGCCCTTGCTTTGAATTTCTGTCTCAGTTCCCCACCATCCTCTTGTCCTTGTCCAGATCCACATTCCCTGCCCCCTCTCTATCCACCCTTCATCTCCTCGCCTGTGTTCAGTTCTGTGGCGGGATAGCTGCTGTTTGGAAGCAGCTTTCTCATCTCACTGCCTGCACTGATAATCTTGGCGATTCCCCCATGGCACACACCACCCTTTCAATGCTCACAACACCCCAGGTCGCTGCTGCTCATCTGGACTATCATCTCCAGATGCTGAGTTCAATTTGCCTGTCTCTTGTCCCTTGTGTTGGGTCCTTTTTTGGTACCCTTGCTGCCTGCTTCCACCATCAAGCCCTCCTATTCCTGTGAATGTATCTCGGGGCCGAGATGTTAACACTCTCCTTCTAGGCAGCGTTTTCAGATGCGAAACAAGAGTCCTGTGGGTTCTTGCTGCTCAAAGTGTGATGTGCTGGCGCCGGTAGGTGCTTATAGACAAGCGGAATCTATTGGATCCGAATCTGCATTTTAACGAGATCCTGAGGAGATTCACAGGCACATGCATGTTGAGAGTCACTGTGCTCTGAGCAAGGAAATGTGACTAGGTTAGAAAATACTTTGGTGGTGTCTGGAAAAAATCTATTAGTCCTCCTCCTGTGATGTTGTAGGGACAAATGGCTGCTTCCTAACGCGGCTTGCTGGTGGCTCTATCTGACGGACTACAGTATGGGATTCTGCGTCGTTTCATGCTGGGCAGGGGCTTTGTGTTCTAATGATGAAGCCCAGGCTTGTGTCAAAATGCAGTAAAATGGAAATTCTGGCAGGCTATGTGTTTGAAGAAATTCACTCGGTGACTATTCTGCTTTCTTCCGAATTAAATCAAATGAAAGGATTCTGCCTTTAGGAACCACACAATAGAAAGAACTCTTGAAGTCCATTTTTTTTTTTTTTATCTCTGGCTTTTCCTTTTCCTACCCCAGCGTTCCCAGACCTTCTTTCCACCAGTTCTTCTGAAACCAGCCCCTGAGTAGAGAACAGAGCATGGTGGGTCTGGGGGAAATCAGGGGAGAAAGCTGGGACAAATGGCAGGTATTTTTTGCGACATGACTGAACTGGTGGCTTTTCCTCCTCGTGTTTTCTTCCAAACATGTCTTTGTGATATTGGGATATTGTAAGTTTTACTTTTTTCATTTATTCAAATATAGCCAACCCCCACCCTTGCCCCTCATAGAAGCTCTGAGTACTATAAAGATGAACGATTGTAAAATTTTAAAAAAAACCCACCAGATGAATGAATCTGTATTCAGATGAAGAAACAGCCTTCGAGCATCTCTTATAAAAGGAATAGGCTGTGAGCGACGCAGAGAGACCTAGAGGGCCTCTGGGGCCTAACTGCACAGTGTCACATCACTCTCATTTATATTGTCATTAGATGACTGAGGGAAAACACAGTCATTTCTTTTCTGAGTTGAGCACACAGATGCTCCCTGTACTTCTGATAGAGTATCTCATAAAGACCATGCTTTTATTCTTTGTGCCTTATCAGTTTGACCTGGTCCTATCCCACCAGCACACCTGGGTCTGCTGTCATCTCGTGAATATGATAGTTTCCATGATACGCACACAGTAATCTATTGTTTTTCTTCAGCTGTGACAGGGTTTGGGAGTTGGGGCAGAAGAGAGGGCTTAAAGGCATTAAAAATAAATAAGAGATATGGAAAAGGCCCTCCCTTGCAAGAATGGCAAGGGTGAGAGGTCAATGGCCAGGGAGATTGAAAGTGCCCTCCAGCCACGGAATAAACCTAGAGATGATGGAAAACGCAGGTAGGGAGAAAGGTAAATAATTTCTTGCTTCTTGAGCACAGTATTGTTGGTTAAAATATACCAAGTTAAATTTCGGACTCAGAATTGTTCTAAGCTTTGGTAAATGAGCAAGAACTATCACTTAGATTTAAAAAATGTCACCAGGAAAATATTTGATGATGCGGCCATGTCTTATAAAAGGATGCTATGTGTCTAGAAGAGAAGACCTGAAATGTATCCAATAAATAGAAATGACAAATGCTCACGTGATGGACCCACTAAATGCCCTGACTTGGTCATTACACATTCTGTGCCTATAATACAATTTCACATGTGCCCCATAAATACAAATAATTATAATGTATCACAAAATGTAAAAAATAATTGAATACAGTACTTAACCAAAATTCTCAGTTATGTTCCTCAAATGAAACATATCATGTTGATCTTATCATAGCCAAAAAATAATCTGAGGACAGCAGCATTCTTCATGACTTTCATTAAAGAGCCATTATCTTAAGCAACTGTTACATTTAGCTGCGTTTGCCCTTATTTTCACTACGCTCACACTGAGATAGCTTGTCAGGGTAAGAGGTAGATGAATAATATTTTTCTTTATACCCGTATCCTGCCTCCTAAAACACATTTTAACCCCCCAAAAGTAAACAGTAATGATATAAGACATCCACAAGCATCATTTCTTCTTCCCTCCAAGAACTAAGGAAAGAGGTAAATGTCTCCCCATTGCAATAAAGTACTGTACTTATGTTCAATGGTTAATTATAAATGAATAAAAGGGTTCCTAATGAGTGAATCTATCCTAGCAGACCATACCTAATAGACCATGGGGTAATCAATATAAAATATGGTAGCTAACTTTAGGTGACTAAGAGAATAACAATGGACAAATTTATAAATCAAAGTTTGGTTTCTGGTAGCCTGCGGGGCCTTCATTACTTGTGTAAGACAGGCAAACTCCTCCTAAAGGATTAAACCCAGTTTATACAGCAGAGGGTATCCAAAGGGGAACTTGTTAGAAATGCAAATTCTTAGGCCCCATTCACACTTGCTGAGTCAGAAACTCCGGGGCTGGGGCCTAGTGGCCAGACCTTTAGTAATAAACTCTCTTGGTGATTCAGATGCTCACCAGTCTGAGAACTACTACTACCCAGTGATAGCTAAGAGGGAACGTGATAATAAAGGGAACGTGATACAGGGCTCTGGAGCCAAGCCTGACTTACTTCCTGGCTTTGCCATCACTAGCTATGTGAACTTGGCAAGTCTTTGGCCTCCCTGGAACTTAATTTCCTCTGCTGCATAATGTGGATCATTTCCTTTCCTTGCAGACCTGTTGTGGGGCAAGGGAGTTGATATAAGTCCTTGCTCACACAGCAGGTGCTCAGTAAACGGTGGTGTTTTTTTTCCTCTTCCCTTCTCTGAAGATGGGTTCCTGCTGAAAAACTCAGGAGGTAACATTTATCCATATTTGTGGAAACTTAAGAGCACTTCACGTGCTCATGGACACTACTCCATGGAAGTACATGTCTTATGTTCAGTGGGCTACCTGTTGTCTAGGCCTGTGCTGTCCAATACAGCAGCCACTGGCCACATGTGAGCCCTGAGCACTTGGAATCTGGCTCATCGGAAAGAGAAGAGCTGCAGGTATGAAAGACACATATTGGATTTTTAAGATTTAACATGAAAGAAACTTCATCATTTTTATGTTGATTACATGTTGAAATAAAATTTTGAATATACTGGTTTAAATATATTATTAAAATTAATTTCATCTTTTACAAAAATCCTTCAAAACTGTGGCCACAAAGAAATATAAAAGTACCTACATAGGTCACAGTCCAGACCTGTTGGATAGCACTGGCCTAGGCAACCCTGGGGTCACTGTACTGTCCCAGGGCCAAGCTCAGCAGACAAAAATAGACCCTTTCTATAAAAATTGCTTGTTAGCTTCTTAGCTACAAAATTTACAATCTCAGTGGCATCTTCCTCATTGTCATCTTTGCGGCATTTTGTAGCTACAAAGGATTCCAGAATCTTTTCATCAGTTGTTCTTGACAACACAGCCTGTGAGGCTGGTCACTGCGACACTACAAGGCTCATTACAGCCATCTTCGTCATTCAGGGGCCGGCGAACGCCTCACTGATACACACACCCACACCATGGAGGAGTTAGATACCAAAGGGATGGAACTGTCTCTGGAAAGAACTACAAAGTAGAGGCTGGGATGGGGAGCCAATGAAAATACAAGTTAACTCTGAGTAGCTTGGGCTTGTTGTTAACAACATCTGCTCTTAGTAAAGTTCACTGAGGGATAAGCTCATTCCGACTTCCATAACTCCCACGTTGTTTTCATACAGGCAGAGTCAAGAGGTTTGATTAACTCCTCAGACATTTTAAAAAGTCAGTATTCAGAAAGCGAGAGTTACTCTAGCCTCCCTTGCTTAACAAAAGACAGCAAAAGGCAGTTCCCTGGGACAACTATTTGTCTTGGATGGTACTTAAAAATCAGCTCAGGAACCATCTGTCAATCAAGTGTATTAGAGAGAAACATTTGTGGAATTACCTGAGTTGAGATGTTTCAAATGACAATCTCATATTTGCACATCTTAAATTATTCAAGACAACACACACCTGCTGTAATCTTTAAAAAGATTTTAGGATTATGGGAATCTGGCTGTCTGTGTTTTAAATATTTCCTATTATTTTAAGAGTCTAACTCTTATTCTCTAATAACAGAAAGATGCCCCTCCACTGAGTACTTAGGACCCATTCCATGCATCCATCTCATCTCGTTTGAGTGATGCTTCCTTGTGAAAAGCAGTTACACAAGGAATGGGTCAGACGGGTGACAGAGGACTTTATGCTTGAAAAATTGCCTGAGTAATATCGCTCTTTCATTTTACTTTTGTTTGTTTATTTATTTATTTTGGTGGGGTGCAGAAAGTTCCCAGTTAATCATGTTTGAACAAATATAAGATATCTGCTTAATGTCAGGCACCATGCTAGGCACAGTGGTTGTAGAACTGAGAGACACAGCCCTGCTTCAGCTTGGACTAGAATAGCAATCAACGATCAGCCCCTCAGACAGCCACGATTAGGGTTTTATTGCTTTTCACGTGGAGGGTTCGTTGCTTTCTTCCTTCCCACTTGCAGGCCACTGTTCTATGTATTAGGCCCTTGGTACAATCATGTTAAAATTTTAAAATATAGAAGGCATATTTAAATTGGATTTTTAGAAGGGGTAAAAGAGATGTATATATAGTAATAAAAAGTTGTTAGAATCTGTACTTGGTATTCAGATGTTTTTTGAATGAAGAAATGCTTCTTTGAAAGGTAAAATTGTGTTTTTATGTAATATGGATATACACTGGAGGCTGTTTAAGAGGGTCTTCCCCAACCCTGGGACAAAGGATTTAGTTTTTCTAAAAGGAGACTACTCATCCATTTCATTAGTAACTGATAATTTTGTATTTATATTTTAGACATGCCAGATTGTCACCACTGATATTAGTATGAACATCAACATTCGGCTCTAGTAAGGCTGTCAAAGGTGCAAATAAGTGCAAAGTAGGGTTAGTTAAGTTTAGAAACAAACTTTATAGAAATTTATAAAATTCTCCACATTTTCTCTGGAATCAAGAAAGGTTTTGTGTTTTATTTTTTCTGGTGACCCCAAATAGCTCTATTTATCTGGTTGTATTCCTTAAAGATAGATCTCCACCTCTGTGCTCCACCTGAACCCCTGCCCCATTGCAAGACTTATCTTGCCTTAGTTAACAACCGACTTATTACAGCAAACACTATACCAGTCATGGGCATCTTTCTCTCCCTCTGTCTCTCTCATGTGTGTATGTGAGAGAGAGAGAGACTTGCCTGGGCCTGCTTTTCCTATCATCTGGCATCCAAAGAGTTTCCCTGCATTCCCAGGTAGGCTGTGTTCCTTCTGTCCTGTCATATCATTGTAAGTATGTGACTCCCTGTGTTGATTGTCTGGATGGCCCCCATTCTACTTCCTTCCCTGTACTCATGTCTATTGCCATGTCATTTTGTGGTGCCTTCCCCCTGTGGGCGGGGTATATGACCATATCACTTTGATGATAGGATGTTAGCAAATGTGACACAGCAGAGACTTTGAAAGTCCTTGTGCTGTTGGGCTGGATTGTTCTGTGTCCCTGTCATCAGCAGAAGGATGTCCTGGTCTGTTAGTTCAGAAAGAGAATGAGAGACATATGGGGCAAAGCCACCCCTTCACACATCTGGCCCAGATGTTCCAAGCCCCAGCCTTGTGAGACGTGATTTGCCTTCTTCAGCCATTGAGTGTTGGGGTAGTTGGTACAACAGCAGTAACCACTGGACACGCTCCCTTCTCGCTGATACCACACACCCAAGATTCTTCCCTTCCTTAGATTTCTTGCCCACTTAAACTCACTCTACCCTAACACCACGGGGCAAAGAGTGGGGCCTTCTGTGCCACTGGAGAAATAGAAGAGAAAATAAGGAAAGAAAATGAGGTTAAGGGAGAGAAGACTACGTGGATGTCAACTGTGAGATTCCTACCAGAAAGGTGGAAAAGATGTTCATCCTGCTCCTGAATCAATTTTCCCAGACCCTTTCTCCTTCCAGCCCTTATTCCCACTCTTAATTCTTTATGTTCCCACTATTGATCTGCATAAGGAGGCGGGGGCTGTATTATAATTACTGCTAACATTTATTGAATACTAACTATATATTACACTTGGATGTATGCCTTACTTGGATTATGTCTTTAATTGGATTAAGCCTTACTAGGACACCATAAGACATATAATATGATCTACATTTTACATGTGAAAGAACTTAAGAGACATTAAATGATCTTCCCAAGTTCTACAACTGCTCGGTGGTGAAGCTGAGGCTTGAATCCAGGCCGTCTGATGTCAGACCTATGCTTTATATCCCACACCACCCTGCCCCTCATGGAATCCTCATTATCCTGTCTTCTACTCCATTCTCCTCCCCGTCCACAGGCAATCATTCATGTCTATGTCTTTATTTGGATATATTTTTGCACTATGCAGATGGTTGTTTGGTATGTGTTATTTTTATTTGCATAAATGACATTGTATTTCCTATATTATTCTTTTCTTTTTTACTAAGCATTTTGTTTTTAAGATGCACCCCTATTGCTGTGTATTCATTTAATCTGTTGCCTCTTACCTGCTACATAATACTCCATGTTTCCCATTCACTCTGAATTCCTTATCTACTCCTCTGCAGTGAACATCAGAATTCCTCCAACCCCCATCACAAATAACACTTCAGTAAAGATCCTTGCATTTGGTCCCTTAGGCCCTAAGGAATTCCTGGACATAAATCCAGGAGCCAGAGTGTTTATGAGTTGGGCTAGATTGCTCCCCACGACAGTCTGCACGTTAGCCCATGATCCTGTCTAAATTCTGCCAGCCTGAAAGGTGTACATTGAAAACTTGTTTTAACTTGCATTTTATTAATTACCAATGATCTTGGACATTTCTTCATATTTCTTCATATGCTGGTTCTGTTTTGAGTTTTCTCTTCTACAAATCTGCTCATTTTGTAATTTGAGTTTTCTCTTCTACAATCGGCTCATTTTGTAATTGAGCTTCCATTTCTTTCCTCTTACTGATTTGAAGGAATTCTTCACTTATTCTAGGTATTTGTTGGTTTGAAACATTTCAATAGCTTCTCCCAATCTATTATCTGGTCTTTGCTTTTGTTCTTTTTGCCCTATATTGGTATGATTCAATTAACATAAGTTACAGGCCTTATGGCTTAAGCCCTTGAAATTTTGTTCAAAAGACTCCCCTACTCTTAGTTCTCAAAATTTCTTCTCTTTCCTTTTTCCTTCCTTCCTTCCATCCATCCATCACTCCTCCTCCTCCTTCTTGCATTTTTGTCTGTAAACTTTACAGCTTACATAGGATCGCTTCCTCTTTAGATGTGATTGCTAAAATAACCTTATTACTATTACACTTTTATTTATTACAAGTGAAATAAACTTTGAGGGGCAGGTCCAAGAACTTGATCATTGTGTACATCAATTCTTTCTAGGAAAAACATGTGATCTGCATTCCAAAACATCAATTTATAAGTGACTTTTAGAATAGAGTCTGCTTACATATTGAAAGTTGCTAGAATATTTATAAAAAGGATCTCTAAAACAATCCTAGTCTGGCTACTGAAAAGAAACTCTAAAGTAATAATACTGGTTTGGCCATTGCTATTGCCTCAATATCATTACATTATAATCATAGTGTCAATCTGGTTAGAAGGATCCAGAGCAGTGTTGCTGAAAGTGTGGTCCCCAAAACAATTGCATCACATTTACTTAAACATGCTTGTTAAAAATAAAGATTTCATTTGTGTACTGTATGTCCCCCCTTGTGAGTGGGAGCTGAGTAATGTGTACACATGGAAGCAGAGTGTGGAATGATGGACAGTGGAGACTCAGAGAGTTGAGGGTGGGATACATTGCACTACAATGTGATGTGTCAATTTAATAAAATTGTGCTTGTACCCCATGAATATATACAAATACAAAATAAATGAAAAAAAAGATTTCATTTGTTAAAACCCACAGAATGTACAAAACAAAGGGTGAATTGTAATGTAAATTATGGACTTTGGTTGCTAATCATGTGTCCATGTTGGTTCACTGGTTATAACAAATGGCCCACAATGAAGTGGGATGTGGATGGCGGGAAGGCTGTGCCTATGGGCAAGTAGGTATGTGGGAATTCTCTTTACTTTCTGCTCCATTTTGCTGTAAATCTAAAACCACTTTTAAAAATACAGTTTATTAATTAAAAAATGTTACAGAATTGTTCCTTAGAACTCCTGAAGCCAGAATTTGCATTTTAAAGTAAGTATCACAGGTAAATATTATGCTCAAAGAAGTTTGATAGCTACTACCTGAAAATTATTATTTGAATACTATTATAATGATGATAAGGCTGGCTGTGGGTATTCAACCTTTACTTGGTGGGTGTGAATTTGCCGCCAAGGGAAGAGATACACTTCAGAGTGCATCCCAAGAGACAGCTAGAGAAGTAAGTTTCTGAGTAATAGGAGAAGAGCCCCCAGGATTTATTTTAACTTCTAATAAAAATTTTTATTCCTTATGTTTATTTGACATGTGGCTTTTATAATACTAAGTATACTTGCTATGTTTACGGTGAGGAAAATGAAGCTGTGTTCTGACCAAAATGCAGGGACCTCTAGCCTAGCAGCACTCAATTTTTATCACCCAGTATGTGAGTGAACTAAAGTGGTCATATTCTCATCCATTCAGGGGATTCTTGTTGCTTCTTCTTCCTAGGCAGAATCTCTCTCCCCCCATTACTTCTGGAAGACATATCTCACAGACGTTTTTAAGGCTTGGATTTGTTCCTCATCTACCTAGCAATCCAGTGAAGGAATTCTTGAAACTGGGTAACATTGGAAGGAGCCATTTTCCCATTGGGGAACAGGGGTCTCCTTGGGAACTGCTATCAAACTTACAGAAACAGCTGTACAAGTTGAGCTCCATGGGTGGCCAGTATTGTCAAGAACAAATATGGGAGTTTATGGGAAGACAGAAAAAAAAAAAAAAAAAAAAAGAAACCCAAACCCCCTAACCAACCAACCAGCCAAGCCCTATCAATCTTATATTTTAAAATACTTGTAAAGCTACCAGATGAAAAAATTATACCTAATCATGTGGAGGAAAAAATCTCTAGATCTTAATGAGGCTTCCCTATGACTCAGTGTTGTTAGGAACAAAGGGAGACATCAGGGCAAGGTCGTAAAGGGCATGGGCTCTGTACCACGTGAATCAATCACTGTATACACATTTGCTAAATAAAATCAAAGTATCCAAAACTACAACAGTTAATATGTATTTGGCATTGTGACAGTTTACATGCATGATCTCATTTTATTCCCAGATCTCTGTGAGGCAGGTTACATTAACATCCTTAGATGAGACACCGTGTTCTGCCTGTGCTACAGTGGACGTTTCCAGGGCAGCTGACCCAGGTCTTCTGAGTCCCGCACCACCTCCTGTGGAAGCTTGAGCTGGCTGTGCAGCTTTCTCCCTTTGTCTCATAACCATGTCCACCAATGAGAATGCTAATTCACCAGCTGCCCAACTTAACAGGTTCAAGAACAAGGGAAAAGACAGTACAGAAATGAGGCGACGCCAAATAGAAGTTAATGTGGAGTTGAGGAAAGCTAAGAACGATGACCAGATGCTGAAAAGGAGAAATGTAAGCTCGTTTCCTGATGATGCTACTTTTCCACTGCAGGAAAACCAAAACATCCAGGGTACTATAAATTGGTCTGTGGATAACATTGTCAAAGGTATAAATAGCACCAATATGGAAAACCAGCTCCAAGCTACTCAAGCTGCCAGGAAACTACTTTCTAGAGAAAAACAGCCTCCTATTGACAATATAATCTGAGGTGGTTTGATCTCAGAATTTGTGTCCTTCTTGGGTAGAACTGATTGTAGTCCCATTCAGTTTGAATCTGCTTTGGCACTAATTAACATTGCTTCTGGGACATCAGAACAGACTAAGGCTGTGGTAGATGGAGGTGCTATCCCAGCATTCATATCTCTGTTGGCATCTCCTCATGCTCATTATCAGTGAGCAAGCTGTGTGGGCTCTAGGAAACATTGCAGGTGATGGTTCAGTTTTCTGAGACTTGGTTATTAAGTATGGTGCATTTGACCCACTGTTGGCTCTTCTAGCTATTCCTGATATGTCATCTTTATCATGTGGTTACTTACGTAATCTTCCCTGGACACTTTCAAACCTTTGTCGCAACAAGAATCCTGCACCCCCATTAGATGCTGTGGAACAGATTCTTCCTACTTTAGTGCGTCTCCTACAGCACGATGATCCAGAGGTATTAGCAGATACCTGCTGGGCTATTTCCTACCTTACTGATGGCCCAAATGAACAGATTGAAATGGTTGTGAAAACAGGAGTTGTGCCCCAACTTGTGAAGCTTTTGGGAGCTACCGAATTGCCAATTGTGACTCCTGCACTAAAAGCCATAGGGAATATTGTCACTGGGACAGATGAACAGACTCAGGTTGTGATTGATGCAGGAGCCCTTACTGTCTTTCCCAGCCTGCTGACCAACCCCCCAAACTAACATTCAAAAGGAAGCTACATGGACAATGTCAAACATCACAGCTGGCCGTCAGGACCAGATACAGCAAGTTGTAAATCATGGACTAGTCCCATTACTTGTTGGTGTTCTCTCTAAGGCAG
>NW_003852400.1:4009172-4037758 GCF_000181295.1 Otolemur garnettii
GAAGCTCTACAAAACCATGAAAATGAGTCTGTGTACAAGGCTTCATTAAACTTGATTGAGAAGTATTTCTCTGTAGAGGAAGAGGAGGATCAAAATGTAGTCCCAGAAACTACCTCTGAAGGTGATACATTCCAAGTTCAGGATGGGACTCCTGGGACTTTTAGCTTTTAGATTGTATAGCTGAGGCACAAAGTTGTTGTGTACTGAGTTTGGTATTAGTTTGTCTTACTATTTCTCTACTACGAACTCTTTTCAAATGTAGTTTGTTATTGTAGCACTTTTTACAACCAAACTTTACTTGAACAGTTCCAAACTATACGTACATACTGTATGGAGCCTATCCTCTGAAAGGGTTTCTTATTTCTATGTGGAATTTCAAATCTTGCAGTGTCCTGTAAATAAAGATTAAAGTCTACCCTTTTCTTTAAAAAAAAAAAAATCCTTAGATGAGGACACTTAGGTTTGCCTTGATTCATAGAGGTAGCAGGTAGCACAAATCCCAAGGCTGGCAGAGAACTCTGTTTCTAAAAAAGGCAGCAATAAAACTATATCACAGGGGTGATTATTTGTCTTATTATTGAGTGAAGCGTAACTATGCATCACAGGTTACCTATTGATTGTTAGGTATAAATCTAACTGGTGAGATGTTCTTTATTTCCCCTTTCTGTGCCCTTAGCTTCCTCATCTGTAAAGCAAGAGAATTGGGTGACTCCATTGGTTCTTGACCTGGTTGTACATCAAAACCTCCTTGGGAGTTTTTAGTACCTGGATGTACTTTACACCAACTGAACTAGAGCATCTGGGATGAGGCCCAAGCCCTGGAATAGATTTGAAAGTTCCCCAGGTGACTGTAAAGAACTGGGGGCTTTCTTGCTCATTGCATTTCAACATTCCTTAAACTTGGTCCTCAGTAGAGATGAGAGAAGATAGTTGGTTTATCACCCCTCAGTTATTATAAACTCTGAGTTATTAAGCATACCACTAAGACATTTCCCCTGAGGCTAATCAAAAACAGTACAGCTGCTCAGGCTTGTAGAAAACCTTCCTGAGAAAAGGACTTCAATACAGCTTTATCTCCTACTATGTACCCATCTACATAGCATCTTTGGTCCCATTAAGTAAGGTCAGGAAAGACTATCAGCTGCATTTCTCCCAGCTGGACAGTCATAGAACATCTGGTTCATTTTGTACGTTGGCATTAGAAGGCCAGTTTCTGCAGAGGAACTCTCAGGCCAGTAGATAAGAGTTTGCTCATGTAACTTTTTCTGGGCTTGTCACCTTCTCCAGGGCAAGGACAGTTACTTTAGGCTTTCTTTGTAGAGCTTGCCCCTTATGATGGCTCTGGGTCAGGACATACCTTTCAGTGAGAGCTGCGGCCTCACCTGCCTGGGTTTCTCTGGCAAGCTAACTGTCTAGTGACTCTGTCAGAACCTATGTTGGATTGGCTGACACTAATACCACAGCTGCCTCTCTCCCAGGCTGAATTCTGCCCCCCAGATCTTTTGACAGTATCTTCATTCTTGCTTTTGTGGGCTTTGACAGTACATCGGCTTGCAGACAGTGCTGTATGACAGTTGCCAGAATTCTCATTTCACTTCCTGATTATTCTAGGCACATCACCAAAGGTGATGTGGTCAAGTTAAGTTAGGGAGAGGATATCTATTTGGCCCAAACTGATTTTTCTTCCCACCAAATTCAAGGCCCCGATAATGAGTATAGTAAAGGAAGATGAAAAAGTCAATGAAATTCATAAATATAGCATTTGTCAAATATCAGCTGGCCGACTGTAAAGCCATGGTACAAGAGTGATCATGTTGGCAGTTGTAATTTCTCTCCAGTCAAATTTCTGGCATTGAGATTTTAAATAGACATGATTTGAGCAATGAGAGAAGATTCCCCACCGTCCTACCTTTCTTACTTGTCCCTACTCCACATACCCAGTGTACTGTATTGTATTTTCATCTCTTCATAGTTGTGTTCTCCTTTGTTTTACATAGTACTAGTAGACTCAACGATGTTTTCCCACAGCTGATCTTTTACAAAGCCTCCCAGCAGATGAGACTCTGTATGTTCAACTGCCCTTAGAAAGCAGTCTCTGCTTATTATAGCGTCACCTTTCACTGGTGAAGTAGGTTGGCTGTGAGGGAAGGGCATTCACTCATTTTATACAGAAGTAGCACCAATAAGGCCCTCGTGAAGCCATTGATATCAGAGGAAGATTGGATCTCAGAAATATAATCAAGCACCTATAACACTCAACACCCCCTCCCCCATCCACACTTAGGGCAAATCCTGTCCCATTCAGTTTTGAACCTCCAGGGCCTATCACTAGACTTGCTATGTATTAGGAATGTAAGAAATGTTTGTTGAATTCAATTGAATGCCTATCACTAGACTTGCTATGTATTAGGAATGTAAGAAATGTTTGTTGAATTCAATTGAATGCCATAGTTTCACCTATTGCTTGACACACAGTAAGTGCATGGTACATTTTTGTGGCTGTTGAAATAAGGTCTATAGGGTTGGGTAACTTACGTAAAGTGGCATCATTGCAATATTGTTCTAATAGAGTATTCCTTGATTTATTTAAAATATGTATCTCTGTCAGTCTATATGCAGGCAAATTTATTTCTTTTGCAATCAATGAAGTAAGGGACAAAGTGCTTCATGGATAGGAGAAATGTTAAGTGAGAAAATTAATTAAATTTTACACAACATGTTTTATTAAATTGACTTAATAAAAATAATAACAAGTGATAAAATTTATTAAGCATTTCCACATTCTGGAAACTATAACACTGGTGATAACAGATAAATAAGACATAATCCAATCTTTGTTCTCAAGAATTTTAAGAGTAACAAGGGCCCAGCGCAGTGGCTCAAGCCTATAATTCTGTAATCCTAGCACTCTGAATAACTGAGGTGGGTGGATCCCTGTAGCTCAGGAGTTCAAGACCAGCCTGAGCAAGAGCAAGACTCTGTCTCTACCAAAAATAGAAAAGTTAGCCCAGATTTACTATAGGGTGGTGCCTGTGGCTCAGTGAGTAGGGCACATATACTGAGGGTGGCAGGTTCAAACCCGGTACCAGCCAAACTACAACAACAACAAAAAAAGTCGGGCATTGTGGCGGGTGCCTGTAGGCCCAGTTATTCGGGAGGCTGAGGCAAGAGAATTGCTTGAGCCCAAGACCTGGAGGTTGCTGTGAGCTGTGATGCCATAGCCCTCTAATGAGGGCAACAAAGTGAGACTCTGTCTCTAAAAAAAGAGAGTAACAAAGTATCGTCTGTGACTACTATAAAAACCTCTAAGCAGCTGTGCCAGTGGCTCAAGGAGTAGGGCACCAGCCCATATACCGGGGTGGCAGGTACAAGCCCAGCCTTGGCCAAAACTGCAAAAAAAAAAAGAAAGAAAAAAAAAGAAAACCTCTAAGCAAACAAACTAGAAAATCTATAGGAAATGGATAAATTCTTGGAAACACACAAACTCTGATGTCTGAATCAGGAAGAGACAGAAATCCTGAACAGACCGATACTGAACAGCAAGTTGGAAGCAGTAATGAAAAGTCTCCTAACCAGTAAAAGCCCCGAGACACACGATTCATAGCCAATTTCTACCAGACCTACAAAGAAGAACTGGTGCCCAGCCCACAGAAACTATTCCATAACATTGAGAAGGAGGGACTCTTCCCTAGTTCCTTCCATGAAGCCAGTATCGCCCTGATACCAGAGCCAGCAAAGGACACAACAAAGAAAACTACAGACCAATATTCCTGTGAACACAGATGCAAAAATCCCCAACAAAATACTAGCAAACTGAATTCAGCAGCACATCAAAAAGATAATCCACCATGATCCCAAGAATGCAAGGATGGTTTAACATATGCAAATAAATAAATGTGATTCACCACATAAACAGAAAGAAAAACAAAGATCACAAGATCATCTCAACAGCTGCAGAAAAAGCAGTCAATAAAATCCAGCACCTTTCATGATAAAAGCCTTCAACAAACTAGGCACAGAAGGAACATATCTCAGAATTATAAAAGCCATATACGACAAATGCACAGCCCACATCATACTGAATGGGGAAACATTGAAAGCATTGCCCCTAATAAATGAAAGCCCACAGTCACCATGTCTATTCAGCATAGTATTGGAAGTCCTGGCCAGAGCAATCAGGTAAAAGAAGAAAGTAAATGGCCTTCAGATCAGGAAAGAGGAGGTCAAACTATCCCTGTTAGGAGACAATATGATCTTATATCTAGAAAACCATAAAGACACCACCAAGAGACTCCTGGAATTGATAAATAAATTCAGCAAAGTCCCAGGTTACAAAAATCAATATCAGAGTCAAATAAAGGACTCAGTACCATTCACAATAGCTATAGAGAAAATAAAATACAAAGGAATATACTCAACAAAGAAGGTGAAATACCTCTACTAGGAGAACTACAAAACATTGGTGAAAGAAATCACAGACGATGGGCAGCACCTGTGGCTCAAAGGAGTAGGGCGCTGGCCCCATGTACCAGAGGTGGCAGGTTCAAACCCAGCCCCAGTCAAAAATTAAAAAAAAAAAAAAAAAAAAAAGAAATCACAGATGGCACAAACAAAAGGAAACACATCCCCTGCTCATGGATTGGTAGAATCAACTTCATCAAAATGTCCATATTTCCCAAAATGACTTAACATGATCCCCAGCAAAATATGAGTATTGTATTTCACAGACATGTAGATAAAATTATCGTAAGCTTCATATGGAACCAAAAACAGTCCAACAGCCAATGCTATCTTAAGTAAAAAGAACAAATCTGGAGGCATTATGTTCCTTGACTTCAAATTATACTTCGAGGCTGTAGTAACCAAAACAGCACAGTACTGCTATAGAAGTAGAGTTAATAGACCAATGGAATAGACTGGAGAATCCAGAAATAAAACCATCTACCACAGACAACAACCTACCCTGGGGAAAGGAAACCCTATTCAATAGATGGTGCTGGGAAAATTGGTAACCTAGATGCAGAAGAATGAAACAGGACCTCTATCTCTCACCATTCACAAAATTAATTAAAGATGGCTTAAAAACTTAAATGTCCGGTATGAAACAGAAAATATTCTAGAAGAATATGTATGGAAAATTCTTTTAAACATCAGCCTCGATGAAGAATTTATGACTAAGACCCAAAGGCAAAGATAGCAACAATGAAAATAAATAAATGGGACTTAATTAAATTAAAAAGCTTCTGCACAGCAAAATAAATAATCAACAGAATAAACAGACATCCTACAGACTGGGAGAAAATTTTCACAAACTATACATCTGTCAAAGAACTGATATCTAGAATCTACAAAGAACTCAAATAAATCAGCAAGTAAAAAACAAACCCATTAACCAGTGGGCAGAAGATTTGAACAGAAGTTTTTTGAAAGAAGGTAGGCAAATGGCTAGCAAACATATGGAAAATACTCACCATCTGCCTAGGTTGGACTTGAAGTCTTAGGCTCATGGGGTCCTCTTGCCTCAGCCTCCTGAGTTGGTGGGATTACAGACATGAGTCACCATACTGGGCAGCTTTGACTGTTTTTGTCATGACAAATAGAGGAGAGTGTCAATGGAATTATGGATGCAAAAGCCAAAAGGGGAGTTAAGGAGTGAATTCTAATGAGAGAGTGAACAACAACAACAACAAAATTACTAATCATCACTAATCAAGAGGGATATGCAAACCAAAATCACACTGAGATACTGCCTCATTCCTGTCAGAATGGCCATTATTAATAAGTCAGAAAACAATAGATGCTGGCATGGGGCAGAGAGAAAGGAACACTGTTGATAGGGCTGCAAATGAGTGCAACCTCTATGGAAAACATAAGTATGGAGATTCCCCAAAGAAATAAATGTAGACCTACCTAATTCCATCCAGTAATCCCCTGTTGGGTGTCTGTCCAAAGGAAAAGAAGTCATTTCATCAGAAGACACCTGCACTCGAAGGTTTATCACAGCACAATTCACAATCACAAAGATGTGCGGTCAACCACAGTGCCTTTCAATTCACAAGTGGATAAAGAAAATGTGGTTTATGTATTCCATGGAGTATAACTCAGTCGTAAAAAGGAATGAAATAATACCATCTGAAGCAACTTGGCTAAAATTGGAGACCATTATCCTAAGTGAAGTATCTCAGGAGTGAAAACCTAAACGCCGTATGTCTCGCTAATACGTGGGAGTTAGCAGATGGGTACACATGGGCTTAAAGTGATGTAAAGGAATGAGAAACCAGGAAGAGGGGAGGGCAGGAAGGAGGGTGTGGGGTAAAAATTAACCTATTGGGTACAGTGAACACTACTCTGGAGATGGGCACACCAAAGCTCTTGACTTAAGTATTGTTAGAGATTCTGTGTAACAAAAACACTTGTATATCCTTAATACATATACTTTTAAATTAAGGAATCTTAAGAGTCAAAAATGAAATGTATAGGTTTTTTTTTTGAGGTCCTATTTTGTGAAGCATGACCACAACTCTCATTTCTGCCAGCAGCTCGGCATTTATGTGTCTCCACAGTACTTCAGCTGGCACAGTGCTATTACACTGGCTTAACACTTGCCAGGTGTTAAGAACAACTATGTGTCTCCCTTGCCAGGAGCAAGTGAAGTGACAGGCAGTGGAATCACTCAGCATACAGCAGGAATGTAGTCACCTATTCTACCAACCTTTTTTTAGGTACATTACAAAAACAATTATGAGTGGGGAAGCTGAGATTCAAGGACACCAATATTTCCCTTAAAACCTGCTCTTCTCTCCCCCCCCCCCCCCCGGCACATGGAAATCAGTTACTATCTGTTCTTCTCCAGAGCGTAGAAAAGAACTAGAGGATCCGGGGTATATGAAAGAGGCTCTTGTTGGGGAACAAAGTAGATTCAGCAGGAAGAAAATAAATTTATATAGACTTTTGGTGCATTTGTGAGGAGAAAAAAACTACAGGCGGTTTATTTGTGGTCTAAAGTTTAAATAATGGCATAGATAAAATGGCTAGAAATAATAGATTTGTCCTGAAATAAAAGCAGCACTTTTTAAAGAGTTTCTATTACATGTTAAAATCAAAATAACAAATTTAGAAACAGAAAATTGATCACTAATTAACCTTATACACTGAGATACCTACTGAAGCCACCCAGTGTGTATAGATCTGATATCACACCCAGTCTTATAAAAGAAAAAAGAAGGGGCCACAGATCAGTAACTTAGAAATAAGAAATAAACCCCATAAACTTTGCGTCTCATAAAGCTCAGTAATACTCACTGTTTTCAGGTCACAGGACCCTACTGCTCAAAGGGAGAAGGAGGGGTGAGGGTGAAGCTGGTAAGTTGTGACCTAACTGAAAGGCTTCATTCAAAGTTGTGCTGCAAAGCTGATTGTACTTCTTACTGGTAGAACCAGATCTTGGACATCAGGACTTTGCCGTATAAAGTTTCTATCCTACTCCTTTTTGAAAAACTCTCCCCCTTGCTGCCTATCTGCCAGCCTGCTTCCCTTCTTTCCAGTTTGATATTTACCTGGAGATCCTTGACTCTGCAGTTCTCATCTCAGGGACTAAAAAGATCATTGAAAAATGAAAAATGAAAAAAGATCATTTTGGCTACTGAAGTGGAGTGGGCAACGATGGAGCATGTGACAGACACGGAAAGTCGGCACTGCCTTTGTCCTTGGGTTCCTGAACTATTTCTGATGGGAAGTCTACTAACTGGGGAAGGATGAAAGGAAAATCCCAATTTTTAGGGTATCCCTGGAGATTGAGCTCCCTCTTTGGGCACACAGGGCACATTAATGAAAGGTTAAGTCAGCTGTTCCTCGGCTCAAGCTCCTTTAGTGACTCCACATGATCTTGCTCAAGTCAAAGGCCAAGGTCCTTTACCACAATCCCTGAGACCATCCTTGCCACCCTAACCTTCTCTTGGTTATCTGTCCCCTCGTTCCCTCTGCTCCAGGCACCCTGGCTTCGTCACTGCTCCTTAGACGTACCAGGGACAGTCTCATTGCTGGCAGGGCCTTTGCTTTTGCCGTTACCTCTTTCAGAAATGTTCTTTCCCCAAACCACGTGGCTCCTCCCCTCACCTCTCTCAGGTGTTACCAAATGTCACTTTTGCAGTGAGGTGTTCTGTGGCCAGGCTGTCTATAAGTTCACACACACCTAGATTCCATCTAACCCGCTGTATACATTTCCCTTTCTTGTTAACTGTCTGTCTTCCCAGCAAAGTCAAGAGCAGAGATTTTTGTCTCTTTTGTTTATTACTGTATCCCCAGCACCCACAATAATGCCTGATGTATGCAGAAGGCACTCAATAATTATGTGTTGACTAAGTGAATTATCGATTGAACAAATGAGCCTGTTATTCTAGTGTCTATCTCATGATGAGCTTGTTCCATTGTTACACAGTTTCAACCTTAGGAAGTTTTGGTTAAGTTGAAACGTGCCTCTTTGTAACATCCACATATTGCTACTCCTCCTGCTTTAAGCTGTTGATTTATTTAGAAATAGTTGTTTGTCTGTGGTGGTTACTCTTGCTGTTCCTGGAGGGGGTGCTTTCCTGTGGCCTGCTGAGCATCTGGAGACACCCACACTGTCAGTGCTGCCACTCCTCCTCCTCCCTCCCCCCAGGAGCAGGGAAGAAAGCCCCCTGTGGGCGGGCAGCAAAGGGAGCGTGCACCTAAAGATGCGGCTGGGGGAAGAGAACTTTCCTTGGATGTGTTGCTAGAGATTATCTCCTCTTGTTTACCTTCCACACCCAGAGGTAACTTAGAGAATATCTGAATTCAGACGCTTGACTCCAGTCCATCAACAAATACCTGTATCATTCCCCCATCCCCCCTTTTTTGTGTTTTGGAGACAGGGTCTCCTTCTGTTGCCCAGGCTGGAGTGTAGTGGCATCATCACAGTTCATTACAACTCCAGGCTCAAGGGACTTGCTGCCTGCCTTAGACTTCTCAGTAGCTGAGACTACAGGTATGCACCTATGTTTCATAGAGACAAGGTCTCTCTATGTTACCTTGGCTGGTCTCAAAATCTTGGCCTCAAGTTATCCTCCCACCTTAATCTCCCCAAATGCTAGGGTTACAGGTGAGAGTCACCACACACACCCTAATTTTCCCAATTTTAAAGAAGGTGAAGCTGAGGCTTTGAGATGTTCAGGGCTGGCCCAAAACCACAGAACCAATAACTGCTTGAGTTGAGACCAGCAGCAAAGTTTTCTGTCTGTGATCTGGGGTTCTGTCCACTATCATGGTGCTCACATGGTCACCACATCGTATAAGAATTTAATGAGACAAAGAGGTGCCCCCGCCATGCGCCAGAGTTCTTAACTCCCACCCATTCCACCCATGGAACTCAGACAGTGCTGGTCATCTGAGGCAGAAAGCATGTGAGGCATCCTGGAGCCCTTCTGTTTGACCTTCGTCTTTCCCTTTTAGTCACCCCTCCCAGCCAACAAGCCCTTAAATGAGTACTTAATGTGTTCACTACTCTGAAGGCAGGAGCTCTTACTGCTCTCAGGTCTTCATTTTAAAGGACCCCTCTAAAGATGTCCCCTGGAGTACTGTAGAGCTGAAGGGAACCTCAGAGGCCATTTGGATAAGTCCTGTATGATATAGACCAGCAAGCTTAATTCTGGAACTGTTAAGAGACCAGTCCAAGGCTCCTGAGCTGCTGTCAGGGACGGTACTGGAACTGGGCAGCTCTCTTCCAAGTGCACACTCTCTCCACTATGCCACACTGCCACTCACCATGTGGCCATGGCATGTTGTGATACATCACATCAAATTTTTGAAGGATTTCTCAATTAGTTATTTAAGTAAAATGAATTTATTTTTACTCCCACTACTATAGCATTAAAAAGAGCTTAAACCACTTAATAAATAAATGGTAACTGGAGTCACCTCTTGATGGATAATCACATTTTCTCATTTGCAGTTTAAGTGCTAGAAGACAAAGTGACTTTAAAACTGTTCTTGAGAGGACCCAATTATCTGATAAGCACTTCCAAAGACCATATACACAAATGCAGAAACAGACCTCTTTATGAATGGTGTCTGACAAGGAAAGAGATATTTGTGGCATAGGAGCTCTGGAAAATGTAATTATTTATCCTTTCACAATTAATGAAAGAAATTGAAAATGAAGCTTTCATTTCAAACCCTTTTTAACAGGATGAAACTTTAATTTTACATAATTAAATTGACTTCACAGTTCAGTGTGTTAAAATATGCAATTAAGGAGCATATTAAGGTTAAATGGCTAGTGTTGTTGGCTCATTTAGAAGTCATGCTGCTGAACTCCCAAACAATACCTCCCCATCATTCTCACCCCCATGGCCAGGAATGGCACGCAGCCTGCTGTGTGCCCAAATTCAGAGCAGGAAGTGGAGTTTTCTTTGCTTGAGCCAACTCCTGTCTAAAGTTAGTTGGATCTTTAACAAGGTTTCACTTCTCTTTGTTTTTCAGTGGGGCTTGATTTTTTTGGCATGAAAAAATATTCTGGCACTTTGATGGAGCACCACAGGTGATTAACTTTCTTACAGAGGTTCCCTCTAAGACAACACTTGTGTCTTCAAAGTCACTGTCTTTCGTCTATTGAAAGTATGTTAAAAAATTCTTTTATTTTAATTTTCCCATTTCACAATTTATGATAAATTTCAGTTGAGACCGCTTTCAAATGATCTTTGCATTCCCAGAAAGGAAAGACTTAAGAAAGTTCTGGGAGGCTTTGGAGGGGGACAGGAGAGGAAGATTCCGGTGAGTTCACTGGAAATGTGTCCTAGGAGGGAGCAGTTGGGAGAGGTGGAGACTTTTATCTGTGCACTGCCCCCTTGTTTTCTCTTTGAATAGCAACCTTTGTGATGATTAATTTATGGCTCAGTACCATCTTACATTCCCTTTCATCTGAAGACTCTGAGTGGAGCACAGTTCAACAATTAGAACTGAGTTTTTCCCCTTTCTTTGATATATTTTAGAATTAATGTAGCAGTGATTTTTGTTTTATCCATTAGGGTGGTTTTTGGAGGTACTCATGGATCTAAGCAATATCCTTGCTGCAATGAAACACAGAAAACCTGAGTCTACATGGTAGCTTTTCCGGATAAATAGGGAAGTGTGTGGCTGGATTAATTACAATAGCAGGAAAAAGAAGACATGATCATGACAGGAAAGTGACCACTCAGGAAAGACTTTGAACTGGGAACATTTGCCACATTGCACCCTTAGTCTCTGTATAATGCCCCTGCTACTTATTATAGGGTGTAGGTTGATACGATAATTGGTAGAACATAAAACCAGAAGAAGATTGTATAAGACATTGCAGTGTATACAGTGATATACAGGGATAATAATGTAATCTGTAATATATCAGAATTATGAATACTTTACTCTTTTGAAGCAAGGCTTGAGATATGCCATTGCCTTCTTCCATGACACTGGAAGGCACTATCGGGTTAAAAATTCTTCCAAAATTCTGAGCTAGCACTACCTTTGCCTGTCCCACAGCATCACCACTTTGGCTACTATAGAACATCTCAGTGGTTTTATCAGAAAAAAAATTTAATGTGGAAAAGAATGTCTTAATAAGCAAAAAGTTGTATCAATGCACCCATGCAAATACAAAGCACTCATTCATACACAATAAATTTCAAAATCACAAATTTTTCTTATATTTTTGTTAAACCCAATCTCTCTTCCCTCAGGACCTACAGAAGTAATATCGATGACATTTAGTTTTGGTTATTGCCGCATACCTGCAAGCTATTAAACTACTGTTCAGTGAAACCATGTTCACACACACAACATAAACGATCACTGATTAGTCTTTCCTCCAGAAATCCGACTTTGGAAGTGTCAGTGTTGAGCAAGTGTTTATACGTACCTGTAATACCAAACAATAAAGGCTACTCTGTAGGACAATATAAACCTTGTACTACTTCTCAGAAGCATGTTGGTCTGATTAAGTTTTATATAAGGCTTAGAAATCTTGGTCTGATTTTATATAGACTCTATTGTATGAGGGGCTGATATGCCTGCACAGTAGAGCTGTTTATGTGTTCTCAGAGTCTCATATGAAAGAATTTCAATGGAGAAATTGAAATGTTTCATCAATGTAGCTCTCTGCTGCTTTACTGGACCTGTCTGGTTTGATACAGATGAACTGGGTGCTAATTTAGTCCTTTAGAACAAGATGGAAGAAACCATGGTCATACAAGCCAATGGAGAAGATGACAAACACAGCAGTATCACACAGAGATGATTCCTCAACTTTACTCTGGCCTCTTTAAGCCTTCCTTCCCATCAAAACTTTTACTGAAGTGTTCCTGACATATCACTGAGTAGATATGATGCTTTCTTTAATGAAGTCCTAGACAGAAGGGATCAGACATCCACATTTAACTGAATCAACCAGAAGAAAAGACCCATTTCATAAACTGTTGAGCATTATTCTATAAACCTGGCTATTCTTTTCTGAAGCATGAACTTAGAATTGTTGTCACTTTGACACGTGAGTGTGGGAGGAATGCCCACATAAAACTAGCTAAATGAAATGTGCTCTTTTAATTCCTGAAACCAAGTGAAAACACTCTTAAGTACTCTGCGTTTTGTAGAAGCTTAGCTGCCTGGGAGAGCATGGCAGGGCCTGCGGGCAAGGTGGTAACAACCTCCTGCATGGAACTCTGACCATGCAGTCAGAGTTCCGGCCTGCCAGGTAAGGGTTGATGGCCCATCTGTGCAGGAGACATGGCTCAAAGGTTGATGGAGTAAAAGCATCATCATTTTTTCATTGTAAAAGCGAGTGGCTTCCAAAACCACCAGAAAACAGAGTTATTGAGCCTGTTTCTTGGAAACTTAATTGAGTACCTGGAAGAAAAAAGTTTTACTTCCCTGTTTGTCCTGACCTTTAACTTTGACAATGGAAGTCAGATAATGCAGGATTGCTTTAGGTCTTTAGAGAAATAGTTTAAGGCTAATCTTTCTAGTCTAGGAAAGACTTTCTGTCTTTTCTATAGTCTAAGATAAGAACAGAGAATGTTAAGATTATTGATCAATGTGGCGTAAGTGACTAGCTCACTATAAAAGATAGTTGCGAATAAAAATGATTTGCTACAGGCCACCCGAAAGCTTGTAGTCATTTCTTGCTTTCATACAATTCCCGGAGTGAGCTTGCACCCGTAGCCAAGCCGTCCAGCTCTCCCCATGAGAAATTACCACCCAGCACCTGAGTATGAGTTAGAATTCTCAATTACCAAGTTATATCCTGTTTTTGTTATTTTTTGCCTCTTTCTCAATTTTCTTCTCTTTTGTGGCCAAAGGATATCAGAAGGTTAAGGATTCTTAAAACACAATGAGCTGTATAGGGAATAAATAACATTCTGCTCCATTTTAGGTGTTGGAGGAAACCAAGCAGTTGCAGAACAAAGTAGCCCTTTCTTTAATTCATACTTTTGGGAAAGATAACTTGTTCTAATATTTGGTTATTCTTACCATTACATCTTAAGTGAAGTCAACTGGACAGAGATTTGTGTACATCTAACTAGCCCCAAAGACAACAGACAAGGACACCTAATTAATGAAAGTGTGTGAAAGCACTAAATTAGTAGCATAAATAAAAGTGTAATTATTTTTTTTATCTAGAAAGGGCAACTCTGTTTTTAGACGTTTTGTTTTTAGGAAGTTTCAGCATCACTCCCTGGTGAAAAGTTATTTTTGTGATTAGAATACTTTTAATAGAACTAAGTCAACTAATCTGTGTTCTGTCTATAAGTCAAGGATATAAAGTGTTTCTGGATGACTGCTGGTCTGCTCCATTTTTATATCTTTAGAGTTCACAGTTTACCTACATATCTAAATATAAAGCTTGCTAACACCATTATTACCTGTGACATTCATGTAGACATTAATATATGCTTAATATTACCTGTTGAAGTAGTGAACAATTTTTGAAATTCACAACTACTTGAAATAATAAGCTAGATGTCATAATTCAAGGATGGTTTAGTTCCCAATTAAGAATAAAAGTTAGAAGAAGGAGCTGATATAAGCCTAAAGAATTAAAGATAACATAAAGACAAAACAATTAAATGAATCTCAAGGCTATAAGAAAACAAAGACATTAAAATTCTACTTTCCAAAATTGGTTTAGAAATCTGGAAAAAAAAAAAGATTCATCTTCAGTAATGACTTGCTACCTCTTCTTTATTTTCCCATTGTAATATATTTACACTTCATTCACCAGTCAACATGCTATTGTCTGGCCTAGTTTCTTTGTGTTTTAAAAGGCAATTTGCTTTTGAAAAGAAATCTGAGGACTTTTGATTACCCAGACAACACATTTAAAAATTCAGCGAATTACTTAGTAAAGCATCACAAGAATGGAGAAGCAAGAATCCAGTGTACTCAACTCTAATATGAAGGCAATAGATGATCTAATAACAGGGAGGGTTATTAGGGGAATGAGGGATTGGGGAGAGGGGAGGAGGGGGCCATGGGGGGTTACAGTGTACAGGACACCTCCTAGGGGCGGGACACAATTACAAGAGGGACTTTACCTAACAACCGCGATCAGTGTAACCTAATTCTTTGCACCCTCAATGAATTCCAAACAATAAAAATAAATAAATAAATAAATAAATAAATAAAATCCAGCTAATTAGATAACTACTGACATCTCTAACTGTAGCTGTTTGGAGCCAGTGTTACTATATCCCTCTGAGAGGATAGTCTGAATTCAAATAAAAGTATTGTGAGTAGTTCAACTACAAAGTTTACAGATACTTTTAGAGATTCTTCAGGTATTTATTTCAACTTGAAAAATAGCTGAATACACGGAGAGGAAGCATTTCCCACTCAACCAAATAGATCCTCCCTTCCCCCTGAAGTTACATCTTAAACTGTGAGTTCCTAATGGCAAATCTGAAATCAGGGTAGGGAAGAAGAAACTGGACAAGATGCATCAAAAAGGTAATAATGGACTCAGGCAACCTTAGACAGACAAAGCCGCAAAGACAGCAGACAAGTGCCTCAGAAAGATAAGTAAGTGTCATCCTGTAACTGTGTAAACTTCTTGAGTTGCGTCTGGGAGAAAGTCTGTGAACCAGACAGTACTAAAAGCAGGAGCAAACGAGGACTACAGGAAAGCACTAGCACTTGATGAGAAAGAACGGACAGTACCACTTTTGTGCTTGAGGCATCCAGGTGAGGGGTCCCTAAAGCAATCTTACCTTTGTTTTCTGCCTTCAGCTCCTCTGCCATCAAGCTGTCTTGCCGGTTACCAAGCACAAACGCTAGAAATGAGAGGATCAGGGCATCCAAAATTCCAATAATAGCCAAGATGTATGCCCAGCGGACTGAACAGGCCCCGAGAGTGTACTTGTCCGTCTTTTCTCCACACATCCGCTTTACTTCGTCGGAATCCCAGCCATCAGGGAAGATCATACAGCCAAGCACCAGGCAGGCAGCTTGGAGGGAGCAAAAGACACAAAGGAAACACAAGTCAATGCCTTTTATTTAGCAAATGTCTCTACTGTTTGGCAAATCATTGCTTCAAATTCTTCTTGATTTAAAGTGTGCGTACGTCTTTCCTCGTTAACTTAAAATCCCCCAGCACTCTGCAGTGAAAAGAACTCTGGGAATGCACCTGACAGTGAGACCAAGCATCCCAAGAAAGGTTCAGGTAGGTTGATCTATAGGAAAAGACTAAGAAATTGAATTTTTGTGTTGCACTTGTGGGAAGTCATCCATTACAAATAGGCCATAAAAAATCACACGCTGTGGCACAGCACTCAAGGCTGGCTTTGAGGGGCTATGACAGCAGCCAGAAAAGGTATTAGGATAATGTGGAAAACACTAGAATATACACTGACTTTGAATTACTGTAAAAACCAATTTTTACACACCAAAAAGTTTTCCACACACATACACACACACACACACACAGAGAAAAGCTTCTATCTTCTTTTTATGTATTTATTTTTGCTGTTACAGATATGGAGAAAGGGAAACTCTTATATACTGTTAGTGGGAATGTAAATTAGCACAGCCATTATGAAAACAGTATGAAGGGTCCTCAAAATATTAAAAATAGAACTACTATATGGTCCAGTAATCTAAAGAAAATATGTATGTCAAAGAGAGATTTGCACTCCCATTTTTATTGCAATATATTCCACAATAGCCAGAATTGGAATTGACCTAATGCCCATTGACAGATGACTGGATAAAGAAAATTTGATATAATGAAATAATATTCACCCACAGAAAGAATTAAATCCTGTCATTTGCAGCAACACAGACAAATCTGTGTGACATTACATTAAGTGAAATAATCCAGGCCCAGAAATACCATATGATCTCACATATCTGGCTACCACATACCTAGAATGTACAGGGGTTAACTCTCATAGAAGGAAAGAGCAGAACAGTGTTTCCCAGAGGCTGGGGGAGGAGTGGGGAAGAAGGATAGTTGGAGATTGGTCAATGGATACAAAGTTACAGTCAGAGAAGAGGAATAAGTGCTGGTGTTCTATTGCACAGTCGGGTGACTATGGTTAACAATGTTGTATATTTAAAAATAACTAGAACAGAGGAGTTTGAATATTTTCCCCATAAGAACCAACAAATGTACAAGATGATGAATATGCTACTAATAAATGCCGCAATTTAATTTTTTCACAATGCTTATATGCATTGAAACATCACATTGTATCCATAAATATGAATGATCATTATGTGTCAATAGAAAAGAGAGAAAAGTTTCTTGAAGCTATACTTATCACACGGAAGGAATGCTAACATTTTCCATTCTGTTCTCCATTTGATTTCATTTTTAAAACGGCCAAAAAACACTGCAATACAGTGTGGCACCATAGAGCTTTTATGGAAATTAAGAAATTCATGAGGATACTTACGTTCTAATTCTTAAAGACCACTGTGGGAATTGCGCATGTGAATACTTTTTATGGAAACATGTTGAAAATTCAAAAAGCATTGTTGCCGCATTTTATATTTAATTGAATCATTTAGGGGAAAATGATCTTATTTTTAGGTTATATAGAGCTTCTTAAACTTACACGTACACATTCAACTGCTTATTGAGTACCTCCTATGAGTATTTCCTGTTCCTTTTTTTTTTTCAGACAGATTCTCACTCTGTTGCTCTGGGTACAGGGCTGTGGCATCATAGCTCACAACAATCTTAAATGCTTGGACTAAGTGATCCTCTTGCCTCAGCCTCCTGAGTAGCTGAGATGACAGGAGCCCATCATAATGCCCAGCTAGTATTTCCTGTTCTTAATGCTACGGATACAGTAATCAAGAAAACAGACATGGTTTATGTTATCATGCAGCTTAGCTTATGTTTTGAAAAGAAGCAGAAAAAGGAGCAGCATGTAAATAAGTCATTGTAAGTTGTAACAAGCACTAAGTAGAAAAGAAACTAAGGGCTCCGACAGAGAATAAGAGCAGATCTTTAGAAAAGGAGGTCAAGTAGAGCCTCTTGAGGGTGTGACATTTAAGCTAAGGCTGAAAACGGACAAAAAACTAGACATGTGAAATTGGTGGGAAAGATGTTCCAGGGAACAGCACATGCAAAGGTTGGGAAGAGGCTTTCCATGTTTGAAAAGCTATGAGGACATCATTTCCTGGGTTGGAGATGGTGATTACATGGGGGTCGTGAGCAGGTTATGGTTTCCAGAGTTTATGATGCATCAACCAAGTTAGAGTGCTAGGACTATCAGAGCCAAACAATTCCTGAAGATGACAATGGAGTTGCTATGTAACTCTTGCTTCACTGCTGCTTTCTGAACGAGACAGACATGGACACCTACCTTCTTCTTTTTTAGCAGATACACGGCTCTACTGGGCAAGTCTGAAGGAGACAGAAACGGAGACGGGTGACAAGTAGAAAGCCTGCCTGGGAGAATTCTGCTTTGGTGTTCTGTGCTATTTCATAGAAACACAGTTCAAAACTACCTCGGTCTAGAATCCTCCTTTTCTTTGCCCCACATCCCCAGTGTTGCCATGCTTCTCTTTCTACCTGTGCAGTGTGTCTGCACCGCGCGGCATCATTGACAGATCCCCACTTTAGGGCTTTCTGAGGGAGCCCTAGGAGGACATAGATGATGAAGAAAGTGTGATTTTGACATTGGTTCCAGTTAAAGATGATTCAAATAATGAACAAATGGAACCAACTGTTTTTTCAACTTCTGATGTCAAACTGAACAACCCCCAGAAACACAATGAAGATGTGAGGACAGGGACTGCCTCAGTGAGCCAGGCCTACAACTCTAAGAAGTTCAGGAAAATTCATCTACCTCCAACAAATAAGCAATCAAAAGCCATCCGAAAAGCTAGATGTAAAAAGCCTAATCTTCCCTTGCCAACCGTTTTGCCTTCCATTAATGACGTGTGTTGGGACACTTTGAGGAACTGGTGCCAGCTACTCAAGTTGAGTACTGACTGCAAGAAAACAGAAGTTTTTCTGAGGCTTCAGGGGCATGCCTTTCCTGAACAGAAATGTGAATTTCCTGAAACACCAAAGGAGGCCAGATTACATTCGTGTTCAAGGAAACTCAAGGCAGAGACCAAGAGAGCAAGACTCAGGAAAGGTCCAAGATGAGTGTGAAAACAGAAGAGACTGACAGAGTGGAAGTGATAACGGCAGCTCGGGAATCTTCCTTGGCATTGTGGGCAAGGATTACTGCCAAAGCTGCTCAGCCTAAGACTATGAATTCACAGTCCATTCCTGCTTCTTCTGGGCCTTTTTGACAACAGCTTCTGGCCTTAGGTGGTGTGTGATCCATGGTGAACCTCTCCCTGCAGACACAGAGGGTTGGGTCCGCCTACAGTTTCATGCAGGTCAGGCCGGGGTGACTGCCACTCCCAGGAGGATGATCTCCCTCTTCCTGTTACCAGCCTGCATTTCCTCGTCTCCAGGCCTAGCAGATAATATGTTATACCCTGACTGTGCTAAGAGAAATAAGAAGATAATGAAAAGATTAATGATAGCAAAGAGGAAGAAGCGATCTACTTCAAACACAAAGTAGGAGACCAGAATGTGCCACCTCAAAGTATTAGAGAGTGATGGATATACTTTCAGAATGTGTAAGCTGATCTGAGGAAATGGAAGGAGAGATCATTAGAAGGAATCTTCGTGATCTACAGAAGAGAATCAAGTAATTAGGACTCCACTGGCTGACTGGGTGCCAGCCCTGTCTAAGGAGACCTATGGTGGGGGGGCTTGGAAAGCCACCAAAATACAGTCATTGCAGTAAAAAAAAATTTCAGATTAATATGAGAGTACGTATGATTAGATTGCACAGTCTGCTTTTGTAAGGTTAAAATCCGAGTTCTAGTTGTGCCCTTTACCCAGGAAGTGCACCCTATACCTGTGCGACGTACCCCCTGGGTGTGAACTTACCCAACCCCTTTTCTCCCTCCCCCCACTTTAATTTAATTGAGTTTTTCTCTCACGTGAGCATGCAGTTGTTAATCTACTAGTTTCAGATTAGAACTGAGTACATGCAATGCTTATTTTTCTAATCTTATGATGCTTTGCTTAGGAAAGTGTTTTCCAAATCTGTCCAGATTGTTACAAAAGATAGAAAGTCTCCATCTATATTTATGCCTGAATAGTATTCCACGGTGCACATATAGCACAATGTATTAATCCATTCACGTGTTGAAGGGCACCTGAGTAGTTTCCACGCCCTTGCAATGGTGAAATCTGCTGCTGTAAACATTACATGTGCAAATGTCCTTCAGGTAAAACATCTTTTTTTCTTTTGGGTAGACACGTAGTAAGGGGACTGCAGAATCAAATGGTAAGTCTACTTTTAGTTCTTTGAGAAATCTCCATACTTTTTTTCCATAAAGACTGTACTAGTTTGTAGTCCCACTAAGAATGCATGAGTGTTCCCTTCTCTCTGCACTCATGCCAGCATCTGTTATTTTGGGACCTTGTAAGGTGGGCCATTCTCACTGGGGTTAGGTGATATCTCAAAGTAGTTTTGATTTGCATTTCTCTGATGAGTAGGAATACTTATTCCACAAATGGTGCTAGGAGAACTGGTTGGCCTCATATAAAAGACTGAAACTAGATCCACACCTCTCACCACTTATAACAATTAACTCACGATGGATAAGATTTAAATCTGAAATATGAAACTATAAAAACCCTAGAAGAAAGTGTGGGAAAACTCTTAATCTTATTGGCTTAGAGAAAGAATTTATGAAGAAGACTCCACTGGCAATCACAACAACTAAAATAAATAAATAAGACCTGATTAAGTTAAAAAGTTTCTGCACAACTAAGGAAATAATCATCAAAGCAAAAAGACAACTTTCAGAATGGAAGAAGATATTTCCAAGCTATGGATTTAACAAAGGCTAACAACCAGAATCTACAAAGAATTCAAGCAAATCAACAAGAAAAGATTAAACAACTCCATTAAAAACTGTTATGTATCTTTGATACATAAGCCAAATGCAGTTATCTACCATAAAACACGCCATCTCAAATTCTTCTCAGCACAGAATAGTCTCCTTCTCTGAACTTTCATAGCTATTGACTGTAGCTAGCTTAGGGTCCTGGTTGCTTTTACATTGTTATTGTTATTTACTTAGAAGTATTACCTCCGGTAACAGCCCATAAGCTTTCCAAAGAAAGTCTTTAGTCACCCACCATATTCATGGCATTGAAACTAGTGCTTTGTACATAGTAGGCACTAAAATACATTTGAATGGGAAAATGGATGATTTAATGAATTGTAATACCTGGACAATATACTCTAGTTCATGGAAGTCAATATCACAGTTACCCAGATCACAAATCTAATTAAAAATAGGATTCATATTTAGGTGACATTTAACAGAGACGATTTTTTAGACCAGACAACAAATTATAATACGAGTATTTGAGTGGGTAATTTTTATTTTATTTCGTATTTTTTTTGAGACAGAGTCTCACTCTGTCACTTTGGTGGGACTGCAAACTAGTGCAGCCTCCATGGAAAGAAGTATGGAGATTCCTCAAAGAACTAAAAGTAGACAGACTGATGTTGTAGAGTGCTATGGCATACTAGCTTACAGCAACCTCAAACTCTTGGGCTCAAGTGATCCCCTTGTCTCAGCCTCCTGAGTAGCTGGGGCTACAGGTTCCCGTCACACTTGGCTATTTTTAGAGATAGGGTCTCACTCTTGCTCAGGATGTTCTCATCTCAAACTCTTGAGTTCAGGTGATCCACCTGCCTCAGCCTTCCAGAGTGCTAGGATTACAGGCATGAGCCACCACACCTGAACTTGGGAAGGTAATTTTTAAAAAGTGAAATGGGTGATTTCAAAATATTTTCATAACCTAGCAATTAGGATCCAACATGCTCTCTAAGGCATTGTCTAGTATTAACAACCTGTGTATTTTAAAAACATGTGGTTTCCATGAAGAAAATGAATTTTATTTGAAAGAATGTGGAAGATCTTTTAATTCCAACTATAGTTCAAAAAATACCTCGAAGAACTACTTGGAATATTTAAAAGTATTCTAAACGATTCTAAATCATTCTAAATGATTTTTTATATGTTAAATAATTTTTATTTGTGAGAAAGTTAGTTTCTTATAATGAAAAAAGGAATCAAAAGTTTTTTCTTTTAAAAACAGGAATTACCTGAATAACTTATATTACAGTTTGAACTGAACTTAATAGAAATCACCTAGTAACACAAGCTCAGGCAGGTCACTGAACATTATAGGACAATATCACTGGAACAAGATGTTTGTCGAATGGTGATGTCAACAAAGACATCCTTGGGCAGCACCTGTGGCTCAAGGAGTAGGGTGCCGACCCCATATTCCAGCATATTCCAGAGGTGGCAGGTTCAAACCTGGCCCTGGCCAAAAACTGCAAAAAAAAAAAAAAAAAAAAAAAAAAAAACAAAATCCCAAAAACAAAAAACAAAGACATCCTTTTTTCAAGGTCTTTCTTTCTGGCTGTCTTAAAAGTTTTCATTTCTGGAACGACTTCTGAGTTATAAATTAGAATAAAAAGGTAGAGGTAGAAGTAACACTCTGAAATTAAAACCACAGGAGAATATGAATGGCAACCCATTGTTCTCTGTTTTCAAAGGCCATGACTTTCTAAATTGAATTTTAAGTGAAGAATATGAAGAGATGAAATAATATATAACTGTACTGTACTTCTTGCAATGAGTATTTTGCTGGAAGTCACAAAAACAGAGTTTTTGAGATATAACTCTTATTTTCAACAACCCAAAGGCGTTGACTATTTAGAGAGAAATCTTAAAACTTGGCTAACAAGGTCAGGGCTCTTGGAGAAAAATGTTCAGGCCCACCTAGAAAGGACCTCAAGTTTCCTTCTGGTTACAGGGCAGAATTCTTCTTGTCTGAGTTTTCTTAAAGTAAAAGACTTCATCTCTTTCTAATTTATCTGTTTTGAAAATCAAAATGGTGTGTGGTAGGATTAAAAAACCTCCCACAATTGCATTTAAAAGCTTTTAAAACTGTAGATGGCCACTGCATAACAAAAGTTTTATTTTTCAACAATATATTATCAAAATATACCTTTCTTCTCCTCTTGCCCCAAATCCTCCCACTTAGCTGTTTTTTTCTGTTTCTGAAAGAGGAAGGTTTAGTATATTTAATTTAAGCCATTAAAATAGTTTAGGCTCTGTTGGTTCCTTTGGAAAGCCATGACTATTAGGTTCTGCATTAATGCTCATGTATTGTAATAAATCCTGTTTTCTGGCATTCTATCAACCGGAGCCTTATTAATCTGTGCGATTTGTATAACCACTGGAAACTAACAGCTATTCTCAATTCTGACTAAGAAGGAGCTGTAAGATCCCAGGCTAATATCTCAGTCAATGAAAGGTTAAATAATATTCCTCTTGGCTTCATGATTAATTATTTCCAATTCTTTGCTAATTGGTCATGCTTTAAGATGTAGCACCACCACTACAGTAAACATTAAAGTATCGGAGGCACCAGAACATTTGATTAATTTGGACAGGCTATTTCCTGACCATGAAGGATAGTGGAGAATTAGTTCCAATTGGGCTATTATCCCAAGATGGGTTTCTTATTAGAATATCACCTAGGAAATGACTAACTCCCTCACAGCTATATATTCCTTCGTTTTGGCAGGTTTTCTGGTAGTAGATCAGAGAACATTCTGGAACGCTAAAGAGGAATGAGAGCTCACAAGCTGGAGGTAAGCAGAGAAGCAAGTTGAAAAGAAGCCCATGGACTTAATTGCATGCCACCATGACATCTAATTCAGAACATATAGCAAAGGTGTCCTTGTGAAGACATCTGTTTATTTCAATTTTAAGCAAGTTCCAAATGGCCAAGAAATGTTCACATTCTAAAAGGAACCTCGGTGTAGAGGTTACTAAAGTGCACAACGGGTTCTTCTGAAATAGTATTTCCCCAGAACCACTAATTGCATTGGCATTTTTCTTGCTGAAGAGCTGAATATAACGTCTGTGAAGGAAACATTTTAGTTTTAGTTTAGTCCTTAGCACAAATCCACAAACCTTTGTAATTGGGTCTTTTGCCAAAGAAAAATGAAGCAAAATAAAAAAAGCAACAGGGGGCTTACGAGTTGGGCTACTTGGGTTTGCTGATATTGCTGGTCCAACTCTCCCAATCAGGGCTTTTCATGTTTTGAACCACAGACTTGTTTCGTTTTCGAACAAGAAGAGAAAGTCTAAGTTCATTTTTTAAAAAGTCTATGCACTGGTGCACAAAAAACATGATAAAATGCCTCATGTCGCTGAAGCACTCAAGGGGAACTTGATGGAAAGGAAAGGAACCTGCATTCACTTAACTCCATTAATTATTCAGGCATACAGGAGTTGAAGAAATTGACACCAGCAGAGGCTGCCAGGCTATGGAGGGAGAATTGTCACTCTAAACACCTGGTAAAAGAGATAGCAGGCTTATTGCTATAGCTTCTTCATCAGCACATGACAGACAAACTTGAGCTGTAATATTTCTACCTCTAGGAAAAGTGTATTATTTACATCTCAGTGTACTTCTGAAACAAAGTCTTTAGAAAATGCAGGACATGAAACATTGTGGTAAATATTGGCTTTAAGGCCAATATAATTTTATGGGCATTTAATGTGTGGTCATAACATAAAAGATGTATCATCCCTTAGAAAGGTGAGAGAGAACAGAAAACATAAACACTGGGCTCTCAAAAGAGAAGAGTTAGAAAGTTGTGTCTGATAATGAGGAAATCTCTCTACTCTGCTAAAATACTCAGCCCTCATTTGCCCAAGTGAAGGGTTCCAACCACTTATCCATTATGCCGAGTCAGGGTGAAGCCTGTGCTCAGCTGTCAGCTGATGATCAGGAATCCACCTGCACCTGCATGTATGACTCATGGAGTGAGTGCAGAACTATCTGCTATGGATTATGATACCAGACAAGAGGATTATAATTACATAATACCAATTGCTAACTTACCCAAACTTTAAAAATCAGAATTTAGCACTTCAAAAATTAAATGCAGTTCTGATCTCTAGGGCACCACTAGATGGCTTTTGGTACCATCACGTTCCTTGAAATCCTAACAGTAGAGTTAGTAACAACAGTACTCACCGTAATAATAACAAGCATGTATTGCATGCTGGCCACATGCAGGGCACACTGTACATGCATCCTCATTGGATTCTCCAGCAAAGCTAACTTATCCTGACTCCTTCAATTTCCACAAAGAGGGAATTTTTGCCCCAGATACTGTTGGCATCTTTCCCATTCCTTATTCCTCTCCACGGAGGTGGGGGAAGTTACCAGATGAATGTCAGGGGGAGAGGAACCCGGCATACTTGCCCAATCCCTTCTTTTCCCTACCATAGGAGCCCCCACAAAGCATGAGTTCCACTCCTCTGGGCCATACACTTCACACGGGGCAGGCCTGATTTTCAAGGTTGCCCAAGACCAGGAAGGTTAATAAGCATAGTTCTGAGACCGCAGATTACGAAGTCCTTCTGGCTGACATAGCCAGAGCCATGCTTTTCAACCTCGCCTTTCTTGTAGTAAAGGGGTTATTTTGGGCCCCCATCAGCTATCTCATTACCACTCTCAGTTGGTTCAGAGCCCTGGAAGGGGAATGGGGGCTGCCATTCATTGTTTCTCCGCCAACCCTGACATGTTTACATATGGAAGACACTAAGGCACCTTGCTCAAGGTCACACAAAACTCACCAATGGCAGAGCTAGAATTTGAACCCAAGCAGTTCAGTTTTAGAATCTATGCTTTTAATACCATCTTTACTATTATCCTCATTATTATAAACAATAATGATGTGTATGAAATCACTTGAGAATATTCGTTTTAGTACTAAGAACATTTCTAGAATCTTGACATGTTATTTGTAATAGATCCTTATTCTTTTTTATATGTATAAATATTTCTTTTGTATTTCATGCAATCAGAATTTCATCTTATATGTAGTGCCAAAAACATTAATTATAAACTGTAAATGTGAGGGATAGGAATTAACAAGCCTTTTGGTGTATAAATATCTGTATAAACATTTCTGTGCTTGGTTTTACACATATTTCACAAGAAAACCCATACCACCCCCTTTTTTTTGCTTGATATTTTGCCCTGGTATTTTAAGTCGGCTATGTGTTAGCCAAACATTTTTATATGTTCTTATAAGAAAGTATTCCTGTTTAAGATTTATACATATCCATAAAATACACATATATATATATACACACATGCTGTGTATATAAGTGTGTATATGTATATATGCCTTATTAATTTATATATGGCTACTTATATGTAGAAGAATCTATGCTTTGGACAAAAATAAAGATATGAATCAATTAGGTTCTATTTAAGTTTTTGTGAAAATTTCCTGTACTTCAGTAACTTCACTGGATTTTAATAAACACATTGGTTTTTTTTTTGTTGTTGTTGAGACAGAGTCTCATTTTGTCACCATTTTGTCATCATTGCCATGGAGTCAGCTCACAGCAACCTCTAACTCTTGGACTCAAGTGATTCTCCTGCCTCAGCCTCCTGACTAGCTAGGACAACAGGTACCCACCACAACACCTGGCTATTTTTAGAGCCCAGCTCTTGCTCTTGCTCAGACTGGTCTTGAACCTGTGAGCTCACGGCAATCCACCCGCCTTGGCCTCCCAAGTGTTGGGATTACAGGCGTGAGCCACCATGTCTGACTAAACACATTATTTTAATAAAAATTTCAATAAACACAAAAGTGAACGTGTTGGCAGGTCATGAACATGTCTGAAATTTCCCAGAGAGGCCTTGATTTAGGCCGTATTTTCATGAGCTAAAATCTATACTGCATTCTAGACACAGGAGGATCTTAAGAGAGGAAAACATCACCTTTCTTCTTAGCTGTATAAATAGGATCCTGTGTAGTGCATGTATCACCATTCTTCCAGCAAATCTGTGGTCGTCAAGACAACACCCAAAGCAAGGCAACGCAGACCAGTGGTTACCTGCAGCAGCTTTCTGTGTACCTCTAGGCTATCTCTTTTGAGTCATAATTACTTTAATGGAATAAAGAAAGCCTGGGTCCAGATTATTTAGTAGTTAGCTACTATTTATTCATATTTAGTAATAAATTGTATTCGCTTTGTGTTCCTTACAGGACATATTTGTACTTATAAAAATAATTCATGAGCTGTCTTTCTGCACAGCAGGTGAGGAGAGGGTGGCACACTTACTTTCCAGCCTGACTTACCAGGAGACTCAGGGAAAGTCACTGTAGCTTAAAGTTAGATAAGATCAGAATATTGTGGCACCTCCACATAACAGAAAAACACAATTCAATTCAAGTGAAGGGGCAGGAGAAGGGTGTTTGGTGGGCTCTTACCTAACGGGCACCACGTAGGGGTACAGGGCATACCTCTGGAGAGAAGGGCTCAACTAACTACAACTTGGACTTTACCTAACAGATACAAACAATGTAACCTAATCAACTGTACCCTCATATTAATCTGAAATAAAAAATAAATTCTTATGCCAATCTGGCTACCAACATTTCAATTTCTCAATATGAGGGCTGACCTTAGGAGCAATTTAATTACTTCTCAGTGAGGACAAACTCCCCTGGACACAGTAGCCATTTTCAGCCACTTGCCAAAAATAGAATGTGGCACTGATACAGCTTTTTTCTGCTTCATTTTATTTATTGTGATGAGAATATTTAACATTAAAATCTATCCTCTTATAAGCACACTCTTCTACAATCTCTAGAACTTAATCATTTTGTATAACCAAAACTTTATGGCCACTGATTAACAACTCCCCATGTCTCTGTTCCCCCAGCTCCTAGCAATCACCATTCTACTCTCTGATTCTCTGAGTTTGACTATTTAGATATTTCATGCTAACGGAATCATGTGGGATTTCTCCTGTGACTGACATTTCACTTAGCATAATGTCCTCAAGAGTTCTCCACATTGTCACTTACTGTAGAATTTCTTTCTTTTTTAAGGTTGAATAATATTTTATTGTATGTATATACCATGTTTTCTTTGTGTAGTCATCTGTCTGGGATATTAGGTTCCACCACATGCTCGGCTATTTTTTAGAGATGGGGAGTCTTGATCTTGCACAGGCTGGTCTCAAACTTCTGAGCTCAAGTAATCTATCCACCTTGACCTCCCAGAGTGCTAGGATTATAGGCATGAGCCACTGTACCCAGCTATTTTCAGCTTTTAGATTCAACCAATAAACAGAACGCTGGTGCCTTGATTGTGCTTGTAGGATACATCAGACAGGAAATCACATATGCTCCCTGTCCCCAGGGAAGCAGTGGGGAGAGCTGCAGGCTGGTGGAATCAGGAGGAGAGATCCATCAGCTGGGAATAAAGAAGAGTGAAGACCCCAACCAGGTCCCTCACGAACCCAGTGGTTCCACCAATCTAGCTTTTGGCCCTTGTGGCTGGGTGAGCAGAGAGATTATAGAAACCCTAGGGTTTGGGGAAGCCAAAAAGAGAGGGGACCAGTATCCTGCTTGCTGGTCATCTTTGCGTCAACATTGGGAAGAGACACGAGAAAATGAAATGGTGGTAAGGCCTGCTGATGTCAAAGGACTCAAAGCAACTCTTCCTGTTTGCCGATAGCCTGTAGATCTTGCATCGTTTTCGCACACAGGGGCTGTAGAAGATGTCTAAAGATGCTGGCTGGTGGGATTCCCAGGAGGTCAGTAAATCAAGGGATATAGTGACCTTAACAGTCAAGGACTAGAGGGTAGACTTCTAAACTGGTAAATAAATAAAGATTGCAGCCGACCTAGAGGGAGGACTGGTGGCTGAGGTGGAAATGGCCAGCTGCTGGAGCAATCTCTGATGGAACAGATTACAGATGCAATGCTAGAGGCAGTATGCACAGGGCTTCCTGTAGTCAAAATACCCCAAGTAATGTCAGCATGTGAACCAGGGGCCTTGTGCTGATACTATAAGGATGCCTAACTTCTCCTTTGCAAGAGGGTGTTGGGAAGAAGAAACCTGCAGGAGAAGCCTGGAAAGTGGGGATAAACAGCTTG
>NW_003852400.1:4038125-4047022 GCF_000181295.1 Otolemur garnettii
TCTCACTATGTTGCCCTCAGTAGAGTGCCATGACATCACAGCTCTAGGCAACCTTAAACTCTTGGGCTTGAAGAAATATGTTTTGTGACATATGTTAAGCGATTCTCTTGCCTCAGCCTCCCAAGTAGCTGGGACTACAGGCGTCCACCACCGCCGGCTATTTTTGGGTTATAGTTATCATTGTTTGGCAGGCCTGGGCTGGGTTTGAACCCGCCAGCTCCAGTGTATGTGGCTGGCACCCTAGCCACTGAGCTACAGGCACTAAGTCAAATTTTCCTCTCCTTTTAAGGCTGAATAATATCCCATTGTATGTACATGACATATTTTCCTTATCCATTCATCCATTGACAGACCTTGGGTTATTTCTATCTTTTGGCTGTTGGGGATAATGCTTCTATAAACACGGGTGTTCAAGTCCGTACTTTCACTTCTTTGAAAGTAGAATTATTGAGTCCTATGGTCACCGTATGACTTATTGAGGAATCTCCATATCTTTTTCCATAGTGGTTGTACCACTTTACAATCCCACCAGCAATGCATAAAAGTTCTAATTTCTAGACATCATTGACAATACTTGTTATTTTTCTGTTTTTCTGATAATAGCCGTTCTACTGGGTATAAAGTAGCATCTATGATTTTGGTTTGCATTTCCCTAACAACTAGTGTTGCTGAAATCTTCATGTGCTTATTGGCCAATTTTATGTCCTAGTTAGTTCATTCCAAACAATTTGTACAATTTCTTTAGAGGAAACTCTCTAATTATTTTCCTTGGGACATAAACTCCTCACTCATGGGTATTATACCTGTGACAAGGGAAGGGTACCAACTGTTTCATTAACTCCTTCAGCCAGCCCCTGTTTTCCACTTCAGATTTCATTGGCCAATCTACCTGGCTTCTGGTGGCCTGTGTCAGGGTGTCTCCACGCCCCTGGTTTCTTAGCTCATATTCTATGCTTGGGCTTCTTCCTCATTGTTTCATCATTCACTGCTCCTCCGTCCACTTCTATGCTTCCAGAAAATTCTGGCAGGTGTCAGCTGCCAATAATATCCCTTCCCTCCCATTGACGGTCCTATTTATTATAAGATTGTATCATTTTACTGGAATTGTCAATTTAATTTTAGTTTCCAAGAACTATAAAATAAAGCATTTCCATTTTTTCTGATCATTTTTTAACTTCAAGTATTTAATTTCTATATCTTTTTTTTTTTGTTACCTTTTTATCATTGATCTCTGGTCTTTCATATCAAGATGTAGATTTTGAATCCTACCTTTAATGAATTCACTTAGGCTCTTTATCACCAAATGGATCTTCATAAGTGTTTTATGGATTCAGATCATCTATTCTGTTTGTAGGCTACTAATTCTACAAACGTCAATTCACTTGACCTGTTGATAGTGTTGTTCAAATACTTTTACATGTTTATTTTTAGACTGTCTTATCTGACAAATTTCTAAAAAAAAAAGCTTATTAAAACCTTCCAATGTGATCTTAGCAGTTCCTCTTCACATTTTTAGCAAATTTTGCCTCGTGTTTTAGTCTGCAACGTCTGTGCATAACCTAGTCCACAAAGGTTTGTGGCTTATTTTTCTCATGGATCATACTGTTTGTCAGTACCTAAATTTCTGCTTTGTCCCACTGAATGCTTTTGACTTTGAATTCTACCACTCTTGCTCTCTTTGCTTGTTTTAACTAGGCTTATCTTTGTGTCTTTATTTTCAATCTTATTCGGTCATTTTATTATTCTTTTAGTATAATAATTATTATTATTTGTAAAGATAGGGTCTCACCATCTTGCCCAGACTAGAGCACAGTGGAGTAATCATAGCTCACTGCAGCCTCGAACTCCTGGGTTTAAGGAAAGAGATCTTCCGACCTTAGTCTCCTGGGTAGATCGGACTACAATTGCACACCACCATGCCTGGCTATTTATTATTATTATTATAATTTGATGTAGAGATAGGATCTCTGTGTGTTGCTCAGGCTGGCCTCAAGCAATCCTCCATTTCATCCTCCCAAAGACGGCCACCAGACTTGGCCACCACATTACCTTAATTGTGACTCTCATTGATGTATAGTTCAATTTTGTGTAACCAAATATGACTATGTATTTTGATGTGTTTTTTCACATTTAATGTGATAACTGATTTTTTGTATTATTTCTTTTATTTATTTTAGGTTTACTGACTAACGTACTTCATTTTTTCTTCTTGCTTCTCCTTACTGTTCTGGTTTGATGAACTCTCTCATCATTGCATTTTTACTCTATTAATTTGGAAGTGCTAATTAATTGCTTTCAATTTTTTGAGAGCTTATACCTTGTTGCCCCTACAGTTGTAATCACACCTGTATTTCTTTATTAATATATCAAAATTAGCAGTGTCCTCCCACCAAGGTATTTTGTCTACCCATTGGCCATTCCACTTACATGAAATTTTTAAGCTGTTGTAACTTCACTTCTCTATATTATCTGTCCCTACAGTTAGTGCTAGAGCTGGTTTACACTAACTCTTATCTGTACCCCACTCTGTGTTCTGTGATATCGCCTTGTAACTTGAAATTGGCTGTGATAGAAGTGTCTATATCATGAAAATTGACAAACACTATAAAGCAGGGCTTGTTTATTGTTTTTTCTTAGAAGTAGTTATTAATCATTTACCAGTATATCAGTTCCTTTCTATTTCCACTAAAATTTGTAGGGTTTGCTAGACTGCTTCAAAATTTTAGTTCAGTGATATTATTTTTCCTTTTAAGTATATGTTTTATCTCAAAACTTTATGATATATGATCCATTCTTAGTCATATGAGTATCCATTCAGATTTCACTATAAAATTTTAAAGCTTTATTGTTCATGAATGATTAATTATACTTTGGTCTTCTATATTTTAAAATCTCTTCACACTCCATTAGGGTAGAGTACTTTTTAGTGTTTCCCTCACAAAGGATACAAGATGGATATTTACATATTCAAAAATGTCTTTCTTTCCCTGGCAGGTACATTATATCTTAGCCAGGATTTTTGAGAATCTCAAGGTGGGGCTCAGTGGCTCACACCTGTAATATAACACTCTGAGAGGCCAAGGCAGGTGGATTGCTTGAGCTTAGGAGTTTGAGACCAGCCTGAGCAAGAGCAATACCCCCATCTCTATTAAAAATAGAAAAATGAGCCAGGTGTTATGGCAGGTACCTGTAGTTCCAACTACTTGGGAGGCTGAGGCAGGAGAATCACTTAAGCCCAAGAGTTTGAGGTTGGTGTGAGCTATGATGTCATAACACTCAAGCCAGGGTGACAGAATGAGACTCTGTATCAAAAAAAAAATCTTCTCTCAAGAGTCTGTAGGTCATGTTCCATTTCTTCTCCTTTCCGGCATCACAAATAAATGGGTTGTTGATGATCACATTTCTTCTCCTTTAATTCACCTGTTTTGTTGTCATCATTGTTATTTTCTATGTGGGAACTTAAAATTTCTTTCTTAAATACAAGGAATTTATAATCTTTACCAAGATAGCAGTAGGTATATAATTTTTTCCCTTAATACCATCTGGTTTTGGTAATCATTGTTAAAGATAAAAAAATTAACTCTGTCTCCAGAGAAAATTTTTAAAATCATTCTTCCACATATTCCTTTTTAATTTCCTAGAGCTCTTAATATTTACCTGTTAAGTCTCAAATCTCCAAATCTCTTGTTTTTCTCATGTCCTTGTAATTGTTTTTTATTTGTTCTACTGAGTCTTTCAAACCACTGTTTCATTCCTCAGCAGCAGCCATATTCTTCAATTTGGGGGATTTTTTTTTTCTTATTATTCTTTGGGATTTGTTGAGGGTACAAAGAATCAGGTTATGCTGATTGCATTTGTTAGATAAAGTCTCTCTTATAATTATTTCCTGCCCCCAAGAGGTGTGCCGTACACCATGACCCTCATCCCACTCCCACCTCCCATCTCCTCATTTGCTTGGGAATTTTTTTTTTTAAATTAAAGATTAGACTTAGCTTCAGGAAGCCTTGTGCATTCTAACTGCACCTCCTTGGGGAGCCTCAGTGCTTAGCGTTGCCTCCTTCCCTTGGATCTCTGAATCCTCTTAAAGGAATTGTACTTTTTCCCTCTTTATGGTTTAATTACCTCCAACACCCATTCCCTCAGGACTTTGGAGTTCCCCAGGCCATGATGTAGAGCATGAACTTTCTGTCAATTGATAAGTACTTGTGCTGGCCATTCCTACACCAAAAGGGGGGCCTCTCTGAGAAAGCTCTTTTGCAAGAGCTGGAAGCAGCTCAGCCTTCCAAAGTATCTTTCTCCCAGGCCAGTGGGGCCTGGTAGCTTCCCCCAGGAGCATAGGCAGCACATGCCAACAGGACTCTATGTGCTTGACCCCCTCAAGGAGCAGGAAATTTGGAGTCTTCATTCCCAAGTACTCTCCTTTTATCACCAGCACAAGCAGCCAAGACCTTAACTCTGAGCATTGCCCTGCAAGATCTTCCACCAGCATCATTTTGTTCATTGTGTTTGCAGAGAAGGAATTTGGAAGAATGAGTCAGGAATGTGTTCCCCAGCCTCCATCTTCTAATATAATTTTAGATGGCATATTAATTGATTATATTATGGATTCACACTCTGACCCAATTTTATGGTTATAGTAGCTGTTCAGCATTATCAGAGCAAAGCAATGACAGGCATGGTACATACAATCACCTCAAAGATTCCAGAGCATCACCTGCTGCCCGCCAGTGATACCAGTAACACGTGAACCAGATAGAGCTGTCACTCACAAATAGGCCTCTGACAAGGACACTGACGGATATAGTGTCTAGGTTTGGCCAGTGACTAAACATCCCAAGAGACTGCTGGATAAGAGGACTACCAGCATCTCTGTATATTGTCAGGCTTGGACAGGTCTGCCAGACAAGCAGAATTCTCAGTTTCCTGGCCATCAGAGTTTCACATGCAAGACAACTGTCCTCCATAGTGGAGATTTTACTCTAGGGTGAAGCAAAACCAAACTTTAAGTTCAGTTCAATAAGATTGCATCTCAGAATCACATTGTTGAAAGACATATTCCCAACTCCCCCTCCCCCAAGTATTAGAACTTACTGCATTAGGTTGGTTAAAAATTACATGTATTAACTATTCACTGGAAGTTAGTTTTTAGGTTGGTGGGGCATACTTTTACAAAGTAACCCATGACAGCCCCCTCCTTTTCATTGACCAAGGGGAGAAAGGTTCTCATTGATTGGTCATTGTATGGGTAGTTTTTGTCTCCAGGATCGCACTTTAATCGTCAGCATTGATATCAATATCATTCCAGATTAAGTGGCCCGGCCACAATTCTCATTCTTAGAAAGATTTCTTAAAAAAAAAAAACACAAAAAACTGGTAACAGATGAGTAGCTGCAGTTGTGACCCTCTGGGGAAGGAGGGGAGAGGTTATATCTGTGAGCTTGAACGCCCAGCTGGACTGGTGTGTAATGCTGAGCAGCATCCTGGCCCCTTGGTCTATGATGATAAGAAAACAAAAAAGATGTAGATCTTCCTTCTAAATCTGACACCAAACATTCAACATCCTGGGGATGCCTTGGGAGTAGTTGCATCATTACTCAACCACATCTAACACACCACCTCAAGTCCAACTCAGTATGAGAAGGTACCTGATGTAGATGAATGAAGACCTAGGTTCATGCTCCATTAGGCTGAATTCAATCCAGAACTCACCATTTCCCAGGGTACCTAATGCTCAGTCAGGTATAAGCCAGAACCTGAGCTTTTCTAACCTGCCAGTCCACTGAAAAAATGTAGTTTGTCGAGGTGGTGCCTATGCCTCAAGGAGTAGGATGCTAGTCTCATATACTGGGAGTGGTGGGTTTAAGCCCAGCCCCAGCCAAAACTGCAAAAAACAAACAAACAAACAAACAAACAAACGAACAAACAAAAAAAACAAAAAACATATTTTGTCAAATTTAGGACTGTATCAGCCTGAAATGAATAAAATAAACACCACCTCCCTGTCAGGCTCGGAAACTTCCCAGTCAAGTTTGACCTGAAAAATTGGTAGTTTCTAGGAACCAGCAGGTGAAAAAAGAATCTATAGTGTGGCAGCAATTTATTTCCTGGAAGACCAACCAATCCACAACAGCCACATTTCTACTGAAGGCTCAAGGGACCTCAGTTATCTAAAGATATTCCCTGATGGAGGCCCTGCCAAGACGATGCACAGAATGCTTCTCTCCCTCTAACTCATGAGGTGTTTTAAGTAGAGCTGCGCCTTTTCCATTTTCTCTAGTGGCTTTTTAGACTTTTCTGTGTAATAACTCCATTCTCGATTATAAAGGCCATGCTGAGTTTTCCACTAATTATGTCTGAATGACTGAAAACACATTCTACAGAATGTCAGGAACCAATATGATTCTCTACCCAGTGCAGAAGTGGGATGCATTGGAGGAGAAGAGATAAGGTTTGGGGGACTAGAGTAAGTACTCAGCCATGATACTATGAGCCCAGCCAAGCTTAGACAAGGCTGAGACGCAAGAGTAGTCTAAAACCATGAAATAGTGCATAATCCCAGATATGCTAAGAGACTCAGAATGTCAGGCCAAAGACAGCATGGCAGACAAAAAGGGCACAGGAGAGCAGGAGTCTGACTGCCCAGAACCCCTTTTCTGGTGCTTTCAAGGGACAGCTTGTAGGGCTGATAGAAACAGCCAACCTTACCCATTGTCATGTGGGAAGGCCCAACAGCAAGGTCCTTGCCAGCATTCTGTAATCCACAGATCACTTCTGGTTTCCAGGTAGCATTTGAGGACCTACCACTGGAAAAATATATATGAAGGATTCTCATCCACAATATGGGAACAGAAAATCATTTTTTCTGTTACTTGGAGGACTCTGTTAAAAAAACATATCATTCACTCTGAGTGGAAACATCTAGTCCTCATATTTACTGTACTTTCAGAAGAGATGAGTAAACACTCTTGATGGTATAGGGAGCTTGTGTTTGAACCTTATTATAACAGACATCTCTAGATCTTCTTGGCTTGAGACCATAACCAACCTCACATTTCTTTTGCTAGAATTATTAGCTAAGTTTTTAAATCCCTTTTGTCTTCCCTGGCAATTATAAATTCTACTGCATATTCCTATGCTGATACCAACACTGTTACCCTCCTATTTCTTCTTCTTCTTCTTTTTTTTTTTTTTTTTTAAGAAATTAGGTCTCACTCTATCACTCAGGCTGGAGTGTACTATAATCTGGGTTCACACCATCCTCCTGCCTCAGCCTCCCAAGTAGCTAAAACTACAGGAGTATGCCACCATACCCGGCTAATTTCTGTTTAATTTTTTGTAGAGACAGGATCTTGCTATGTTGTCCAAGCAGGTCTCAAACTTCTGGCCCCAAGCAATCCTCTTCCCTCAGCTCTCAAATTACAGGCATGATCCATCATGCTTGGCCTATTCTTAACAGAAGTATTTAACACCTAAATTTTATTATTTATATACGCTAATTAAATACCCATGCTCTATACACAAATACTTCTTTTCTCTAACTGTCAGTTCCCTGCCCCCTCCCAACTCTTAGATCTGGTTGAAAGTATAATGGTTTGGGACTAAAAACATTTCATTTTCCCTTTATGTAAATGTTGAGATTCCATAGCCTAGCTTGGAGGTTTAAGATTATATGTTCAGTTATACTCAGTGGCTTTTGTCTCCCTTTTTCTTCACATCATTGCTCATTATAGCAGTTAAACTGGGTACCTTTGTAGGCTGTAAATCCCTTAAAAGAAGGAATTCATTTTGCTTAATCACTACTATCCCAAGACCTGGGACATAAATAACAGTTGCCTGAATGGAAGAGGCTATTTGCCAAGGATATAGAAAATCACTTTACGCCCGACCATACAAAAAAGGGCATCTCTTAAGAGTCTCATCAGCTGCTGACAAGAACTTCCCTAACAGAGAATATATTACTCTTAAAGTTCAACAACAACAAAAATCAATGAAGTTGCTGCATTTCAGCTTACTACCAGTTATTTCTAGGGGTATCATTTGGACAGCTCAGAATGCCAATACTTGGAAATAAGTTGATCCATTTCTTAAAGTTCATGGTAACTCCAGTATTGTTCCACCACAAGACCATTTCCCAGTAATGGGCTTCTGGCAATGTGGTGCAATAAAAATATTTATTGGTGAGTTCAAACTTTACATTTTTCTAACTTGCTTTGACATTAATTATTAACTGAAATTAATTATAATAAGTCACAGTGTACTCTACAGACTACACTTTTGTTTCATATTCTCTACATCATTCTTATGAGTTCTTATGTGAATGTACTCCTTGTTTGGTATTCTTATTTTACTATTAGAGGAAAGCTCAGTATTTTCCTGAAATAGTAAAATTTAAACTCTATAATTATATAATAGTTAAGAAATAAAAAATAGCAGACAGACTACCCAAGATGCCAATCCTTATTACCTGTGACATTTTGCAAGTTACTTAATTGCTCTATTCTTATTTCATTTTCTATAAAATGGGGGTAATAATGATACCTACCTCATAGGTTGCAGTGAAGTTTAAATGAGTTGATTCATACAAGACAATTAGGAGAGTTCCTGGTACACAGTAAATGGCCAATAAATATTAGCTATTATGTATTTATATTATCGAAATATCTTAGGAAAATGAAGAAATCACTAGTTTTTTCTTCAATTTCCCTAACAATATTTGTTATTTTCTTCAACATTTGTTCATCTACTAACAACCTCACTGGGGAGTCTCGAGTCTCAGATACCTAAATGATAACTCTGGATTTATATGAAAATGTTAATATCATTAGTGTTCACACATGAGCAGTGGGTAAGGAATAATGGGTAAGATTTGAAGTATTAAAGCCAGGAACAGTGGCACA
>NW_003852400.1:4048473-4048816 GCF_000181295.1 Otolemur garnettii
AGATTATTTTAGATTATTTAGATCATTTTATTTTGAGGATACACAAACATCCAACTCATAGTGCCCACAATTGGTATCTTTGAAGATGGAAGGGGCCATGAGCCAAGGAATGCGGGCAGCCCAGACACTGGAAAAGATGAGGAATGCAACCAACACCTTCATTTTAGCCCAGTGAGGACCATATGAAAATTCTGATCTATAGATAATAAATGTATTGTTTTAAGTTACTAAGTTTATAATGTTTTTTTACAGCAGCAATAGAAAATTAATGCACATTACAATTGAGAAAATGTTTAATCTAGGTTATGATTGACACTTTAGAACCCATAAAACCATAATTTGT
>NW_003852400.1:4048977-4058137 GCF_000181295.1 Otolemur garnettii
CAGACTGTGGCTGCCCTAGACTCTTCTCAATTTCCATTCAGAACTGTAAACTCTGCTTATATAATCCTATGTTGATCTCCAACAAGAATTAATCTTCCCTACTCTGAGCAAGCAGGTAACTGATATTCTAGATTCAGAGAGTGGTAAGGAAATTTTTAACAGACAAAGAAATTTCTTAGTAAAACCTATTAAAACATGTATGCCAACCTAGCACTTTATTAAATGTTTTTAAGAATTTGTCAGTAATTTACATGAGCAGCATCCCAGAATTTAAAATGCCTTAGACCATCACAATGCTATAATTTTACCTGCATAACCCAGCCTCAGTCAAAAGAGTGACAAATGAATTACAATAAATGTTTAAATGCCAAAGGGCAGAAACTGAATCTCTAGCTCCCTACTCAGTTTCCAAAACCTCCCCTCAGTTCTGCCTGGGGCCACTCTGGCACCTGCTATCTTGCACATTCCCCTTCTGGGCATTTCACTGGTAGGTTAAGACTGGGTTAGATTTCATTTTACTCAAAGGAAGGCATTGTTCTGACTCAGGCATTGTTCTTCAAATGTCATACTGGTCAAGGTTTTATCTTAAACTTTTGGCTACTGCTGTTAGGATTTAGAATTGAAAGATATGTGAAAATCTTTTGACAGAACATTTAGCATGCTGACTTCCTTTACCCTCTCTTGACCTGGTTTTTGTCTTACCCTTTTTAAAATACCTACTGCCTTTTCCAATTCACCATTCCAGGGACAGTTTCTTGTTCGAAAGCAGCAATGTTCTCAGTAAATATCTAAGTCAGTGGAAGATTTCACCTTAGATAGAACATAGCCTAATATATCTTAAATTATCCATATTTCGAAGTCTGGATAAATTGTTTCAAAGGAGCAGCAAATGTGGGAAAGCCTAACAACAAAAATTTAAGGAAAACCTGATGAGGAAAGGGAGCAAGAAATAAAGAAAAAAAGAACAATTTTCCACAATTGTCTTTTTCTTTAGCCATGCTTCATCTTAAATGTAATAAATTAGTACATCCGAGTCCATGTAACCTTAATCTTAAGCATCCTAGAGATGAGGGGGTTAGAGGGAGGAAAGGACACTTAAGAGGAACAACAGATGGGGTCCCGTAGTCCCAGCTACACAGGAGGCTGAGGCAAGAGAATCACTAAAGCCCAAGAGCTGGAGGTTGCTGTGAACTTTGATGCCACAGCACTAACTGAGGGCCACATACTGAGACTCTGTCTCAAAAAAAAAAAAGGAAGAAGAAAAAGAGGAACAACAGAGTCATAACAAACAGTCAGCTTGAAGATTTTATCAGAACCCTGTAGTGACAGGGTGCCTAGGCTAAATCATGTGTGTCCTGAAAGACATAGTTATGTCCTTGGGCAAATGTATATTCAAGTTCTTTGCCCATTTTTAAAATCAGAGTTGTTTTGTTGTTGTTAAGTTGTAGTAGTTCTTTATGTAATCTGGATATTAATCCCTTATCTGATATAGTAATAAACACTTAAGTTTCTTCCATGCCTTTTCGTGGCTTGATAGTGTTGAATTATACTACCTGTGTTTCCTTGTCTGGATACTTCCTCTAACTATTAAAAGGCATCTTGGTTGCTTCCGTATTTTGGCAATTATGAATAAAACTGCTGCAAATGTCTGAGTGAAGATTTTTGTGTGGATATAAGCTCTCAACTCCCTTATCAAATGTGTGATTTTTAAATATTTCCTCCCATTCCATGAATTGCTATTTCACTTTGTTGGTAGTGTCCTTTGATGCATAAAAGTTTTTAATTCTCATAAACTCCAATTTACTTGTTCTGGTTTTTTTTTTTTTTTTTTTGCCTGTGCTTTTGATCCTCATAGGGTCTTAAATTTTGAATTGACTGAAACCCAAAGAAGTCTAAGTCAATTTCCTCAAAGTTTAATAAATGGAAAGACATGGTTAACTTTAATTGGTAAGTTTATGACTTTAAATTTTGTTTTTTGCTACTATGAATAAGTAAGAATGAGAAGTCTAATGTAACAAATTAGCAGTTACAGAAAGTAAAAAAAGCTATTGTGTTGTTCTTGCATATCTGAATTTTAGTGTATATATGTGACTCTTACAGAATAGGATGGCAAAAGAATTCAGAAGCAAAATATAACAAAATCCCCAGGCAACCTTCTACAGGATACTGCTGCGTGCTGAGAACCTGCCTGCTGGAACGAGGTCTCTCTGGCATCTCAGAGTTATACACAAAGGCCCCGTAATATCGGATGAGGATTTGGGACTTATTTAGGTTAGTTTGTTTTTCCTTCTCGTGAACGTGAATACCATCACGCTGGGAATAAGAAACCCATAATACAACCCTGGTAAAGATGAGAATTTAAATTGAAAGTCATAAAAGGCAAAACAGAATTTCAGATGGAATCAATGCAGGGTCACATAAGTTGCCTTCCCCTCAGATCCCTTGGCCATTCATTCATTAACTGGGTGTTCTCTGTTGCTGAGGTTCTATGAGCACAAGTTGAAAGAAAGCATTGACAAAGCACTTTCTCTCCCTTATATGTAAGAACATAAATATTACATCAGCACTGGGGTAAATTCAATTATAAAGACAAGTTAGATGAAAAGCTCAGAAGAAAAGCTTTGCTTGATGGCTTTGTTGTGTTCCAGAAATCAGATACAGAATAACTGTTCCAAAGTATACTGTTTTTATTTTTGAAAAGTCAAATGAATTATTATATTTACATTCTTTGACCTAATATATAGTAAATCTGATTTCTGTTTACTTGGTGATTCTAGGAAGGCTATAAACTGCCTTCTGGCATAAGATATCACTCTGTATATTATTTATTTTTAAATCATGTTCTATTAATACACTCAGGCAGCATATTTCTCAATATTTGTTTATGGATGCCTGTGACATAAATTACAAGACACACCTTATATTTCTGCCAATTTAAAATAGATTGTGGGTTCTCACATAGATTCTTAAAAGCACTTGCACTGTTTTTTTTTTTTTTTTTTTTTTGGAGACAAAAATCTCGCTCTGTCATCCTGGGCAGAGTGCCCTGGTGTCATAGCTAATAGCAACATCAAACTCCTGGGTGAAGTGATCCTTTTGCCTCAGCCTCCCAAGTTGTGACTACAGGTGTCTGCCATAACACCCAGCTATTTTTTCTATGTTTAGTAGAGGGGTCTCACTCTTGCTCAGGTTGGTCTTGAACTCCTGAGTTCAAGCAATCCATCTGTCTTAGCCTTCCAGAGTGCTAGGATTACAGGTGTGAGCCATCATGCCCGACTGGCACTAGCATTGTTTTATAAGCGCTCAGAAATTACCTCTTATTATCACTAATGGTTATTTTTATTTTTGGAAGAGGGTACTTGCTATAGACTGAATGTTTGTGTTCCTCCTCTCCCACTCAAATTTATATAAAATTCTATTCCTTAATGTGATAGTGTTATGATTGGTGATCAGTGCCTTTATTTATAATAGGATGGGGGGTTGGTACCCTTATTTATACTGGGATGGAGTGGGATCAGTGCCCTTATTTATACTGGGATGGGGCGGGATCAGTGCCCTTATTTATACTGAGATGGGAAGGGGATCAGTGCCCTTATTTTATATTGGGATGGGGGTGGGGGTTAGTATCCTTATTTATACAGGGATGGAGTGGGGATCAGTGCCCTTATTTACACTGGGATGGGGTGGGGATCAGTACCCTTATTTATACTGGATGGGGTGGATTAGTGCCCTTATTTATACTGGGCCCAGAGTGCCTTATAGACTCTGGAGAGCTCCCTTGCCTCTTCAAGCATATGAGGACACAGCAAGAAGACAGTCATCTATGAACCTCAGACACCAAATTTGCCTGTGCCTTGATCATGAACTTCCCAGGCTCCAAAGTTGCGAGAAATAAATTTCCCTTGTTTATAAGCCACCCAGTCTATGCTATTGAGTCATAGCAGCCCAAATGGACTGAGACATACCCCAGCACTCTGCATTTATTTTTATAAGGCAGTTATATAGCCGTTCTATAGTTTACAATTCTGCAGGGTCACTTGTTTTACCAGGTGCTACAAACATCCTCAGAGCCATCAATTTCTTTTATCTTCTCTGACATGATCTTGAATTTTTTTAGTTATTGCTGGGATTGGTCTTTTTAGTAATAGTAAAACAAGAACTTACACTTGTTTATATCTTCCCTATATCTAAGACTTTTCCTCCCCACCCCCTTAACTAAGTTAGCCCATATTCTTGTTACCCTGTAAAAGGTTAACTTGGATAAATTTTACAAAGGAAACACACACACAGATACATGCACGCGTGCCTACTGATGCTAGCTCTTTCTGTTTCATCTTTTAAAATTTTCACCCATCTGTTTACCTAAACTCCCATTTGCCACGCACATATATTAGACTCTGGTGCTTTGCTGTTTATGTATTCCTACTTAATTGTCAAAACAATCTTGCAAGTAGGGATTAATCCTGGTTTACAAATGAGAGGTTTGAAACTCAGAATTCAAATCATCTGACAAAAACTCATGCACATTTAAAGAGTGAGGGAGCGAGGATTTGAGCCCAAGTCTGTTTTATCTTTCTATAACAGTTTCTCGCTTTTGTATCTGGCATTCGGTACAATTTCCAGGCCTTCAGCTTTTCACTTGTCGTCCTTGTCTATCTAAGACAGATTCATGCTACGTTAACTAAATTTACTACTATTACTTATAGGTCCCTTGGATAGGTGGTCATTTTCCTTTGGACACTTTCCCTGCCTCCTGTCACCTTCTTTCATCCACACGGACCTCAGCCAACAGAAATAATGTGTGAATCTTCCAGGATTTGGAACACCCAGATGCAAAGCCCTTGATGTTCTTAGGTTTGGCGGCTTCATGGCCTTGTTTACAAATTAGGATATTTGTTCCTGCTCATCAGTAGTTTTCACCAGCTAATTGTTTTTCCCAGAATATTGATTATCACCACACCAGGAGACCCAAGGTATGCACGTACACCCTCTCGGTAAGAGTTTCATCTGTGTTCTCCCTTTTCCACCTCTTAGTGGATCACTCTCAACTCTGGCTAAATGGGGATGGCTCATCTGTAGCAGTTATATTGAATTAACATAGTTAATTCATTCTCTTATTTAATTAAAAACCTGACAAGCCCATTTTCTTTTTCCTTTTGGGGAGTGTTGGTAGTAGGAAACATCCATTACAACTTTGAATTTATCACTCTATTTTGACATCATGTGCACAAACCTTTGTTTAGAGTCCTGTCACCACCATCTCCACTTCTGGACAGAGAAAAAAAATTTCTTTCTTTTCAGATGTTTAATCTAATAAGTGAATTGACCATTTTAATTCAATGTAATCGCTGTAGTGCTTTTAATACTTGGCCCTTTTTGGGTGTACTTAGCTCAAGACTATTAAGTCTGGTTCCCCATGCTTCCTTATTACAATAGACCGGCTTTTTTCAACTTTTGTTTTTTCATTATTCTCTATAATAAAAGAAATCATAGACATTTCCCCTTATTGCTTCACTAGATAATTTTAATACCAAAATCTACTATATACCTGGTTATGTACTGTAGCCCTTTGGCGAGGGGTCATCAGCCACCGTAAATTGATATTGCTCCTATTATGAATGTACACAGTAACCACCAAGGTAAATTCTATGGTACTTTGGTTAGATGCTGAAAAATTCTACAACATTTTTTCTTGTCCTTGCTTTTTCTGAATAGGGAAGAGAGACAAATACTTCTTATTTCTCCTTCTATTTGAAGACCCTATCAGTAGACTTCGCTACATCCTAAGTTATGCAGAACGTAAGCTAATGCCTAACTACATGTGTGGTTATTAGTAATCTCAGGTCATAATTCAGGTGCACAAAACACCTAATTTTCTGTATATTTTTGTAATGGAATTTAATTTCTATTTCTACCTCCCATTCTGCTGGATGGTAGAAATTTAATATCAGGCAATTCAAGGTTCTCATTTCTGTTTTCTCTGGAGTTTTGTTTAAACTCCAAATAGGCTTACAGAGCTTCAGGTCCTGAGTTTCCTATCAATTTTGGTGTCTACTGGGATATCCTGGCTCCTAGCTACTGGGCCAGATGGGGCACTGTTATCTTTTCCTTGTGGCACCTGAAGATATTGTAAAACATACAGAGAGTGTCAAAAAAATGTACACACATTTTTAAGACAGGAAAAAACTGTGTTAACATTTCATACTCAACTGGATAACAAAAGATGAATACAAATCACATTAGAGCACCTCTTATAATTGTAGAAAGATGACCTGAGGAGTACAATTTTAGTACAGTTTCTTTGTTTCTTAACATGTGTGTACATTTTGGGGGCCACCCTCTGTACGTTCAATTTTCATGTCTGTTTCCTAGCTTACACTCCTAAAACCCTTGGAATCTCCTCAGTGATAGGAATGTCATTTTAAAAATTTAAAAAACAAGTTCATGTAAAGTCAAAAAACTTGAAAATCCACTGTATTTTATTACCCTAATATGCAATTGGTAAAACAGTATACTTCTAAAATTCAAAATGTCTCTCAGAATATTGCTCTAAACACTTGCCTTATGTATTATTTACAGAAGTGTTATAATTCAGTCACAAAGAGTCTCCTGTGTAGATTTTCTTCATGCATTTTACATCCCAATGTCCTAAATTTTCCTTGAAACCATATATAAATGACGCCCACCTAATGTAAAAGACCTTTTATGGCTCTGAGGAAGCAAACCATAAGCTTTCACTGAAACAACGAAAATGAAATCATAGAATCAAGTAATTTGAGTATTCAGTCACATCGGTATCCAATTGTCAGGCTGGGTGCAGTGGCTCACACCTGTAATCCTAGCACTCTGGGAGGTGGATGGATTGTCCAAGCTCAGGAGCTCAAGACCAGCCTGAGCCAGAGCAAGACCCCATCTCTACTAAAAATAGAAAAACCAGCCGGACATGGTAGTGCATGTCCATAGTCCCAGCTACTCAGGAGGCTAAGGCAGGGGGATTGCTCAAGCCAAAAAGTTTGAGGTTGCTATGAGCTATGACGCCACAAAACTCTACCCAGGGCAACAGAGTGAGACTCTTCCTTAAAAAAAAAAAAAATTTAATTTTCAAAATGTCTAAAATTATTTTGGTGCAAAAAGCATACTCTGAATGTAATTATAATACTCCCCAAATCACTATCTTGCTCTTTTTAAACCTATCTACAAAAAAATTATCAAACTCCTTTACTTTGAATTATTTTCTATAAATAATCTTTTGCTTTGGAAAAATGTGTGTTAAAGTCTTGTTGCTTTCTATTTTTCTTTTTCTGTTTTTTTGAGACCGAGTCTCACTATGTCACCATTCATAGAGTACTATGGTGTCACAGCTCATAGGAACCTTATACTCTTGGGCTTAAGTGATTCTCTTGAGTCAGCCGCCCAAGTATATGGACCACAGGTTCCTGCCACAACACCTGGCTATTTTTTTGTTGTGATTGTCATTGTTGTTTAGCAGGCCCAGACTGGGTTCAACCCTGCCAGCCCAGGTGTATGTGGCCGGCGTCCAGGTGTATGAGCTATGGGTGCCAAGCCTCTTGTTGCTTTCTACTAGAAATTTGATGATCCTTATTTAGATTTAAATTTTAATGAATTTTTTTCACATTTACTGCATATGTAAAATATCTTTTAGTATAAGATCTGGTGTTTTCTGATAGGATGTCTTTTGTGTGCTGGTGTGAGAAGACTGGTGGCTGGGGGTCCCTAGGGAGCTATAGGGTAGGGGATGGTCACTGGAAAGACCAAAGCACGATTAAGGGTTGGGGCTTTCAGCCCCTCTCTCTGCCCTCCAATTGACACTATTGGGGCTGAGGGTTGATGGCCAAGGATTTAATCAATTCATGCCTGTGTCATGAAGGCTTCATAGAAATTCAGAAGGACAGTGTTCAAAGGCAGATAGCTAGACGTGTGAAGGTCCCTGAAGGGCAGGGTGCCCGGGGACAGCATGAAAGCTCCATGCCCCTTCCCCACACCTCACCCCATGTATCTCTTTTATCTGGCTGCTTATGTGTCCCTTTTGTAATATCCTTTATAGTACATAGGTAAACATAAGTGTTTCCCTGAGTTCTGTGAGCCTCTGCAGCAAATTAATGGAACCTGAGGTGGGGGTCTTGGGAACCCCTGATTCATAGCTGGTCAGTCGGAAGCAATAGGTCACAACCTAGGACTTTGTGGCTGGTATCTGAAATGGGGGTCTTGTGAGACTGAGGCTCAACAGACCAGGGGATCTGATGCATCCTCCAGATGGTGTCAGAAGTGAGTTAGAAGACACACAGCGGGTGTCTGCTGGAGAACTGCTTGGTGTGTGGGAACAAACCCCCACACATCTGGTATCAAAAGTGTGTTGAGGGGCGAGTGAGAGTAGGAAAAGCACTGTTTTTAACTACATCTCAGACAGCCATGAAGCCCTGTAAATCCCCAGCTCTCTGTCCTTGGCTGTGCACGGGCAGCAGGCAGCGACTCCTGTGACCCTCACACTGTGTGGCAGTGATTCCACTTCTCCAGCCCTGTCCCCCCCGAGTGGTGTAGGCCCACTAAGGGCTGGTCCGGGCCAGTCCGCTGATACTCAGCTGTGTCTTGTGCTGGTGTATGTGTGTGAGAGGGGCTGGACTCTTGGAATTTCTCTGTGCTTTGAAGGTTCTAGCACACTTCCGCCCAAAATGTGGCTATGCAGTGGGGTAGGTAACAGTACCTGTTTGCAGGGGCCATCTGTGCCGATACTCCCTTTACTCCCCTTCACCTTCTCCATACCCTGAGAGTGCTTTGTTCTGACTACTTATGGTTCTTTTAAATCTTTTACCTTTTGAAACTCAAAAGCCCTGGCCTCCATTATTCTCTGTAGCACTGTGGCTATTTAAATGGTATTTCTACAAAACAAGTTCAAATGAGATCATCTGGTTTGTAGGTCTCCTTTGGTCTTGCTTGAAATTGCTTTTGATGGTCCATTGCCTGTATTCTTCCTCATTTAAGTCTTCAGAGTCACTTTAACAACTGCCTGAAGGAGCAATTGAGCGTCAAGGTTTGCGGTGGCGGGGGGGGGGAGGATCCTACAACCTCACCAGGCAGGCTGAGGAACAATGTGTGCACCATCGTATTGGTGGTCTCAACACAGTACAAACATCTCTTGTTG
>NW_003852400.1:4058157-4076947 GCF_000181295.1 Otolemur garnettii
TTGGCAATCTAGATTAAAGTGACTTCTTTGTAAAATCTCACATATTCAAATGGCAATCTGGGTAGGGTGGGACATTATATAATCTTTTTTTTTTTTAAAGGCAGTGTCCTCCTCTGTTGCCCAGGGTAGCGTGCAGTAGCATCATTGTAACTCACTGATCCTACAACCTCACCAGGCAGGCTGAGGAACAATGTGTGCACCATCGTATTGGTGGTCTCAACACAGTACAAACATCTCTTGTTGAATGAACAGAATCTTACAAGGAAAGGGTCCTAAAGCTCTGATGCTCAGCTGAGCTCTTGTGGCTACTGGTACCTGGTCGGTTTATAACTCCTGGAGGCTTTGTGTGATAAGCACCTGTAGGAAAATCTTAGTGATCTTATACTCTGACTCCAACAAGTCTGGTTAATAGAGTAAGGCAAGGAAAGTGCATTGTGGAGGAGACAGTGTGGAGGAGGGTCAAGAGTTCCTGGGTTTGGGTCATACTACCACCGCTGAGTGTTTCTGTAAGGAGCTATTTAATCTTTCTGAGCTAAGTTCCATCTGAAAAAGGGAGGGGCTGAACTGGAGCTGTACAGAGTCCTAAAATCCTATACCAAATTCTTTATTAGTAGTTGCAAAAATAAGTAAATGAAATCTCTCTGTGAGAAAGATTTATTTCTTTTTTCTCAACTTATTTCTCTTCTCAAAGTAACCACTAAGACAGAATCATTTGAAATAATAAATCTACATTTTGATTTTACTGCCATAAAAGAAATAGAATAAGAATGCCTTCTCCTTTCCCCCCAAAGAGGGCAGATGGGGTCCTGGGTAGTGAAGATTGTGAGCATCCATACACACTAGACAGTTTTCAAAATAGGATAAAAACGAAGTAGTGGGAGGCTGAAGTCTGAGCAGGGCGTGCTTCTCCCTGGGCTGGTCCTGTACCCAGGAGCATCTAGAACTGCCTGGCTGTAGGTGCCTGGGCTCCAGCTTCTGCAATTGCCCTTTCTGGGGTGCCAGCTGGGTTTTACCCAGAGCATGTCAGTGGTGTCCACTGTGGATAAAAGACTAGAGGAGGGGTCAGCAAAGCATGAGGCCCATTACCTGTTTTTTTGCACAGCCTGAGATTTCATAATTTTAAATGACTGACAAGAAACCGAAAAAAGAAAAATATTTAATGACGCACAAAACTTATATGCAATTCAGGCTCAGCGCCTGTGGCTCAAGTGGCTAAGGTGCCAGCCACATACACCTAAGGTGGCGGGTTCCAATCCAGCCCGGGCCGCCAAACAACAATGATGGCTGCAACTGAAAAAAAAGTAGCCAGGTGTCGTGGCGGGCGCCTGTGGTCCCAGCAACTTGGGAGGTGGAGGCAGGAGACTCGCTTGAGCCCAGGAATTGGAGGTTGCTGTGAGCTATGCCACAGCATTCTACCCAGGGGGACAGCTTGAGGCTCTGTCTCAAAAAAAAAAAAAAAAAAAAGAAACTTACATGCAATACAGACTCCAGTGCTCACAAATGAAGCTTTATTGGAACACAGCTATGATGCTCCTTTGTTTTTGTATGTGCTGTTCAGGCCTGGTTTCTCCAGTGTCGGAATTGAGCACATGGCCTGTAAAGCCTAAAACATTTGCTCTCTGGCCCTTCACACAAAAAGTTTGTTGCCCCCTGGACTTGAGAGCCCATGGGGAAAGTTCTGGACCTCATAAGAACCTTTGGGACTTTCATGTGTCTCTGGTAATAGGAGCCACTGTAATGAATGCAGTGAAATTTCCTGCTGTTGGGGTTCATGGTTGACCAGATTAGATTTATAGAACAAAATTTGATGGTTATTATATTAGCATTGTGGAAAAAGACATACTTCCTATTTATTGTTTGCAAAAAAGATTACCTAAGAAGTTTTATTGAATTGGCAATCTAGATTAAAGTGACTTCTTTGTAAAATCTCACATATTCAAATGGCAATCTGGGTAGGGTGGGACATTATATAATCTTTTTTTTTTTTTTAAAGGCAGTGTCCTCCTCTGTTGCCCAGGGTAGCGTGCAGTAGCATCATTGTAACTCACTGAAACCTCAAACTCCTGGGCTCAAGCAATCCTTCAGCCTCAGCCTCCCCAGTAGCTGGGACTACAGGTGCATGACACTGTGCCTATCTCATTTTCCTATTTTTAGTAGAGATGGTGTGTGTGGGGGGGGAACATGGTTCTCATTCCTGATCAGGGTGGTCTTAAACTCTTGAGCTCAAGATATCCTCCCACCTTGGCCTCCCAGAGTGCTAGGATTACAGGAGTGAGCCACCAAGGCTGCCAATAATCTTAGTCAACTAATAAAGCTTCAAGATTCAAAAGAAAGTATTCCATCATTTGATACTATCTACATGTAATATTTAAAAATATTTGGCTATAATACAGTTTCATTGAGAATATAGCATTATTAAACTATCACAGAGTAATATTAAAGATGTTTTAGAGAGCAAGAATCAAGTTCTTATACCAGGATGGGCCACTGACTTTCTATTCTATACTATCTATTCTATTCTATTCTACTCTATTTTCATTTATTCATTTATTTTAGCTACACAATCTTTTGGTCAAAGGAAATCTTAAGCAGAAGCATGCTATGATGATAATAAAAAGCTGACCTAAGATTGTTGATTAGGAGATTGGAGGTGGTGGCTGAGGTCAGGGGAAGCGGTGCACAGGATCCTACCTCCTCTTCTTCACCAGAGAAAGATCCTGAACTAATCTAATTTTATTATTTAGATTATTTCAGAGGATTCAGCTTGAATTTCCATTTAAGAAAGAATTCTTTAACATTAATTAATTAGTACTACAACAATATGAAAAAAATGAAAGGAAATTGATAGAAAGTGAAACTTAAATCCAGAGTTGTGAATTAATAAATTTGACACTAATATGTGGCTAGAAACTGAGTTTTAAAAGTGATTCTGGCGTTTTCTTTAATATAGGGAAAGGAGAATTAAATCCTCCCCCTAACTGCAGCTATGCCTGTTCCCAAACATCAGGAAGAGAGCTGGTTCTTGATCAATGATAGCGACATATACCAAATCTAATCCCTCCAAACTGATGAAGAGTTTAATTTCAATGAGTGGGAAGGAAAGTCAAGTTCCTGACTAATAAGGGCTAAATATGTGGTATTAGGTAAATGTTAATTCTTACCAAATCTCATTATAAGACTGTGGAATTTTGATTATTGTTTTTGTTTTTGCAACTTGGTGACAATATTCATGTTTACCAAACATAGAAGAAAGCAAATTAAAATAAGCAGCCATAATTATACTGCCCATCAATTAGTAGAATCTAAAATAACAAACATACTAAACCCAGAGCTGATGGAGTTGTATTTAGAATGGCACTTAGATGGCTTTGGGGCTGACAAATTGGCACAGTCTTGTTGGAAGCTGACACTACGTATCAGAGAGGAGTATCAGATACCCTTTGACTTAGTAATTCCTTTTTGAGTGAACCAATACTAAGAAATCATTAACCATGGAGAGGGACTTATTAAGAATGTTCATTACATGATTTAAATAGTAAATTAGAAACTGTGTATCCTTTTATTAGGGGTGGTTAAATTTTGATAGAGTCAAAATAGAATAATAGCAATCTATCTAATTATCCTGAAATTACACAACATGGGAAAGTGTTCAGATAAATAAAAAAGCCAAGTTTCAAAAAACCCAACAAGCCCTGCTTTAAGATTCATCATTAAAATTGCACTTTTGCTTGTTTGAGATAAGACTAGTGAGAAATGCACAAATGTCAGCAGCAGCGGTTTATGTTTTCTAACTTACCTGCAGTAAGTGTGTATTGCTTTTATAGTCAGATGTAAATAAGCACCACAAAAAGAAAATAATTCCAGTTGAACTAAATATGGACTTGAGTTAAAATGGCTGCATATTAAAATTAATGTCAAAACACATGACACAATCAAATCCTAACAACAGCTCTGTAGTTGAGAAGATAAAAATAAACTTGCAATACACCTTAGAGGAGGAAAAGGGGCCACATTTTTCTAAAGCCTTGTTTTTCCAGTTGGCACAGTTCTGGTCCAGGGCCCGCTAAAGCCAGGCCCTCACCTTGGCCTTGTAGCACCAGAACACTTTGTTTTCCCCAGAGGTTTCAAGTGATTGTTGAGGCTGGGAAAGATGCAAGGAATAATAGTGTTTTCAGCACTGGCAAGTAACATATCCGGCACTTTAATTCTCACATTTTACCAGGTGAGGTGATGCTTGAGGCGTACAGCTATGCTGCCCTCTCTCTTTTTGTTTTTGTTTTCTTTTTTAGAGGGAGTCTTGCTCTGTCACCCGGACTAGAGGGCAGCTGTGTCAGGGTAGTCACTATAGCTCACTGCTACCTCAAACTCCTGGGCTCAAGGAATCCTCCTGCCTCAGCCTTCCTCAGTAGCTAGAACTACAAGTGTGTGCCAAGTGAGGTGTCCTCTTCCTCAGGCTGGTCTCCAACTCCTGATCTCAAGTGATCCTCCTGCCTCAGCCTCCCAAAGCTTTAGAATTACAGGCCTGAGCTACTGCACCTGGCCGGTGCTTCTCATAATGTAATGTGTCTTTGAGTCATTGGGGGACCTTAAAATGCAGATTCTGATTTAGTGTATCGGGTTGGGGTCTGAGATTCTGCATTTCTAACAAGCTCCCAGAAGCCAGTGTGGCCAGTGTCTGGATGACATCTTGAGGAGCGAGAGGGCTCACAGAAGGATAGTATCCTGTCCAAAGGCCAGCAGCTCTGTAGAAAATGGGTGTGGTATGGGCCTCACTTTCTATTTTTTTTGACAGTTTTTAAATAAAGCAAGATGAGTTTGAAAAAGGAAAACGCAAAATATAAGCTCTCCCAGGATGCCTATATGAAGTAGTTTTTATAACTAGTTAGGCTGCTGATAACAAATCTTGGTAATTATGTAGTTCTTTATATTTTCAAGGCTCTTTTATAACCATTAATTTGCTAATCTGCACATCTCTCTGGAAGAGAGGTAACCATTATCATCTGTCCACTAGGGCTCAGTTATATACACAGTACTGGGTAGGTACAGTGGCTCGCATCTGTAATCCTAGCACTCTGGGAGGCTGAGGTGGGAGGATGCCTTGAACTCAGGAGTTTGATACCAGCCTGAGTAAGTGTGAGACCTTGTCTCTACTAAAAATAGAAAAATTATCTAGCCATTGTGGTAGGTGCCTGTAGTGCCAGCTACTTGGGAGGCTGAGGCAGGAGGATCACTTGAATGCAAGAGTTTGAGGTTGCTGTGAGCAATGACGAAGCCATGCCCTCTAGCCTGGGGAGCAGGCTCTATCTCCACACACACACACACACACACACACACACAAAATTATACACAATATCTTGAAACATTTTACAGTGAACTAATGGAAGAATCTAGCTTGAGATTTTTGATTATTATGCACAAGTCACAGAGATAGGTATACGACCATAAACCAGGACCACGTGTCTGGAATCTGGCCTATATGCACCCTAGTGTTGCCTCTTAAGGTTAAGAGAATGGTATTGAATGAACACATGCGAATACAAAGTCCTTTGCTAGCTATGTGATTTAGGCAAATTACCTAACTATTCTAAATCCTAATGTCCTTAGTTATAAATTACAAGGTCTGGTGGAGACTGAATTTGATAATGTATCCTTCCTCTCTTCCTTTGATCATTCCTTCCTTCCTTTCTCTCTTATCCTCCTTCCCTTCATTCCTTCTTTCTCTTCTTCCCTCCCCCCCTTGTTCCTCTCTACTCTTTCTTCCTTTCCTCCCTACTTCCTTCTTTCTCTTTTTCCCTCCCTTCCTTTCAATAAGTGATTTTTAGACACATCCCTGGTGTCAAGGACTATTCTAGATGTTACCTGAGGATACAATAGTAAATAAGACAGGCAAAATCCCTGTCCTCATGGGCCTTACATTCTATGTGGGGAGACAGACAATAAACAGAGCAGTTGCCCCCACCAAAAGAACAGAATTGAAGGAAAACAAAAAAAGAAAGGTATGTTTAGCATGTAGAACAACGCCTTATACTTAGTAACTGCTTAATAAATCAAAATATTATCATTGACACACTGAGGCGAGGTGATAGCTCATGTAATATCTATTCTAATATATATTTACTTCTCTATATGAAATAAAAATATTTTATAAGCTTGAGCGTGGTTTAGTTAGGATGGGTAGTATAGCTCTATAGTCAGTAACTCAGTTATTCAAGACACGTTTCAAAGTAGGCTAATTCTTTCTCCCTTGCAACCTTTTGGTCCTCAGATAGGACTGACCCTGTCTAGGCAACCCCGACCTTCCCTTTTCTTTTTCTTCTTTTACTCTCATCAAGTTTATCTGGTGTTGGTTTGTTGCTTTTTTCTTTTTCTGTGCTGGTTCTTTTAAGAAATGATCTCCTGGGGAGGACAGTGAGTGTCTCATATTAAGTTGCCCCTGCTAATGTGTCACACTGTGTAATGTAAATAGTCTTTCCTGTAGAACCTTGAAACGAAATCTCCAAAAGGCTTTCAGCAGCTGCTTCCCTGGAAAGACTTAAGAAGCATTAGGCCCTGCAAGGGGCAGTATGATATTTCCAAGGCCCGTGAGGAGTAACTGCTAAGATGGGACCCAGGACATGGTAGGGCCTGATAGGCAGGCATTGAGGGGGACCTTTAAATCACACCACCAGAATTCTTGCCGGTGTCACCCACATAATACCAGGCACAAATGATTCATCCCCTGCACGCCGCAAGGAAAGGGAAAGAGTGTTTTCAGTTCGGAGCCCAATCAAGACATGACTCTTGCTGCCAAAGGAGCAGGATACAACTCCTCCCACTGCCGTGGGTGAGGGGGGGCAGACCCACGGGGGCGTCGGGCTGACTGAGTGGCCACATCACCACAGGACAGGAACAGAGCCCGTGTTCAGGGTGAGCGGCTGCCCTAACTGGTCTTCACACTCAGCTTCCCTGGGACTCTGAAGGAAATTCTCTGCTTTGGACATGTGAGGTTTGAGAAGCCCATTAATCATTTCATTGCAGCTGTTCAGCAGGCAGCTGGATACACGTCTGAAGATGGGGGAGAGGTCTTCGCTGGAGGTGAAAATCTGAACCCTGTTGAACTGCACAAGATCACTTAGGGAAAGAAAGCAGCTGAGGAACAGCAGAGAGGCAAGGAGTTATTTCAAACTGAATGCTGCTACCTGTTACAGCCAAGATGCCGAGCCCTGGCTGTTAGACGTTCCCTTCCGAGTTGAGGCCACCTGAGTTTTCTGTGAGCTGTTCTTTTACAAGCAGCCTCCTATAAATCTTGGGAAAAAGAGGGTGGCATACATTTTTGGACTTTAGATCGCACAAAGATATATTCTTAGTGGGGAAAAAGTGTCAGAAATAAAATTACAGTTATGGTCTAACAAAACTCCAAGAAACAACAGGGAAAAATCCTGTATATCCCAAACCTGCCATTTGTCTATGACCCTCACAAAACAAGTTTTATTCAGCTTCGAAATAATGGCTTTGCCTTCTTCCCACATGAGTACATCATGCTACATAAAGTAACTGTTAAGCCAGCTTAACAACCTGAAACATTCTATGTATGTTTTGGTTTAAAGTATGTACACACTTTGATACAGCCTTCAAGAGATAGAGTCTAATTCCCTATGTCTCAAACATGGGCTGGACTTGGTGACTCCCTTCTAATAGATGGAACAAGGCAGAAGTATGGGTGTGTTTTATGACAAGCTGGAGTCGTAAAAGACTTGAGGACTTAGACTGTCTCTTTTGGATGATGAACATGAGCCTAAGTCAACTGCCATGTAGTGAGCCAAGAAGCCCCATGGTGAGATCCACATGTTGAGGTCTCTGTCCTATCAATAGCTAGTAAGGAACGGAGGCTTTCTGCCAACAGCCACACTGCAAGGGACTCCTCCACTCAAAGCCTCAGATTAAGTCCTCAGATGACTCCAGCTCTGGTAGAAAGCTTGAACGTAATCTTCAGAGAGACCTTGAGCCAGCGCTACCAACTCAGCTGCTCTAGGATTCTTTACCTTTAGAAACTATGTGACTAGTAAATGTTTTAAGCTGCAAAGTTTGGGACAGGTCACAATAGGTCACTATTACAGTGTACAAATGAAGAAGTATACTCATTTGATGTGTATTTCCTTTTATATTTTTCAAAAGTTTTCAGAAACTTTAGATTTTAATCTAAGTTTCCAGGAGACTTCTCCTAGAAATGTGAACTCATGTGAACAAAGAGAAAGAAAAATTCACATTATTTTTAAAAAGAAACAAGTGAAACCTATGGTCACACTAATGTTAGTGTTCAAATGCAGAGTTAATTGCAATGTAATGAAAGCCTAATTGAAATTTTTATTATGGCTATATAATTATATCTAAATGCTCCTGCCATAATTTCATTATTTTTGAAACACTATTCTCCCATCAGAGTATAATAGTTACATTACCTTAAGTGCTATAAAATTAATAATCCTGGTTAAAAAAGAATTAAGATTTGTGCTCTTTTTTCTTCTGGTGAAAAGAAGATAGTAAGTAGGCTTTCTTTGAAACTTTTTAACACACTAAGGTTGACTAGGAGAAAAATGGCTCTTCAAGCAGCAGCCACAAAGCAAGGTATGGGTGTGTTTAATGACAAGCTGGAGTCATAAAAGAGTGAGGCTTTTTTTCCTCTTCCTTTTAGGTGGTCAATACAGAGTTGTAGTTCTTCATATGTAACTCCAGTGTTCAGCAAATGCAGAGAAAAATAAGCCTACTTAAAAAGCAGTAAGGATTTCCAATCTTGCCTGTAATATCTGAATACTATTCATCCTGTCCAGAATTCCCTCTTTCCTGGGACCTAGAAGAGTTCTTTGATTATAAATGTTATGACAGCAACCAAATACATAAATTGAGAAAAAAAAATCTACACTATGTAATGAGAACTCTGAGCAGTCCCCAGCCATTCTGGCACTAGGACTGGTTTCATGGAAGACATTTTTTTCCAAGGACGGGGGTAGGAGAGATTTCAGGATGATTCAAGGGCATTCCATCTCCACCTTCGATCATCACACATGAGATTTTCACAAGGAGCACACAAGCCAGGTCCCTCCCATGTGCAGTTCCTGCTCCTATGGGAATCTAATGTTGCTGCTGATCTGACAGGAGGTGGAGCTCAGGTGGTGATAGGAGTGATGAGGAGCGGCTGCAAATAGAGATGAATCTTACCCACTACCCACCTGCTGCTGCGTGGCCCAGTTCCTAACAGGCCACAGGCCAGTGCCATGTTATCTTACTGTTAATCTATACCTAAATTACGAGCATGATAAATTTTACACATCGGAGTTTGGAAATATACTCCTAGTTTCTCCAAGGAAAACTGCCGAGGATCCTGAATCCAGTGGGGCTGATAGTCTTGGATCTTATCTAATCCAGAGTTCTCACATTGGACACAGTCTGCTGACCCTCTCCTCTCTGCCCCAGGACAATCAGCCACAGAACTGCACCACAAAATATAGTAGCCATTTTCTGCACATGGTTCTATAAATTTAACTCAATGAAAATTAAAAATCATGTTTTTCCAAGCAGCAAGAGCATTATTCTTTCATGTAACAGTCTTGTGAGCATACATGAATTTGCAAAAATAAAGGGATTTGATGTGCTGGCTCATAAAAAAAAATTGCTATCCCAGTTGAACTAACTATATAGCAAGGGCTTGACAGCCCCATGTGGGTAGTGGCTACTGTGGACCGCACAGACACAGAACATTTCCATCCCTGCAGAAAGTTCTGATGAGGGGTGCTGCTCTAGAACGTTGCCTCTGTGTTGTCTTTATAAACAGTTTCCAGCTGGTTCTCTATCATTGCTCTCCGTGTCCATGTAATTAATAAATGTGTGGTAGAAAACTTGAAACAGGCAACTCTAATAAAATTAAAATCATTCATCTCAGACTACCCAGAGACGAATGTAACATTCCGATTACTTCTTTCTCGTCTATTTTCTAGGCATATAAAGGCTGTCCAGAAAGTATCCACCCATGTAAAGTGGAAAGACTGAGACGTGCCTGGCTGGATACTCTCTGGACATCCCTCTTGCATAAACAGAAACAGGCCATAGAGTTCCCCTGTCGTTGGATCATTTTTCTATGTCATTATTTCTAGGGTGTGATTAGTAGTTTTTAATTGCCACGTGTTATTCTATCATATAGACACACTATAGTTAATTTAGCCAATTGTGCATTATTTATGTTGTTCACCATTTTATTTTATTTATTTATTTTTTTGAGACAGAGTTTCACTCTGTTGCCCAGGCCAGAGTGCCATGGCTTCATCATAGCTCACAGCAGCCTCCTACTCCTGGGCTTCAGACGATCCTCCTGCTTCAGCCTCCTGGGTAGCTGGGACTATAGGCACCTGCCACAATACCCAGCTCATTTTCCCATTTTCAGTATGGATGGGTCTCACTCTTGCTCAGGCTGGTCTCAAACTCCTGAGCTTAAGCAATCCTCCCACCTTGGCCTCTAAGCGCTAGGATTACGGGTGTGAGCCACCACTCCCAGTCTATTGTTCACCATTTTATATCACCCCAAACATGGATGTTGTAATATCCTTGTAGTTAAATCTTTGCCCTCATCCATGATCGTCTCCTTTGGTTACACTTCTAAAGTCAGTATTTCTAATCAAGTCAGAATTTGACTACTGAGTCAAAGAGTATGACAGTTTTTAGGCTTTTGATAACAAATAGATGCATTACTCTCCAGAAAATGGACACCAACTTACAAACTCACCAGTCTTGTTTCAGAAAGACCTAGTCAACCTGGAATTTAAAAAATATTAAGGATTTTGCCATTTTGATACATAATTGTGAGGCTAGATATTCCCAAGTCTTTACCAGCACTATTTCTAAGATGGTTTTCATCTTCCAATATGGTTGTCAGATGATTTTGAAAAAGGCCAGACATGCTTGATATGATAGTGTCTATTGGGGGAAAAATGTGCATCCATATTGCATGGGAACTTTATAGATGAGATTTTTCATTACATCTTTGTTTTTATGTCCAATTATATTCTTAACAAATTACGTATTTCACTCCGTTCAACGCTAAAGATAAGTTTCCTTAAGTTGGGCTGATGACTTCCTGACTTCACACTCGCTCTTATGTGTGGACTTCTACTGGGGTGTTAGTATTTTTCTCAGAGATTTTGAGTTCTATATATATCAAAGATACTAACCCTTTGTTCAAAAATGCCCTCTGATCTTGGTTTTGCCCTTAAATTTAATATGCACTATCTTTAGAAGTAGAGGCTACTTTATAAGCATAAACGACCACGTGAGCATAAAAGCAATGGGAGAAGTCACAAAGGAAAGAACAAGGTCACCAAACACATGTCTCTTCCATACTCTGCTCTGCTGGCACCTCCTAGTTAATTGGGTCATCAATGTTGGGAGAACCCGAGGCTCTGCTCAAACAAGTTTCCTCTACATACTTAACTCCTAGCCAAAGATCATCCATCTAGTCCCAGCTTAGACAGAGGAACCAAGTCTATGTCTAGCCCCGTCCTTTGTCCTGATCTCCACTCTTGCATTTCACAGTTTTGGAGGGACACCTCAAACATGACCTGTCCACAAGTAAACTCCTAATGTTCCTCTCAAACCAGCTGTCCTCACAGTCTCTCCATCCTGAAAATCATTGATCAAAAAACCAGGTCAAAAAACCCAGGCATCACTTGACACTTCTCTCTTACACACTCCACATTTGATCTTTCTGCAATACCTGTTTAACACTCTGCCTCCAAAATATAGCCACAATTTTATTATTTTTCCCACCTCCTCTGTTATCACCCTTGTCCAAGCTACGATGCTATCCTACCTGGGTGGCTGCAATTGCCTCCTAATGGCTTAATCTGCTTCAGCCTTTGTTCCCTGCACCCTTTTCCTACACAGCAACCAGAATGATGGTCCTTTAAGTATTAAGCCACATTATGGCACTCTTCTGCTCAAAAACTGCCAGGGGCTTCACTTCTCAGAGCACAGGAGTCGCAGGGAAAGCCCTGTGTAGGCTGTTCCCACCTGCTGCTTTTCTGACCCCACTGCTGCTGCTCTTCCCTCTGTCCACTCTGCTCCAGACACTCCGGTGGATGCTACTTTGATGATACGCAGTACTCTCTGCCTCTGGGTATTTGCACGTGCTGTTTCCTTTTTAGAATATCACTCTCTTAGGTATCTACTTGGTGAGTACTATTTCTTCCCTCCACTCAACTGTCACCTCTTAGAGAAGCACGCAGCCCCCCCCACCCCGGGATTCCTTTGCCTTCTTTTCTCCAAAGTCTCTATCACCATCAGACACATCCTATATTTACTTACTTATGAAATTTTCTTATTGACTGTCTTTTCACATCAAAATGTTTTCTCTGTGAAAGCAGGAACTCGGTCTTTTCCTCACTGCTGTTTTCTTCCAGCTGGAATAGTAATCTGCAATGCACTTGGTGTTGTTAGTGAACACTGCTGCATTTTTTCACTTGTGGATTGCTCAGAGGTCTGGCTCTTTTCCTATCTATTTCTTTCACATTTTTAGTGTTTCTCTTATTGATTTGTAAGAATAATTTATATCTTGGACATGTTAACTCTTTGTTGAAAATATCTTCTCCTAATTTTGATTTACATTAAGATTTTATTTATGTTCTCTGAAGTGTAGACATATTAAAGTTTTATGTAGTCAAGTATGCTCATCTTTTCCCTATGACTTTCATGTCTTCCAAAATCCTTTCCCCATTTCAAATGTAATCAATCAATCACGTGTATTTTCTTGTAGAGTGTTTTTAAAACTTTGAACTTTTAAATCCATCTAGGATCTCTTTTGCTGTATGGTGTAACTGATAGTAAGAATGTGGTATGTGACAACTGGACAGATCAGGATGAAGGAAAATCGGAGTTTCTAGAACACATGAGTCACTCTGAAATTACAAAGATTGTGTATTCTGAGCTTTTCTTAATCATGCACAGGGTAAAATATACCCCATTCTCTGGTATTGGGACTCTCCTGCCTCTAAGCTGATCCTCCTGCAATTGTCTTGGAGGAAGAAGCCTTGGAAGAACTGAGCACGCTCTGTTGGACTCTTTTCACCAGTCCTGGCAAACAGTCCTGTTTACCACCACCCAGTGCCTGCCCCTCTTTACTGTGTCAAGCAGTATTATTTGATGGACTGTCCAGATGAGCAACAGGGATCACATATATACAGTTCCAACACGGAGTGGCTAAAGGCACTATGCTTTCATTTCACTTCCAGGCTTAATCGAAGCTCTAACTTCAAAACAGAACTATTTGCTTTCATTGTGCTGAGGTTACTCTGGGTTCAATATATCAGATCCACATCGTTCTATGGGCACTGACTCTAAATTCATGTGGCACTCAGTCTCTTGTGGAAAATTTTGCCCTTCATCAAACCCTCTTCTGGACTGCTGTCTCATTGTTCCACACATACACACCTGTTTCTCCAAAGAGAAACAATTCTCCTCCCACCAACCTAATGCACACTGCTGCTGGAAAACATCAGAGAGTATCACATCTGGCTCCATGTGAGCTCGGGTTTCATGCGGTGCACGTGGCAGAGGTCCAAAGAGGGGCTCCCTGTAGGTCACCTCTGAGTCCAAAGAACTCTGATCATGCACTAGCCATTTTAATCATAAGATTACATAAAATCAGTGACCCTTCCAAAGTGTTAAGTGAGAACACACAGCATAGGTAAAAAAGCAAAGAATTTTATATTTAATAGTCTGTTTTTGGAACTTCTCAAGGCAAACTTACAAAACAAGGCCAATTTGGTGTTTCCCAAGAACTCTATACTATGTGTGGCTAAGTCACCCTGGACCTGTGTATAAACCCTTTGCATATTTTGCTTGAGGGTTTTAAAATTAAATTGTGACTTTGGATTACAAGTCATTCTTAGTCCTTTTAATATAGAAAGCCTACACGGAGGGCAGGCTGTGAACTTGCAGGGAATTTCCTGGGATTTGTACACAAATGTAAATTAATCAGTAAGTGAGCTATCAATGCAAAGAAGAAACATCAAAGGTTAACTGAAAAAAGGGACATTATTTCAAAATTTTATATTCGAAAGAATATCTAATTCTTAGGAGTCTTGGGAGAGTCATGTTGAGAAATGACCATTTTTCCCCTTTATTGATTAGGTTAAAAAGATGTAGGAACCCTGAGCGCTAGTTGCTCTCAAGAGCACAGCAACAACATGAAGCCATTGCTGGGATCAACCAAAAAGATGGGGAGGGAAGAAAGCAGGTGAAGGAAAAACACAGGAAATCCCCCAGGGTTCAGGATGAACTGGCACGGTGTGCTCTCAAGTCCACAAATGCTGAGGTCAGATTACATTGTGGTTTGAAACCAAAGGCGCAGGGCTGAGATACTTAACTATACTTAGGTAGAAGAGCAGAAACAAACAGTTGAGTCCCTACTAGGTCTTAGACATAACCATGTTCTTATATTCCCTCACCAACTGCTTAAGATGCAGGAGAAGAGTCAGAGTGACATTGCCAGTTTCTAGCAGTTGACTTTGAAGAGATTAGTCATTTCCCTGAGCCTTGGTTTCATGTCATTCACTCTTTAGTCACTTGCTGATTAATTCAAGCATTTATTAAATACATTCACTGAGCCACAATCTGAGAATACCAAGATGAACTAGGATATAGACTCTGGCCCCAAGAATTTCCCAAGTTAGGTGTTTTCTATAAATTATAAAATAAGATGGTCAGTGTAAGGAGGAGAAAGGGCTGTGCGAGTCCTGATAATTTATTATTGATTTTAATATTTTTTATTGATATTAAAAATACTTGATATCCTAGTCAGCATGTTGCTGAGGAGTCAGAAGGGATGGAAAATGTATGTCTTTTATGTTTAGCTGGATAGAGTTGAAACAAATTCTTCTTAGTGAAGTGCCACAAGAATGGGAGAAAAACATATCCGGAGTACTCAACACGAATATGAAACAAATATATAAAAATTATACGCCCACATGGAAGAAAAATACAATATAGTCTAGTGAAGGGGATGGGAGAGATGGGAGAGGGGAAGAGGGAGGAGGAGGGTGATTGGTGGGATCTCACCTAATGTGCACAATGTGAGGGTGCTTGGCACAATGCCCCCTGGGAGAAGGGCTCAAATACAACTTGAATCTTACCTCAGAAATGGAAACAATGTAACCTAAACATTTGTGCCCTCATATCAAGCTGAAACAAACAAACAAAAAATAAATGTGCTAGGGTCTTGATCAGAAAGACCATTACATTAAAAAAAAAAACAAACATTGAACTACACCAATTTTGTCCTTTCCATGCCTACTGGCTGGCTGAATGTCAGCCCTGCATGTATCCTACCATGTAGAAAATTTGCACAAGCAACTATTATAAAGACACACACACAGCCCTTGGAATTTAAACTTTCTCAAAAGCGAAAAGATATTTGAAACAAATAAACACTCTTCCACTTGCTTCTATCAACAGATCTTTAGTACTCCCATCATAATCTACAGAAGTAGTAGAAATATTCTCTCAAAGAAATAAGAACATTCCATTCCTGTGATACTTTGCTAAGAAGAACATTTTCCAGTTCCATCCATGTAAACATGAAGGAGGTAAAGTCTTCGTTTTTCTTTAGGGCTGCATAGTATTCCATGGTGTACATATACCACAGTTTATTGATCCATTCATGGATTGATGGGTACTTGGGCTTCTTCTATGATCTGGCAATTATGAATTGGGCTACAATAAACATTCTGATACAAACATCTTTATTGTAATGTGATTTTTTATCTTCTGGGTATATACCTAATAGTGGAATTGTAGGATTGAATGGCAGGTCTATTTTTAGTTCTTTAAGTGTTCTCCAGATGTCTTTCCAAAAGGAACATATTAATTTGCATTCCCACCAGCAATGTTCCCTTTTCTTCACATCCACGCCAAAGTATCCAATGTACACAGCCCTTTTATGAAACTAATTTATAGCTCTCAAATGAAAGATATAACTTAATTCTAGCCCAAGAATATGGGGAGGGGGTGGAGAAGGGGAGGGGAGAAGGGTGGCTGGGTGGTGGGAGGGTAACTGGAAAGATCACCTATATATCTGTCTAACAAGGGTACAAGTGAACTTTTCTAGAACTAGAATATAAATGTTTTGACACAATGACTAAGCAAATGACATGAAATTTATGTGAACCAGCTTGACGAAAGAATTTCAAAATGTATATGAAAACACTACACTGTACCCCATGTTTGCATTGATGTATACAGTTATCATTTAATAAAAAAAAAAATAAAGAAAATGTCCAAGGGAAAAAAAAAGAAATAAGAACATTGATAGTAGCAGATAAAAACAAATTCAAATACCAATTTTCCAACTAAATTATAAAATGGATATATAATACCTTGCTGTGTTGTTATTATTAGAAATACATTAAATAAAGATGGAACGCAGCTATCTCAGTGCTTAGTGCCTAGAAGGACCTGGATACACAGAGGTTAGTGCCTTTTTTTTTTTTTTCAGATAAGGAAACTGGGCCGAAAGAGTGTAAGTAATTTGTTCAAGTTTATGCAAGTAGTTAGTGTTGGACCCAGAGTTTAATATCACTATATGACCGTAAAATGGCAAAGTTTAAAATTTTCTCATGCGTTTCTTTAGGTAGCCTGTAACTCGTAAATTGCAAATACAGGGGCATGTTAACCTTAGTTACTATTTAATCTTGGCTGTTTTGACACATCCAATGTGCACTATGTGGATAACAAATATTTATTATGCCAAGAGTTGATCCTACTCTGGAGGTTTTACAGGAAGACTGGCTAATCTGACCTCAAGTTCATCACCCAAACAACAGTGATCCCTCTGGGGCAGCTAATCTAAATTACAGGCATAAGTACCGAGGAGGGTGGAGGGACCAGCTTGCATGTGAGCCTTGAAAAGTCAAATCTATAAAGGGACAGAAATGGCCCATGGCATGTGACGTTTAGGAGCATGAAAGTGATTTGTGATTACAAGTGTGGCACAGCCACCATAAAACACCCTACATGCTCATATGGAGCAGGTGCCGTGCAAGTGAATTAAGAATTTTTCCCCATGAAAATGAATAATTGTGGAGGGGATATGTAATTGAGAATTTGAACCTTTAAAAAGGTTTCATCAAGAGCCAGCTATTTTTAAAAAGACAAAAAATAACTGGTGAGGGTGTGGAGAAAAGGGAAATGCTATATGGTAGTGGTGGTGGGAATGTAAATTAGCATAGTCATTATTGAAAACAGGATGGAGATTTCTCAAAAAACTAAAAATAGAACTTTTGTATGATCTGCCAATCCCATCGCTGGATGATATTTATCCAAAGGCAAGGAAATATGTCTGTCAAAGGGATCTCTGTGCTCCTGTGTTTACTGTAGCACAATTCACAAGTGCAAAAATATGGAATCAACCTAAGTGCCCAATCAACAGACGAATGGATAAAGAAAATGTGGTATGTATACACAATGGAATACTATGAGGTCATAAAGAAGCAAATCCTGTCATTGGCAGCACCAGGCATGAAATCGAAGGTCATTGTGTTAAGTGAAATAAATCCGGTACAGAAAGACAACTATCACCTGTCCTTACTCATATGTGGGAGCTTACAAAGTTGGTCTCATGGAGGTAGAGAGGAGAATAATAAGTCACTGAAAGCTAAGAAAGACTTGTGTGCATTGGGGTGGGGTGTGAAGAAGGATGAAGAGAGGTTGGCTACTGACTACAACCATACAGTTAAGTAGAAGGAAAAGTTATAATGCTTTATAGCAGAACAGGGTGACTAGAGTTAACAACGATGTGTTGCATATGTCAAAGTAGCTAGAAGAGAGGACTTAAAACGTTCCCCAAACCCAGACGTAATAAGTGCTTGAGGTGATGCATACCCTAAGTACTCTGTTTAGGTCATTACACATTCTACACATGTAACAAAATATCACATGTATCCCACAAAAATGTACAAACATGATGCATCCAAAATGTTAAAAATCATTTAAAAGCTATTATGGAATATAAATATGATTTATAAAGGTAAAGCAAGTTTGTGGTTTTATGCCCAGGAGGAAAACTCTGGGCAGGAGACAGAAGAGCAGCCAGAGAAATCACTACCTCACACTGCCCGAGACGGGCACCCTTCTCTGCTAGTTTCAGATTGTAAAGACGGCTGTCAATCTAGGCACTGGAAAGAGGCAGAAACAAAGCAGATCAATTTTCTCCTTATCCACAAGGCCCTTAGCGGTAGGTCATCCTTTCCTCATGCAGATTCTGAAGTAACTTACCTTTGAGGAGTGATAAAACACATGTAAAGCTTCACTGAGAAATCACATTTTCTTTCAGACAAGTTATGAACAAGGGGTACATGTGAATTATGGTGTCTATAATTGTGGTTCTTGCTGCCTTGGACACAACTCAGGTCTTGACATAATTGCTTTGTAGTTATGCAAAGCAGGATTGTGCACAGAGAACAGTCAAAGTTACCGTGGAAACTACAGCTTAGAAATTCCTGGAAATTTTTTTTACAGTTAATAAAACCCTCAATATCATTATATTTTTAAAAATTGAACTGACTACTATAATTAGAACCTGGTTTTTAATCTCTGAGCCATATTTTCTTCTTCTGAAACCACTTCAACCACAGAAACAACTCCATATACAATCTTCATGGATGTTGCTACCTGCTGAGTGTTCTGATGAAAACGACACAGAAAAGTCAACTAGTAATTTAAATGCACAAACTTAGGATAGTCATGTCCAGTTTTATCCAAGTCATTGCAA
>NW_003852400.1:4079364-4141468 GCF_000181295.1 Otolemur garnettii
TTGCTGGATTCTGTTGGTTAGGATCTTGTTGAATATTTTTGCATCAATATTCATTAGTGATATTGGTCTATAATTTTCTTTTCTTGTTGGGTCTTTACCTGGTTTTGGTATCAAGGTGATGTTTGCTTCATAGAATGTTCATTCCATTTTTAATGGCTAAGTTTCATAGTACGTATGGATGTATGTATATGTGTATATGCTATATTTTCATAATCTACTCATAAACTGATGGACACTTAGGTTGATTCCATATTTTTGCAATTGTGAATTGTGCCACAGTAAACATTCGAGTTCAGGTGTCTTTTTTATAAAACTTCTTTTCCTTTGGGTAGATACACAGTAGTGGGGTTGCCAGATCAAATAATAAGTCTACTTTTATATCTTTGAGGAACCTCCCTATTGTCCATATAGGTTGTGCTAATTTGCAGTCCCACCAACAGGGTGCAGCTGCCCCTTTCTGCATCCATGCCCGCATCTGTTGTTTTTGGACTTTTTAATAATGTCAAGATTACTATTTTATTCACTGAAGTTAATATTAGAAGAACAGCCATTCAAATAAACACTATTTTTTAAAATAAAAAGTACCAAGCATGGTTTAAGTTGAGAGGAGAGGCTACATGAGGAATTGAATCTTAAGTAAACCATGATAAAGAACAAAGTATTTTTAAGTGCAGATGGGCATGACAGTTGAGATAACTGTGAGAGTATCAGTTCAAAATATTTAAAAAGTGTTTCTGAAAAATCATACATTTAGATTTAAAATTTTAAAAATTAGTGATCTAATAGCAATCATACAAACTTTTTGCCTTCATTAATTTTTTTTTTTTTTTTTTTTTTAGTCAACATATTAGAAGACGCTGTTTCCAAATTCAGGAGATGTGAATTAAAAGAATTCAAGGAGCAAAGATGAGCTCCCAAAGACGCATTTTCCCTCTTTCAAAACAGCTGAATACTGATTCAATTTGTTTCTTCCTTTGTTTGTAATAGTCATCCTACAAACATTCCATTAAGCACCCAGAACACGTGGGCACTGTTCTGGGAGTTGAGTATTATCTGCCGTGACTCATGAGGCACATAGTTGCATAGAGAGCTGACCCTGAAGCCACGCTGCCTTAATTTGACTCTGGGAACCTCCTTTATTAACGTGTGTGACCTTGGGAAAGTTAACAAGGGTTGCTGTGTTAAGTGTCTTCATTTGCAAAATGAAAATTAATAATAGTGCCTATATCATTAGGTCCTTGGAAAGATTAAATGAGGTAATCTATGAAAAATTCCTCAAACAGTGAAGGTACAATTATTATCTGTAAGATGGTTCAATTCAAACATATAACCAGAACTGAACCATAAAATGCAACCACAAGCTGTGTCCTACTCTCAGTGTTATTAGTGTCTTTACACAGCAATACTTTATCCATGGTTTTGCTTTCCATGATTTCAGTTACCTGTGGTCAACCTTGGTCTACAAATATTAAATGGACACACTATGTTCTTCACCCTCCCTGCATAGGGAGCTCAGTTACAACTTGACCTTTACCTTAGAAAGGAAAACAATGTTACCTAAACATATATACCCTTATATTAATCTGGAATTAAAAAAACACATTTAAAAAGATTAAAACTATTAAATGGAAAATTTCAGAAATAAATAATTCATAAGTTTTAAATTGTTCCTTTTTCCAAGCAGTGTGATAAAATCTTAGGCCATCCTGCCTGTGACCTGAATCATCCTTTTATCCTGCACTTGCACACTGTCTACACTAGCCCCTAGTCACTTAGCAGCCATCGGGGTTATCAACTGACCATCATGGTTTAGCAATGCTTGTATTGCAGGAACCCTTGCTTAGTCACGGCCTCAAAGCACAACAGTAGTGATCCTCACAATTTGGATATACCAAAAAGAAGCTGTAAAGACCTTTCCATAAGTAAAAAGATAAAAACTCTTGACTTACTAAAGAAAGAAAAAAATTCATATGCGGAGGATGCTAAAATCTACAGTGAGAATGGACCCTCTATCAAACTGTGAGGAGAGTGTTCAGTAGTATCTGCTGCTTGGGCACCCACCATCTGCTGTGTTCTGGGTGTCGGAACACATCCCCCACGATAAGAAGGGACTGCTGCATCAGGAGGGAAACACCTTGGATCTACCAATTATTGTTCCTTGCTTCCATCTTAGAAAACCAAAGTAAACTAGAACAAAAGAGTCAGTATGGAGGCAGTTTCATCCCTCCGTGATTTAATTGCATAAAATTTAGAGAAGTGTATCTGGGGGCAGTTTGGTGTTGTCTTCTCTCAAACAGTAGTCTACAATTAGTCCAGTTAGTTAGTGACATTGCTATGGATGTTTTGACTGCTTGGAGAAATGACTCCATGAAAGAGGATGCACAGACAGACTGGGTAGACTCCCGGGGGGAGTGACACTTTTGGACACCATGAGTTTTCTGTGTGCAGTTTACATCTCTACATCCAGGTGTTCTCACCACTCATAAGAACCTGAGTTTCCATCAATGTCATTTTAATGTTCTTTGTGCCCTGGATCCAGAGACCTCATGGACCATTAACTGCAGAGTATCCTTAAGCCTTCCTGATGTCAGTGATCACACGATCTTAATACTAAGGAGGCCCTCCCACTAGGAAAATGAGTTGTACTACAGACAGAAATGTGACCGTCTTCATGGCACACTGCCAGTAAGCAGCAGCACCAGTATTAGATTTCAGCCTACTGAGCACAGTGGCTCACGCCTGTAATCCTAGCACTCTGGGAGGCCAAAGCGGGTGGATCTCTTGAGCTCAGGAGTTTGAAACCAGCCTGAGCAAGAATAAGACCCTGTCTTTGGTATTAAAAAAAAAAATTAGCTGAGCATTATGGTGGGCATCAGTAGTCCCAGCTACTTGGGAGGCTGAGGAAAATGGATCACTTGAGCCCAAGAGTTACAGGCTGTTGTGAGCTATGATGCCATGGCACACTATCCAGGGAAACAGAGTAAGATTCCATCTGGGAAAAAGAAAAAGAAAAAGAAAAAGAAAAAAAGATTTAAGCCCATCCAAGCTTACATTCTGAGGTATGCTATGAAGATGGGTGGCATCTGCTTTTAGGGAAGGTGGTCTAGTATAACGAAAAGAGGACAGACAAAATGAAGTACGAAGGAGTATGTGACCTTGGGCAAAAAATTTGGCTTCTGTGTATCACGCAAAATATTGATGCCTGAAGGGCCATTGAGAGGCCAAATGAGGAAGTTTTTGAAAAAAGGAGACAGCTATGCAGATGTAGCTATTAATACAAACTTCAAGGATGATTTAATTGACATTGCCTAGAGAGTAACCCATTTCCTTATCTCTCACACAGAACAGAAGGTGAATCGGAAGTTCATATCGGGTGGTTTATATAGCAACTTTGTAACCCACTGTGACATGAGAATCCTGTACCTTCTGCCAAATCTGCATCTAGTTGATAGAAATGGACAAATTGGCATAGTACAAACAGGCAGCACAGCATGACTAAAAAAATTCGTGATTTGTCCAAGTGAAGATTGATCAGGAAGAAATCTCAGCCTGGAATTGGAGATGGGCAAAACTAGGGTGGTTGTGTTGACAAAACAGACAGTGAACTGATCACTTGTTGTGCATCAGTTTCAATTAAACAAAAAGGGGTGCTGTGGGAAATGGGAGGGCTAGAAAGGAGTCATTCTCATAATGGTCAGGAAGAAAGTGACAACCAACGAGGCTCTTCTCTTTCTGGGGGCAATGGGCAGCAGGCCCACCAGGGATTCCTTCTAACCCTTTCCCTCCAGTTAGGCCTTGTTGGCTCAGAAATAGGGTCTGTGGTTAAGCTAGACTAACCCAAGCCAGCCTTGCATGGTAGCAGTTCAGCCTTCTCCAATTTCACTCCCTAGTATTTTGAGAAGCAGCAAATGTGAAGGCCTTCTACCATTCAGCTCAGTTGCTTGTTTTGAGCACTACATTATAATGGTTTTAATTTTTATGTTGAAAAGTAGCATCTTTGGGGCGTTTCAGGGCTTCAAATCATTCCCCTGTAATTCTGCTAATAATTCCCCTATTACTAGGTATTCAGGGGACCAGAAGCATCCAGAAAAAGCATGTGGCTATCCTGTGTCTTATGGAGCACTCCTGGAGAGGCATCTAGAAGTTCATACCTTGCTGAGGCAGCCTAGGACTGTCCTGTGTGAGGAGAAGAGCACTGAATGACCAAAGGCAACGGAGGTCAGACCCTGGTTCTCCAACTGGGTGCCATACGTAGGAGGCACTCCTAAGTTCCAGGCCCTGGAGGAAGACACTAGATCTTTATGATGAGGCTTTCCACATAGGAACCGAGGGGTCCAGAGGGGTGCAGAACCAGCCATCTTTAATGTGGCATACACCAAACGATCAGAGCCAGCCAACAGCCCCTTGAGCAGGAAGAAGATGATGCATTCTACATACCTAGGACTGGCTCTAACGCAGAAGTGTGGTCTTACCTGCAGGGCAGAGGAGAAGGGGACATGGGAAGTTCATGTGCAAAAGCACAGAACTGTGTAAGTGCACGATGTACTCAGCGAGCCTCGTGGTGCAGGTGGTGGAGCCTCACTGTACCCCAGTACATTTCTACTTCCCATGCCTACTTGAGGATCCAGTAAAGTGATGTTTGCTATGCTTGCTCCTTCATCTCTTCTAGCGTCTTTCAGAGTAGGGCCTGGGGAGCACCTGTGTCAGAATTATTTGGGGTGCTTGTCAAAAATTCAGATTCCTGGTCCCTAAACTAGATGTCTTGGATTGGAGTCTGAGGTGGGCAGCCCAAGGAGATGACTTTTTAATAAGTACTCCAGCTATTAAAGATGGAGAGCCACTGATGCCAACTGTAGGGATTCTGAGCAACTCTGACATGAACAAAACTGATTTTGTAGACTCCTGTGTAATACAAGGACTAGGTCAGCACTTTTTCTAGGACTAGAGTAAAAAAAATTACAGAAAGATGTAGAGTACAGTGTTGAAAAAGGTATTTCCCCTGAGTCTTTCTTCTTGATCCATCTAGAAATGCACTTGCTATTTAAAAGAACTCAAAACTGAGAACTTGCAAGAATATATATCCATATCTATTTAATGGTGCATTAATATATGACTATTTGACCAAGTCAGCATTAAATACCAAGCAATACTAACTGCAAGGCAGCAAAAATTTGAAATATCTTCATAATTTTACTTGAAATCATGTATTATTTTCTCCTAACAAGCACTTTATGATTTAATATTATTGCCCTATTTTTTTTTCTGCCAAAGTCTTAGCACTGAAAATAATTACACTGGTATCTATGGGAAAATACTCGATTAAGTGGCCCCACATATCACCATAATTGTCTTCTACTGGCAAGTTAGTAGGCAAATAAAATGGGATATTATTCAATTGTCAAGACGGACTGAGGATTTATTATTATGTGATCAGTTCAAGTCAAATGTGATTATGAAAATTTGGTATACAGTAGGAAAAAGAGAGTTTAAAGCTGTAACCTTCCCTTTGGGGAAAAGGAAGTCTGCAGTAGGTTGGAAAGGAAGCTCCAGAGAAGGAAGATGGAGGGAGAGAAGGATGGTGGGAATGCAAAGGACAGAGAGAGAGAGAATGTACCCGAGTGAGTCCACTGTACCAGACAGGGTGTGGGATTTGGAACCAGAGTAGGACTGGCATCTAAGCACCGTCACAGTTTAGGCAAAGTAATCACCTATGTATTCCTCCATGTCTTCAATCAAGCAAAAATGCTTTGTCTGCCTTTCAGGGCTGCTACGGCGGATTCAAGCTCTCTACATATTAGACACTAAAGAAATGGCGTACTAATAAAACTAGACATTGATATATCCAACAGAAACTTTAAACATTTAGATTTTATTTTTAAACCTAAGAATGAATTTCAACCTGCTGCCTGAAGACTCAAACTTGAACTCAGCCTTCCCAATGCCATCAGCTATACACAGCTTAGAACCGTTGCTGCCGTTGATGGGCAGGCTCACCCTCCCTTTGGAAGCACAGTTCCTTTTGGCAATATTCCATTTCACTTGAATTCTTCAAAGACAGATTGTAAAAACTACTATTCGTTTCAAGATATACAGAGTTGGAAATCATGTTGGTGATGGAATATTCTGATGCTAAAAACCACTCGGAGAGTGGTTCATAATATAATAAGTTATATTATGTTATAACTAATCTAAGCAATTAGTGTGCTTATCAGACTGCTCATTGTGCATCATCTTCTGTTAGGTTATACATGTATATGACTGAAAATAAATAAAAAGGGAATGTGGAAAAATTGAGCCATCAAAATCAGCCAGGTTTTAAGCAATGCCTTTGAAAAAGGTAACAGTAAATGCCAGTCAGATGTGTTTTTTTTTTTCCCCCAAGTGTGGACTGTGGACAACGAAAAGTTCAGAAAATATATGTAAAGTGAGTTCCAATGGGAAATGGTATGTTCCATGACTTTTCTTTAAAAGGGCAGTGGCATGTGCAGACAATGCCTTAAAAGGAAAGTAAAGCATGATTGTGAATGGTCTTATCATCAGGAGATGCCCAGCTGGATAGTCCTCTGGCCCCTCAGCTGAAGGACTCTGGGGTGGTAGGAAGAAGGTGCACAAGGACAGTGAACTGAATAACCATTAGGCCTCTGGTTGTGGATTTCCTCTGGATAGGTCCTTCTCAGGCTGAGCAATATCCGAAGGGCCACCTCTTTAGGTTCTCTTCAGGAAGGATGCCCATTGCATAACCCCCTCCCTGCCTGGGGTCCTGTATCAGCCTGTGGTGGGAGATGGGGTTGGCAGGCTCCAGGGAGTGGCAGTGCCACTCCACTGAACGCAGCCCTCAGCCTCAGCAAAAGCCACTCCTTTGTGTCCCACACCTGGCCCCGCCAGGCTAATGGATCACTTGGGTTAAGCTCATTGAAACTCACTGTTGTGTAGGATGGTACTTAGCAATCATGCAAAAATAAATGCCTCTATGGAAGAGGTTTTCACATGCACTCCCTAATTCCTGCCCCACCTACTTTCCCTGAAATCAAATAAAGTACATTTAACCCATTCAAGGATGTTGAAGGAAATCAAATTTTTTTAAAAAAATGAGCAGCAGCAATTTTGTTTATTTGATTTAGGCAGAGAAGCTCAAATTATTCTTTTGTGTAACCATATTGATGATACATAGTTTTAAATCAAATGTCAAAATTCTGAAATCTGTGATGAGAGAAATAAAACGTCCCTGTAAAGAAAACCCCAATGAGTCATTTCTATTCTTTCGTTACTGTAGTCACTTTACTGAAAAAACAAAATGCAACGCTTTTCTGGAGACAAAACACAATCCCTAGTTCCAACCTTTGTCAATGCAGTACAAAAGCAGAGAGATATTTTGTTTAACACCAGAAACCCCACAAATAAAAACCTGAAAGTCACTGGTAACCAAGGAAACTAACAGTGAATGGCTGGGTGTCGCTGGAACTCGCTCAAAGGAAGATAAGAGGAGGCAGGAGAAAGATAACGCAACGTGAGTTAAAATCCACTGCAGGAAAAGATGTACCATGCCGAAGTATTTTGTAAGGACTGTCACGATTAGCATTCTGCTAATTTCTTATAGCAAAATTCCCTGTTACAAACAAACAAATGCAAGAAACGGATATTTTTGACCTTAGGCAAAAGAAGAGTTATGTTTGATAACAAAACCAATTTGATTTTTCATTTTGTCTGTGGCCCTGTAGGGATCTCCAATTTTGTCCTCAAAGACTGTCATTCCATTGTGGATATCAAATGCTATTTCCTGCCAAAATATTTATTTGCTGTTGGGATGACCAAGTTATCTTCTGGAATATAACATTGCCAAGGCACTCTTCATGATGAAAACCCAGATACCTACCTACACAATGGCCTTTCTCCATTTTTAATAACTAGCCAAAATCATAGGGTGCCAGGCATGTGTGCACTGAGTGGAAAGAGAGAGAAAACAATGTGTGGACAGAGCCCTGGACCAAGAAACAAACAACCTAAGAGACAGAACAAACCTGGGGAGTGAAACAATAGAAGACACACAAGTAGAAAAAATTGCAAGAGAGAACACAGGGACTGTACTTTGCCATGCCTGGCTCTGGAGTACTGTATTAATGTGGGCAGATGCAGTGAGTGGAACAAGAGTCGTCCTCACTCAGGGCAGGCTTCCCGGCCCACTGAAGGAGAAGGGAAGGAGGCAGAGATGGAAGTGGCCATAGGTTGCTCCCAAGTTAGGGAACAGGTCAGGTGTGAGTGCTCGGAGACAGGGGAGAACTTTTGTACTTGGTGTGAGCATGTGAGTATGCACACGTGTGCCTGTGTGTGTGAGAAGGTCGCTTCCTTTGTACATGGTATAGATACATGACCTGCACTGTAGGGAGGGGCTGGGGGAGTAAAGAAGCGTGATGAGGGATCTGGAGTTCATAGAATTAGAACTGAAAGAGACTTTGAAAAATAAATCACATCACTCAGGCCTTCATTTTCCGGCAGATAAATATCCAAATGATTGGGCATATGTGGCACCTGGTTTCTTTGTACAATTCTTTTTTCTTTGTACAATTTCTTAAATGAGACTCTATGACTGTGTAAGTATTATTGTTACTACAATTATTTACTGAATGCTTTCTGAGTGCCCCATGCCTCTCGCCGAAGCTTACATGTAGTATGTCCCATCTTCCTGATATTCCTGTAGAGGAGGTACAATTTCCCTCATCTTATAGATGAGAAGTTTGTGCTTTCGTGAAGTTAGGTACCTTGTCCAAGGTCACAGGCTATTTGAGTCTGGGGTGCAAATCCAAGTCTGATTCTCAAATTGGAACATTCTCACTACAACGTGCTGCTTTTCTTACAGACACACTTCAGAGAGCACTGAATTCAGGAAGTCATTTATTTATGGCAGCCCACCTACATCCCTCTGTCCTGGAAATATGTCTGAATATTTAAAACAAACTAACAAAATTTTCAGACATTATCATCATCTGGAAGAAGCATATTTCTCTGGTCAGCCCCCGAGTTTTCTTCCAATGATACAGGGCAGAAGTATCAGCATGATGTCAGGGCCAGGTATCACATCTGATTTCCTGTTTGTGTTCCTGGATAATGCAAGTGACTAAGGAACCTATTAATTAAATCGCATGTAGAGTTGCAATCCGAGGGGACCTGGAACTGCCTACTTGTGGTTTCTCTTTGGATGCAAGTCAGGAATTTCTTGGCACAGAGTGAATGGGCAGACCTTAGGTGCCATCCTAAGATATTTTTAATGTGAGCATTGTCATGCAGGAAGTTGCTCCCAATTAAGCTTAAGCAGTGGGCAAAAAAGTGCTGTCTCCAGGGAAGCACCATCACCTGGCTCTGCATGAGGCTGCTGGCACGCAGCTTGACAGAATGAATTGGGCCTGTGGATTTGGGGGGATGCCAAGCAACAAATTAGTTCTGCATCTAGTAGATGAGGCTGTAATTTCTTTTCCTTGGCTGGGAGGAGGGAATGAACTTTTGCGAGTGAATGTTCTGAGAAAGTCCCCATGGGCAGGTGGAATGTCAAAGCATTCTGTGCAAATCTGAGGGATAAAAGGGTGACCTCCACACAAAAGGAGAATCAAACTAGGGCTTAGAGCAGGGGTTTGCAAGCAGTGGTTGCTCTATCCAGCCCACAAGTCTGTTTTGGGAAGGCCCACAAACCAAGAATGATTTCTACCTTTTCTTAAAGGGTTAGAAAAAAAAAAGAAGAAGAAAAATATGTAATGGAGACCATTTATGGCCTGCAAAGCCTAAAACATTTACTATCTGGCCTTTTACAGAACAATTTGTGGTTTGAACATTGCCTCTGCCGGCCCTGACAGCACTGATCACTGGTGCTTTCTACCCTGACCTCAGTTTCTTGTTTAATCTTTCTCCCCTCTGGATCCTTCCACTCAGCTTAAAACTCTCTTTACACTTTCATGAGCCTGCCTGCTCTGACAAGACGCTCTCCTTGAGCAAACCCAGGCTCCTCTGAGCCCTCTTCTCCATGAGGCCTGGAGGAGGACTTGGCCTCCCTTGGCCTAGGAGGATTGTAGACTTTGAGCCGTCTGTGCTAAGACTTGAACAGACCCCAACATGGTTTCTAATAGCTCAGGGCTGTATCCCAGGGACAACCCAGCACCTCAGTTTGCATCTGGGAAAACTCAAGGCTGTCCATGAATTTACGATTTGTCCTAGCCAAGACCGAAGACAGGGCTCTGTCACCCGGCCTCTGTGAGAGGGTAGGAGCCTAACTCCAATGAGCATCCGCTAACAAACTCAGATGGCCCGTCACATCCACCATCCTCCTCCCTTCCTTGACTCTGCTTGAGGCCCAGCTACCTCTTCCTCATTCTCCTTTTAAAATGCCCAGTCACCTCCGCACAGATTGCAACTGAGCTCAGTTTCCCCTGGACACTCTTCCCTGCTGTAGTAGTTATTGTGGGAAATCCAACTTGTCTGCCTTTAGCTCGAGTCCAGCTTTGTTTCTCTCTGACACGAATCTTGCAGCTTCGGCGTCTTCTCCGAGTGGCCCTCACTCACCACCTCAAAGCTCTTACCTCCACCCACATTCCAAGCCCCAGCAATCAGGGTGTGAGGGCCGTAAAAGCCCCCCTGACCTCCAGTGGTCTCTTTGCAGTGCCAGTGTTCCCAGGCCTTTGCAGCACTGGGTCCTACGGAAAGCTCTTCTCTGACACTCCCCCAAAGAGATGAAGGTTCCAGGGGATGAACACCTCAATTACCACGATTTGATGATGACACACAGGTCTCAAAATATCACGTGCACCCTCAAAATACGTACTATTGATATATCAATAAAATAAGTAAAAAAGTGTTGATGACACTAGTCATCTAGTTCTGCTTGTGCTTCTCTGACTAGTTTGAGCTACTTTTCTCCAGTCTGCTCTTCGATATTGGTGCACCCAGGAGCTTTCCCTTGGCCCTTTCTCCATATATTACACACCCTCCTCAAGGGCTTCAATCAAGACCCCTACTGCCCCAGGTTATCAGTTCAACTCTCCAGGTGTCTCTGGACATCTCTCAAACTCGCTATGTGCCAAACCAGAAGTCTTGTGTCTGAACCCTCTCCCTCCTCTTATACATCCCTTATCTCCGTTAACCCAGTTGCCAAGCTCGGAAAGTAGATGCCGCTCTCCTCCTCTCTCATATCTTATCACAAAAACCTCTGGATCATAGAGGAGCCACAAACGAGGTAACTAACATTTATTGAACATCTATTATGGATCAGAAAACTGTGCTGGACACCCTACCCATGTGAGTCTGTAATGATCACCACCTGATAAACCAGTCAACTGAAACTCAGAGAGTTACTAACTTCCCCAAGGTCTCGCTGCTAATGAGAGGCAGAGGCTGATGCCAGAGCACACCTTCTGAGGTGCTTCTCAGGCAAGATCAGAGCAGTGGTGTATGCTGGAGGCACAGAAGGGGAAGCCAGAAGTATATCGCTGTCACAACCTCGGGGACAGAAGTGAATATACCCCGCCCAAGTCACTTTTAATTCTTTTGTATATTTTTATGAAAAAATAATGATGTTAGATATCTTATCTCTGACTCAGTCCTGCCTGCATGAAAAACAAAGAGAGGCAGCCTGTCCCCTTCCCTTCACAAACCGCAGTGCTGCAGGGATGTGCCAGGGTGAGCACTTGATCCACGGCCAGGACCAGGGGCAGCATGGAGCAGGTGCCAAAGCCCCAGGGCTCAGGGCTGCACACAAACGTGTTTCCCCAGGGACTGTTAATCCTTGGAGCACCTTGGGTTCACACAGCTCACAATGCATTCCAGCCAGCTGTCCTAGGGTTTAAAATCTTTATTTCAGAATACTGGCAATATACAGCCCAGACAATCAAGGCTTTGTTCAAATTTCTACCAGTGTTAGAGCCTGAGGAGGTTTGGATTTGGGGGGTCAGGGAAGAGAAGAGCACCCCCAGGGAGAGTGGTCCTCCCTGTGCTTCATTAAACTGTAGACTGCTTCCTACTCATTCAAAGATCTGATAAGCTCTCCTCGGTGGCTTGGCTCAACCCCTCCAGGTTCCGTACCCCCTGCGGTGTTATGCAGGCTGACTGATTCTTAAGGCAGCAGCTCCCTCACCCTCTACTGCACTCTCAGGTGACCCTGCTGTCACATAAGAAAGGTTAGTTAGATTCTTAAAAGTCCTTTGAAATGGAGACAGACTTTTACTGAGGCAAGTCACTGATGAGTCTGATTTTTTTTTAAACCAAACTCCCTTTGACAACATGAATCATTCATTTTACAAGTTCCATTGTGATGCTCCATAGAAATTTCAAATCACCTTCAGTGGTTGTCCGCTTCGCCCTTACAAACTGTCCCTTTCTCTTGACGTTTCCTTCATTCTCTCCACAGTGCCTAGGACAGTATTACACTGTGAGCCGTCTACCCACCAGAACGTGGTTTTTAACAAAAGCAAAGGGGAGCCAGCAGCTTGGAGCATTAAAATGCTCACTTCTTCAGGATGAAAAAGCTTTCTGAAGGTTACAGACTCCGGGAGCACTCAGGTGCTTATGAAAACAGGCTTTCAGCACGAATTTACTGATCTGACTGGAATAACTTAATGCTGCTTATGCGTTGTTATTGTCAGCCTTGTAGGCTAGACATCATTCAGATTCCTTAGGTCTAGATGTCATTTAATTAGCTAATTTCACTAAAAGGGACTGTCACTAAGGAGGTGGAACTAGGGCTGAACAATGATTTCTACCATCCCCCTTTATCTGGGAGTTGTCTGCAGAAGTCTCTCCTCCTCACTCCACACTGTGGGTTTTCCAGCATCTTCTAAGGCTGCTGGAGACAGGTGCAACCCCGAGGACTGGTTAGTCAGCACCTGGAGAAGCCATGTCCTCAGCAGCCCCTTGTCGTCTACCCTTCCACACCTCATTGCCCCAGAGCATATGGAACCCGATCTCAGCTTCTTGGCCCCCTCTTCGCTCTGACGAGGGTGGCTGCAGATAAGCGCTCTGTTGCTGTCTCCTTGGGAGCAGAAGTATCCCTCGGGGCCTTACTGCTTGAGTGGGATTAAAACAGGCCCCTTGCTGAGTTTTATCCCCCGGTCCCTGTGGACCACAGCAGTGCTTCTCGGACATCAGTGGGCTCACTGAGTTACTCGAGCATCTATTAAAAAGGCAATTTTGAGCCAGCAGTTCCTAGATGAGGCTAGAGATTCTGCACTGCCAACACACTCCTGGGTACCGTCAGGAAACTACTGACTGCACTTTTTCTGAGTATCAGGCACTGAGTTCAATGATACTGTGATAGCATCTTCAGCGGCCCCTCCAGGAAAGCCCAGGCTCTAATTTGAGGGCATACAAAACACTTTTCCTATTCCCCGGGCTCCCCCACCCTAGACCTCACACCTGTGCCTGGCCGCAAGCAAAGCCATCCCTCTGTCTGAAGGGAGATGCCTCTGATAATCTTGTGCCCTCCCCACAGGAGGTTGCATTCAGTTTGTCAAAGTCCCAGATCTGTCAAATGTCACGATGGGCCCCTCCACCTCTCTGAACCGGCCTTCTGCTCCTCTCCCTAACCCCAGTCACTTCTAGGAACCAATATTTGCACAGATGTTGGTCACTATGGGTCAGGCTCTATCCCTTGGGCCCTAAAAATTCTCTTTCCTTCCTCAGGCTCTTGCACACACTGCCCCTTTACCAGGAGTCCCCTCTCCGGCTTCTGCTGTTGAGTGATGAGAAGCTCACACCACCTCCTCTGGGCAGTGCTCCTAGGTCTCCCAGGCGGGGCGCTCAAGTCCTTCCCTGGGCCTCCACACTTTCTCGACAGACTTGTCTAATTTTGTTAATTTGCCCGGCTCTACTTCCAAATGCTCCCTCCAGACCTAGAGCCACTTAGAGGCTGCAATGTGTCTTGTCATTCCCAGCGCCCACCCCAGCACCTTTCTCTGCTGTCCAGATTCATGGAATACAGTGAATTCTGCCTGCTCACCTATTTGCTCTTCAGAACAGTCAAATCCTCTCTCAACTCGGGGACCATGAGGCTGGGTAAGCAGCAGCTCAGCGACACTATCAGTTATCCATTGCTCCAGTCAAGTGGACACAAGGAGTGAAGGAATAGGGGAGAGGGGCACCTTAAAGGAGCCCAAGGGCGAGACATGCCTAACATGGAAGCAGTAAATACTCCTATGTGCTACTCCCAGGGCAGTTCTGCATTGTGGTAACAACACTCCACCGATCAGATAACCTGGGTTTAATCTGAGCGAGCACCTTTACTTTTAGATCTTTGTTTTTCTGATAGGACTAGTACTCACCACACAGTCAGCTGTCCTGAGGGTTTAAATGAGTTATCTGTGGCCAGCACTTACCTCACTGCCTAGCCCCAAATAAGCCCTGCACACTTTGGTGTTATTGTCTTACATATCAGCACGTTCATTTGAAGAGGAGCATGTTAAAATGGTGCAGGGCTAGAACCAGCTGTGTGGTCTTAGCTGGGTGACAATGAGTGAGTTTCCACAATTTGCCTTTACAAACTTTGTAAAGAAAGCTTTGCAAGAAACCATAGTTTCTTAATTCTGTGATGCCGGCAATGCAAAGACCTTTTGCTGATTTAATGACAGCTTTTCCTTTTGTAGGAGTCTGGAGGAAGAAAATACTAATGGTGCACATCATCCGAGAGCTTCATCTTAAAACGGAGGAAACATGGCTGAGTGCAGGGCTCAGAGAGAGCATCTAGAAAGCTCCTGAGTGCAGTACTGGCAGACAGCAAGCACCCAAGACACAGAGCGTTATTATCACCATCCCGAACAGAGCAGCCCATGAACTAGAACAGCACACACTTCAGGAGTTGTGTCTCTGCCACTGGCTTCCTGCAGAAGAGGTCCTTCAGGGATAATTACCTCATCTTTTGAGATGGAAATGGTCCAACCTAGGCAGAAAAGCAGCAGAGAGCATATTTCTAAACAGCAAAAAGAAAGGACTCTCCAATCAGCTCATGAGAAGCCTTCCTTGTAAGTGAGATACGAGTCAATCCATTTTTGTTAGCAGGCAGATGAGGCCAATTGTCCTCTCATTTCAATATCTTCCACTGCATCCCTTGAGAGGTACACAGCAGACCCTGGTAGTGGCTGACCCCTCCCCACTCCCTTTTCCCTTTGGCCAGTGAATCCACATCAGGGGTCTGCTGTAGTCTTCTAACTTCTGCTTTCCTGATACAGATACTGCCCCTTCCTCTTCCTCCTTCTCCCTAAAGGATCACAAAAACTATGGCAGGAGGTGCAGCAGCCTTCTGATGACTATGAGGACAAGGAGAAGAGAATCAAGGAGATTTCTGCACTGGCTTTGCAGAGTAGTTGAAAAAATTCCAGGAATTTTATGTGATAAAAATACAACTCTCTTTGTTGAAGCCATTCTAGTTGAGTGTGCTACTTGCAGTGGGAAGCATTCCTAATTAATACAGTATGCTATAAAAATGAATGTTTGTTGTGGTAAAACCGTATAAATGTATGCTAAGAATAAATGCAATAACAGAAAGACACACAGAAAAATTATTCAAGACTCTTCCTCGATGCCTGTGGAACTCCAATGCATAGTTCCAGCTCCATTCATTATATTTCCTTGGAGACTGAATGAATACGTTTTTTAGGCAGGAATCATGAGCTCGAGCCAAATTCAGCTTCCAAATCCAGAGCAACCCTGAGCTGGCTATATGTAGGCCTACATTAGTCCAGATTATTTTGCTTGGGGTGCTGAAAGACATGAGCCTTTCTGAGTAAAGGAGGCGGGTGGGGGGTGGGGGGACTTTCTAAAGAGAGTCCAGGCACAGGAATTTCTGCTTCTTGAAAAACTCCGGTCAACAACTCATATGCTTCACTATACTAGGAACAGTAAAAACAAGAAGACGTATGCTTTCATTAGGCTAAATGAAAAAAAGGTAGCTAATTTGCATTGCCCTGGAGATTTCCAGACTGTCCTGAGGTACATCATGTAGTTCTGAGACCTTTCACTGGGCACAGGATGGGACGCATGATTCCAGGATAAATAATGCCCATTTATAATAGCTGTTATGGAACTCCATAGACTGAATTGAGATACTCATGTCCATGGATCCATGAATGCTTGCGGTATGGAGGGTGGAACAGGCACTGTGCTTATTCATCTTCGTATTCTAGCACTTACACACAAAATCCAGTACTCAATAGAAGTTTGCTAAACACTGAGCAAATGAAACAGTTTCTATTAGCAGTAAGCTGGTAATTCAAGTTTCATTGCTGTACTCTAAGTATATTATACTTGCAGAAAATCAACTTAGTGACTAATGATTTAGGTTATATAAACATTCAATAGCACATTCCCCTACAATTATGTTTATGTTTGATTAGGACAACTATAATTCATGCCTGCTCATTTAATTTGTTTTAGCACAATACACATTACGAGTAAACTTGGAGAGTCTCCCCAGTTAAAACAATTTCCTTGTTGAGCTTAGAATCTATTTTCCCAGTGGAAAACAGATAATGCGGCCAGAAAGGTTTCAGATCTTCTTTCTCTCTGTTTGCCAATTCTTGTTTTCTGTTTTACAGAAATAAAACTCCGAATTACAATTTCTCATTGTACATACGTATGGTGCTATTTTTCTTCACTTACAGTGATGTTGACAATAATTTAAAGAATGTTAATGGTGCACAGGGTGTGCTACAGAAAATAAAACTTAAGAGTCCTTGGTGAGCAACTAGCAACTCAAATGGAACTAAAGAAATTCTTTAAAATACACATTTGCGAATCCAATGGCTGGTTTATGGATTCCCTTATAATACCCTTGGCATTGGGGTTGTTGCTGTATCTAATTTACTTAAGCTTCACATGAGCATTATGACCTCTTTTTTTATGAAACCAGAGAAATGAAGCTCAGAGACATTATTACCTTACCCCTGGCTACTTGGAGTAAGAGGTGGTATCCAGTCAAACCCAGGCCCATCTGTGCGTAAAGCCTCATGTCCCACCAAGTCACATTGTTGAGAGAGCTATGAGGAAGCTGTTCTATGAGGATTAAAATCTTGTTTCCAAGGAGCATTAATATGGAGTGTTCTATCTTAAGGAACCCAGAGGAGATATGTCAGGAAAGTTTCTCCACTTTCCACGAGGATTTAGATGACACAGTGCCTTTAGAAACATTTTGCTGTTTCTATAAGTGTTTTCCTTCACAGAATTACTACACACTCTTTTTATCAAGAACACAATTATTGTGAGATATTTTTAGGGAAGACAGTATTTATCAAGTATTTTTTTTTTTAAATTCTTTTCTCTAGGTGATATATTTCATGTGTTAAGGCCAGATGTCACTAAGTCTAATTTCTTATTTCTATAAGCGGGGTGCAGAACCTGTGGCCTTAAGGAAACACATGGGCTTCCTGCTCCTTAAGTGCAGCCTTTTGAATGAATCCAAATTTTACAGAATAAATCTTTTTATTAAAAGGGGTATAGCAGATAATGATGAAGCATTTCTTGCCTCCTTTGGTGCATAAAAAAGAATAATCTTGAAATCAGAAAGCCTCAGGTTCCCCACCCCTCATTAAGCCAAAATATGTTACTCACTAAAAATATGTATTTATTGAAATTTTTCACTAGATTGTAGTATATTCACATGGATCAGAAACAAAATCTGAAAAGATTAAGATGAAATCTCCAGCCTTCCCCTCTGCTCATTGGTGCCTCTCCATTTGCTATCCTCCTACTGATTAGGTAACAGCAATTTTTAGTTCTTTTCTATCCTTTTGAAGACGTTTAGAGTATAACTAAGTAAATTACAAATGGATATACACACAAACACAATGTATTCTTTTTTCTCAATGAGTCATAAGCATCTACTTTAAATTTGCAAATTGATACATAAGAGATGTACATATTTTCAGAGTCCATATGATAATTTAATTTAATTCATGTAATTTGTAACCATCAAGTCAGTATAGTTGGGGTATCCATCACCTTACATATTTGCCTTTTTGTTATGCTAGGAACATTCGAATTATTCTCTTCTTGCTATTTGGAAATATACACTAGATTATTGTAAACTATAGTCACTCTACTAATCTATTAAATACTCAGTTTCATTTCCTCTATTAAACTGTATATTTGAATGCATTAATCAACTTCTCTTCATTGTCTTCTCCTCTCTTACCCTTCCTGACCTCTGATAACCATTCATCTACCCTTCAGCTTCATGAAATCCACTTTTTAGCCCTCACAGGTGAGTGAGAACATATTATTTGTCTTTCTGTGCTTGGCTTACCTCACTTAATGTAATGACCTCCATTCCATACACACAAATGTATTCTTTAGCCACTTCAAAAATGTATTAGCATATAGTATACTTTATTCTGTGCCTGGTTATTTTTTTCCACCTGTATTTGATTTTATATACACACAAACCATAATTTATTTAACTGACCCCATTTAATGGACATTTAGTTTCTAAATTTTTCCCTGCAATGAATAACTTTATGTATACATTTTGTACACTTCTAAGCATATCTATAGGATAAATTCCTAGAACTTTAATTGCTAGGTCAAAGGACATATGCATTTGCAATCTGATAGACACCACCACATTTCATTCACTGGAATTGGACCAATTTACTCTGCACAGCTGCATATGAAAATCACGTCATCAACACAATAAATTCTCAGGTTGTTTGAAGTTTTACTAATCTGATATATGAAGAATGCTATCATAGAACAATCTGAATTTACATTTCTCTTATTACAAGGGAGGTCAAACATATTTTCATATATTAAAGATATTTTTAAATTCCTTTTTGTAACCTATTTTTTTTCATATATTTTCCCTGTTCTTCTCCTTCATTTTTTCTCTATTGATTACTAGGAGCTCTTTATATAATTGATAAATTTAGTCTATTGTCTGTGATAAAAGTTACAAATATTTTTCCCCAGTTAGTTTTGTCTTTTTGATCTTGCTTACAGTGTTTTCTTGCTAGTTATTTTTTTTGCATTTTGTATATTTGATAATATGAATCTTTTATTTTATTGCTCCTTGATTTTAATTTACAGTTGAAAAGCTCTTTTTTTTTTTTTTTTTTTTTTAAAAAGGCCTTTTGTTAAAAAAGGTCTTTAAAAAAAAAGAAAACAAACTGTGGTATATGTACACCATGGAATACTATGCAGCCATTAAGAAGGATGGAGACTTTACATCCTTCATGTTCACATGGATGGAGCTGGAGAATGTTCTTCTGAGCAAAGTATCATGAGAATGGAGGAAAAAGTATCCAATGTACACATCCCTATTATGAAACTAATTTATACCTTTTATATGAAAGCTATAACCAAATAGCCTAAGAATATGGGGAGGGGGGAGGGAGAAAGGAGGGGGGAATGGGTGGAGGGAGGGGGTTTGGAGGGATCACTTCTGAGGTTTATCTTATAGGGGTACAAGTGAATCTTTCTAAGAGTAGAATGTGAACGTTTTAAAACAATAACTGAGAAAATGACATGAAGGCTGTGTTGACCAGTTTGATGGAAGTATTTCGGATTGCATGTGAAAACCCCGCACTGTACCCCAGAAGTGCATTAATGTATATAGTTACCATTCAATAAAAAAAAAAAAAAGAAAACAGACAATGAGGCCAGAATTACATAAGAATTGGTATTACATAAGAACTTTCCCATAGATTTTTCTAGATTTTCATGGCTTTATTCTTGGAATATTAATTGATTGTCATGTATGACATGATATGACATATGAGCCAAATTTTGTTTTTGTTTCCTAATTGCACTTGGGGGTTCTAACATCATTTGTTGACTAGTTTATCTTCACTGATTTGCAATATTACCTTGATCATATACAAAAATCTCATCAATATTGGAGTCCAGTTCTAAAATTTCTACCTTGGTCTGATTGTTTATTCATAAAGAGTGCTACACCATTCTACTCATCAAAGCTTTGTAATGTCATACAATCTACAGGGGCTAGCTCCCTATCCTTGTTCACTTTCAGAGTTTCCCTATTCTTGCTTTCCTATTTTTCTATTTAAATGTTATAATCATTGATCCAATTCAATAAAGGGGTGAGGGCGGAGCAAAAGAGAAGGATTGAGGGAACACATACATATGTGTATGTGAGAGGGCTCTTAATATATTTATTATGATTGGACTAAATTTACAAGGTGATTCTGGAACAGTGGATATCTTAGTTGGAGAAGTTCAAGTTCAAGTTCCCAGGGGTGGTATTTAAGATGAAAATTGTTTTCTTCTCACAATGAACCATATGAACAGTACAGTTGGCTCATAACATGAACCATTATCATTTTAACTTCAGATTCTCTGTGTCTTCCAAGTGGCTTAACAACCCCTCCATTTCTTTGGGTCCCCCACATCCTCTCGTCCCATATACAGTGGTAGGTTCCTGGCAGCCACTTTGTAAAGTGCTGCCTTGGCCTCAAGTGATTGGAACGTGGGTGGGCACCTGACTCAAGTTGAGAAAATCTGAGACCTGCTGGAGTTGAGAGAAGACATTTATTTTCTTTGGGTGGCTGGGCCTGTTATCTGTTGGAACCTAAGTTCTCCTAGGTTCACAGAACTTAGTCCTGAGTAGAAAACAAAGCTGGTCTAGCATGAAAGAAAGGAGGCAGTGCTCAGAGGCTGAGATGAGAGCAGAGATGAGAAGCACAGAGCAGTCCCTGCTTGTACCCTTTCCAGGATGCATTCCTATCCTCGAATTCTATGAAACATCTGTGTCCGTATAATAGACCATGCTACTTCAGTGAACTGAGTTGATTTTTGAGCCTTGCAACCCAAAGAGCATTAAAACAGCCAGTTAATGGTTCCATGTGAAATGATTTATATATTCTGCAATAATATGGAAAAAAACTGAAAAAATTTTTCCAAATACAAAAATGCTCTTAAATTCTTAACAATAATGAGCATTTACTGTGTGCTAACCAAGTATTGATTTAAGCACTCTACCTGCCTGCTCATTCAATCCCCACAAGACGATCTTATTTTATAGATGTGGTACTGAGGTGCAGGTAGTAAATCACCTGCTCACCATTTTTTAAAAATTATTTACATTTTATTAATATAAACAGTGGTGACAATAGTCTTATGAAAATTATTAAATATAGGTCTTTTAAAATTTTTTTTGTGTTTCCTAATTTCTTTTATTTTAATTAAATCATAAATGCATAGCTCATGTATACATTAATGCATATATCACTCTTCGCAGATGATATGATTTTATACCTGGAAAACCCCAGGGACTCAACTGCTCACCATTTAGAGAAAGTCAAGATTCAAATCAGAAATGGAGACATCACCTGGGCTGCCTGACTTTGCCTCAGCAGAAGCAGTGAGAAAGGCATAGCTAATTCACTCTGAAAGCTGGTCCAAGGTTTTCTCAGTGGGGGCTGCTGGGCTGAGATCCACCGAGGTCTCTCTTTTTCTGATGGGAGAGTTGGAGGCAGAGGAGTAGAAGAACAAACGTGATTTTGGAAGAGGTGGCAAGTGCAGGAGAATCTATTTCCTCCCTTTATTAGCTGAGAAGACCCAGATTAGAAGGTCCTCCGAACCTGGACACTGGGTGCCACATTCCACCAAAGATTTGCTTATAAGGAATTGGTTTAAGTCTTGAGCAATGGAGCCGTATGAAAGAGAAAATGGGCTGGGCACATGGGCTCATGCCTGTAATCCTAGCACTCTGGGAGGCCAAGGTGGGCTCAGGAGTTCCAGACCAGCCTGAGCAAGACTGAGACCCTCTTTCTACTAAAAATAGAAAAACTAGCCAGGCATGGTGGCCAGTGCCTGTGGTGCCAGGTTCTCAGGAGGCTGAGGTAAGAGGATGGCTTGAGCCCAAGAGTTTGGGGTTGCTGTGAGCTAGAATGCTACAGCACTCAACCTGGGGGTGGGGGGAGGGATAGAGGAGGAGGAGGAGGAGGAGGAGGAAGAGAGAGACAGAGAGAACATGATTTTAAACTACTGGCTTTTAATTAAACACAGAATTTACCCCATGATACCCATGGTATAACTTTCATCTTATTAGGAGAGCTTTTTGTGGTCTATTCTCATTCAGATAAATACCCCATTGAATTTTTCAATTGTGTTCATAGCACTTAGCATGAGATAGATAATACACTGAACAGATGCTAAAAATTTATTTCTGAAAAATAAATGTTTTGGAATAAGAGCCTTTGCCTTGTCTTTGGGACGTCTTAGCTGGGGCACTTTCTGACAAGTTGCCTCTACTGAGTACCCATAACATTGAGGAAAGTTTCTGTGCCACCATTCTTGCTTCAGGTGCTAATTCTTGTTCTAGTTTTGTTCATAATTCATTTTTATTTCCCACTTTAATTTATTTTTTTGAGTTTGTTAATGACACTTTTTTTCCACTTTAAATTTTGAAAACAACAATAAATAGGATGAATAATGAGCCTAACAAGAGATTGATTGCTTTGTGGTGCCCATTGCTCAGTGGGTAGGGTGCTGGCCATGTACACTGAGGCTGGCGAGTTTGAATCCGGCCCAGGCCAGCTAAAACAATATGACAACTGCAACAGAAAAATAGCCAGGTGTTGTGGCAGGCGCCTGTAGTCCCAGCTACTTGGGAGGCTGAGACAAGAGAATCACTTAAAGTCCAAAGAGTTTGAGGTTGCTGTGAGCTGTGACGCTATAGCACTCTACCCAGGGTGACAGCTTGAGGCTCTGTCTCAAAAAAAAAAAAAAGAAAAAGAGATTGATTGCTCGGCAAAATTAATCAAATTAATCTTTGCAAATCAAAATAAAGCATGGCTCAGAAAAAACAAGAGTTGGACAAATGCATCATGAAAGAGAGCTGTTTCTGCTGCCAGCCTCAGAGCAATAACCCCAACCCCGCTGCACAGCACCTGGGTTGCTCTGCAGATGTGGTATCAGGAAAGCATGGACTAACCCTGCGTGAGCAAAGCAATATGGAGAATCCAGATAATCACGCATGAAATTTAGCTGAAAACCTGCATGGCTGCCTCTTTGTATGGACAGAACATTTTTAGAGAGAGAGAGTAGAGACAGGCCTGGGAACTACAGAGAGGTGTTGGGCTTAGGTGGGGTGACAGAAAAGAGCCAGGTGAAGGGTTCCAGGGGAAAGCGGAAGACATGGCAGGGGAGGAGAGTCTGCCACGAAGCCTCCCTCACAGCTCTTTATGTCCAGTGGCAAAGCATAAAGTCATTCCTCCTGCCGGATGTCACATACCATTGAAGGTCAAGGAGTCTTTCTACCAAGAAAACTCAGACCCGGGCAGCATAAGGTGCTGGGATTGGCACGTGTAGAAAATGCTGCTAGCCCAGCGTCTTAGGACAGATTCTAGATGTTGCTTTTCCAGGAGTGGGAGCGGTGCTGCCGATTCAACCTTGCTTTTTTGTGCATTCATTTCCTCATAATCACCCAATACTTCCATGTGACTATGTTATAGGTAGTGTGTGAAAAGGACTTTCTGAGGAACTGTTGGGTTAAAGAAAGTAAACAACTCTCGAAGCCCTGGCAGGCTGCTCCTGGGCTAGGGTTTGCACAGAGCTTGGTTGAGAGTTGTGGAGGGGGCACCAAGTTTTGCACCTGTAGCCTTGGGATCAATCTTCTCCAGATCAAGTTCGCAGTGTCCATTAGAAAGACTCGAATTGTAATTGTAATTTATGATTGCCTCAGTGAAATATTTGTCTGGTAATGGAGGAGAAACTTGATAATTAGTATTTTGACTAATCTGTGAAATCAATGATGAGCTATTTTGACAGCTGTCAATTCAGAAATGGGAAATGTTTCATCAGTGGCTATAGCCTCCTTAGTAGACATAACATTCGGCAAAGAACTGGTAGTTGACATCCATCCATGATGCTTGGATTTGAACTTTGTTAGCTTATCAGGGCTCACCAATAGATTTCTCAGGGTTTCTCATGGATAAGATCCTGGTTCAACAGCCGCCCAAGAAAATTCTGCAAGTTTTACCAGAAGGATGGGGAACTCCTTTGTAAATGGGCTATGCACTAGCATTTTTAGAAACTGCACACTGAAAGTAGGGCTGGATCTTGCTAAGATGGCCTGAATCTAAGTTTAAACAAAAACAGTAGTTCTCAGTCTTGATTGTTCTCTACAATCACCTGGGGAGCTTTTAAAAAGCCTAGGCTAAAAAAAAAATTAAAAAAAAATTAAAAAGCCCAGGCTACATCTTAGACTGAATAATTTAATTTCTCTGGGGTGGGGTCAATAGTTTGTAAAGCTCTCCAGATGATCCCAGTGCACAGCCAGGGTTAAGTCCCACTGACCTAGAACCCTCTGTGGGGCATCTCATTTCTTTGCTGCTTTAGTTTTTACCCTGGAGATTGAAACATAAATGTGGAATTTTCTAGGACCTTTTTAAGAAAATCTGAATGAAAGTTGTAATATAGGTATCTATGTAAAACAGACCTTGCAGTAGAAATACTAAAAGTAGTTAAGAGTAACAACAGCAACAACAATAATGAAAACCATGTGAGGTAGGTGCTATTATTACCTCCATTTTACAATGAGCAAACTGAGGCTTGTGGGGGAATCCATGGGAAGCTTTTATTTGCCATATCTCTTTTTGTTTCCTACAAGGAGGCTTAGTAGAGCAGGGGTCAGAAGGAGATGAGACCAGAAGGGCTGCCCTTCTGCAGAGATAGCCAGATAAACAAATCAAGTCTCCAACAAGGAGAGAGGTTTGGAGATGTTAGGAGCCCATTTTATACAAAGTTTAGACTTCAGCTTCTTGCAGTTATTCATGCCCCTTCTGCAGGATAAAGGCAAAGCTGAGTCTATTTGAAAAATATCTGCAACAAATGAGCTAATAAGTAACCTCAAAAAACTGTTGGCTAACTATCACTGAAGTTAGACTAAAAAGAAGGTCAACTTTAACTTCATAAAACTGGAGCCAACTGAGAAAGATCACTGTGCATTGCGAGATTAAAACACTGTCACCACCACCACAACAGCTCACCAGGCAGATACCGGGCTACGGTTTGGTAATCCTTCACAGTCAGAACTCCAGCTGGGAAAGGGGGACCGCCGGGAGCTGAGACTTCCACCAGATGTCATACAATCAGTTCTGGCAGCAGATGGAAGCGTGATGTTCTCTAATCCTCTCCTATCACACCCGGCCTGGCAGAGTGGGGGCCCAGGCTCAGGGGAGGAATGGGAGAGGAAGGTAAGAAGTGGCTTTAGAAAACCTCTATCTACCACTAAGGAGAAAGAGAGGAAGAAGAGAGAAAACTCTCAAGTGAGAGGCTTCATTTTTTAAAAATGAGATATATAGGGCTCTAGAAATTAAATGGAGAAGTAAAAGAAAAATTTTTGGTTGGAAACATTCTTACTTATGTTTGTTCTCCACTGTGCTTATTCCAGAACCACCAGGTTACTGGAGGGGAGGAAAGAAAAGAAACCAATTTTTGGTGAGACTTGGAAGTTCAGGGTCAGTGGAAAATCTCAGTGGGAGCAATCTAAATACTGTTTCTGAGGGATCTTTAGGAATAATAACCCAAAGATTTGTTATTCTTGGTGTCTAGTTCGTTATAGCTGGGTATAAAACTTGGGTTGCTCTTCATCTTTTGTGTATTACTTCAAAACCATTGGCTAATATTACAAGGTGCAGAAAATAGATACCTACCACATTCATAAGGAAGTTTTTGCTATGCCTGTGAATAATAAAAGAAAGTTCTGCTACAACCTAATTCTCTAAGAATGAGAACATGCAGTCTTGTAAACATTTTAACATGGGACTTTTTTTTAGTATATGTGCTGCTGAAGTGAGCACTTAACATAGGACTTTTATAATCTCTCTCATTTATATCTCTTTTCATAGATAGAAGTTGTCCTCACTCAGTTTAAGGAGGAATTTATCACTAAAACCAGAGGCCAGAGCACATCAGCAAAGTGTGATTATTCACCAAGAAACCCCCTCATTTTTCACTTAGAGAAACTTCCATGAAAGCAGTATATTCTCAGAAACTACCTTTTCTCTAAAAGAAATCTGTTCTGATTTTCAAGTTTACCTCAAATGAAAAATGAAGGCTCCTTACTGAGAAATAATTATTCCATAAGCAATCAGCCAGATTCTATTACAAAATCAGCTCATTCACATATCCTCTCTACATAATGCACTGAGCACGTTATGTTCTCCATGGTGTGTTAAGCAAAGGAGAGAGCAGGGTGGTCCTGCTCAACTGAGAAGCTACTCATGACTTAAATTTGACTCATTGGTTGATGGTTTAAAGCCTAATAGTGCCAGTTTTATCTATCAAGTACATTGCTGGTGAAGCAAATGAAATACCTGGTGCATTTGGACATTCAAACTTTCCTAACTTTTGATAGTTTTCAAGACAGACAGGAAATAACGCAGTAGCAACACATAGTCGACCCAGGTTTATTCCCCATTATATGTTCAGCCTAGCTAGCCTCGTTCTCCTTCCATCACCCACAGGATATGTTCATTCTCCTAGGAAATGAAAACATGTCTTTAATAGGAGTCAACCTAAAGAAGCATCATGTAGGGCGGTGCCTGTGGCTCAGTGAGTAGGGCATCGGCCCCATATACTGAGGGTGGTGGGTTCAAACCCGGCCCCAGCCAAACTGCAACAGAAAAACAGCTGGGCATTGTGATGAGCACCTGTAGTCCCAGCTACTTGGGAGGCTGAGGCAAAAGAATCGCCTAAGCCCAGGAGTTGGAGGTTGCTGTGAGCTGTGTGATGCCACAGCACTCTACCGAGGGCGACAAAGTGAGACTCTGTCTCAAAAAAAAAAAAAAAAAAAGAAGCACCATGTAAGAGGTAAATACTTTTCTAAAATCATGTAATATGGCCCCAAATAAACATAACTGTTTTTCAGCCAAGGTTTTAGATTATCTGTATAATTCCCTCCTTTTGCAGACTCAATCAAGAGTTAACTCTTAAGTGCCCAAGATAACTGCTCACATTTACTCAGGGCATAAGGACACACTTTTCTCTGGAATTCACATAAACTAAAAATGCACCACTGTCAGGAACTCTGGTTCTATAGAAAGCCCTGTGCCATTTACGAAGAGCAAGGTTTCCGGCTGTCCTGGAGGAAGAGAAGGGAGACTGTGACAGATGATGGGACTGGGTACTCTGAATAAGCCTCATGTTGCCACTAGTCTGCTTATAATCTAAAATATTTTTCCCTAACATCTTAAAACTGAAAAAAAAGATCATAGAATAATTGAGAAGTTCTGATGTATGGAAAATTAAAGTATCTTTCCAAATGTAGTTCAATTTAGAATAATTATTTAATGTCAATGGCTTTATATACTCATATATATTAACTCAAATTATCAACCCACAAGAGTCTGGCATCTAGATACGTAAACGTTCGCCACTAATGTATATAGCTTTGGGTTTCCTTTCAAGAGTCAAACCAACAGTCTGTGTTGCATTGCCTTCAAAATATTCCCTCCTGGGCGGCGCCCATAGCTTGACTGGAGGGTTCAAACCTGGCCTGGGACAGCTAAAACAATGACAACCACAACAACAACAAAAAATTCCCTCCCATCCCCTCAATATTTTTCTATATATGAAACAAGGATTTTAATCTACTTCTTTTACATATTAAAAAAACCTAGTGTTAATTAAAATACTATAGATACAAATAGTTTAAAAAGTTTAATAGAGCCAAAAGTCTTATAATTCAAAAAGTAGTCTCTTATATCCTCATCTGTCTCTCCTTCCTCAGAAGTTAATAGCCCCTTTCAACTCTTTGAGCTAGTCTTTCTGCATTAACTTTATGTTTCTATATAATATACATATACTACTACCTGTTTATGCATCTGCTTTAGACACTGTATGTAAATATACTATTAATTTTTTTTATGGTTAGTGAATATTCTTTCCTCCTCCCAATATAATTATGCTTCAACTTGTGGTTAAGTCCATACATATTCAGTGTTTTCATTATAATGACTATGTAAATATTGTTCACTGCTGAACTAGAAACTTCTAGTTTCTATTTCCTGTCTTGAATTAAATTTTATTGTTCCTAGAGTTAATTACCTTTTTACTCAGTGTTTTTTGGGGGTGGGCATCTGATAGATTCTTTCCCATAATCTCTAACAGCTCCATAAAGTGCCTCTCAGCATGATTTCTACATGCCCAAATCTACCCCTTAATTTATTGGTCTATTTCCTCCTGGAGACAGCCCTCCTAGAGTTGTCCAGGTTTTCTGCTCCAGCTCTGGCTGTGCTCTGGCCTGTAGCAGAGCTGTCTCACTGGCACGGCCCTTCATTCTCATTCTGAAAGTTTCTTTTATCTCTTTCCTGTGACTGGTCTCCACTTGCCTTCCTCTTTCTTGGTTGCCTCCCATTGGGTCTATAGAATATATTTTTCAATCAAAAGAATTATACACCATGACCAAGTGGGTTTTATCCCAGGGTCTCAAGGTTGATTCAATATACATAAATCTATAAAATAATACATCACATAAACAAACTAAAAAACAAAGACCATATAATTCTCTCAATAGATGCAGAAAAAGCTTTTGACAATATCCAGCTTTCATGATCAGAACACTTAAGAAAATAGGTATACAAGGGACTTTTCTTAAACTGATAGAGGTCATCTACAGCAAACCCACAGCCAATATCATAATGAATGGAGTAAAATTGAAAACATTTCCACTCAAATCAGGAACTAGGCAAGGTTGCCCATTGTCTCCTCTGCCTTTTAACATGGTAATGGAAGTCTTAGCCATGGAAATCAGGCAAGAGAAGGCAATCGAGGGTATACAAATAGGGTCAGAGGAGATCAAACTTTCATTCTTTGCAGATGACATGATTTTATACCTGGAAAACCCCAGGGACTCAACTACAAAACTCTTAGAAGTGATCAAGGAATACGTTAGCGTCTCAGGATACAAAATCAGTACTCACAAATCAGTAGCTTTTATATATACCAATAATAGTCAAGCCAAAAAATAGTCAAGTACTCTATTCCTTTTACAGTTGTGCCAAAGAAGATGAAATATTTGGGAATTTACTTAACAAACGATGTGAAAGATCTCTATAAAGAAAATTATGAAACTCTGAGAAAAGAAATAGCTGAAGATGTTAACAAATGGAAAAACATATCATGCTCATGGCTGGAAAGAATCAAGATTGTTAAAATGTCCATATTACCCAAAGCAATTTATAAATTTAATGCAATCCCTATCAAAGCACCACTATCATACTTTAAAAATCTGGAAAAATAGTACTTCATTTTATATGGAACCAGAAAAAACCTTGAATAGCCAAGACATTACTCAGAAATAAAAACAAATCAGGAGGAATCACACTACCAGACTTCAAACTATACTATAAATCTACAGTGATCAAAACAACATGGTACTGGCACAAAAATAGAGAGGTATGTATGGAACAGAATTGAGAACCAAGAGATGAACCCAGCTACTTATGGTCATTTGATCTTTAATAATCCCATCAAAAATATTAATTGGGTAAAAGATTCCCTATTTAATAAATGGTTCTGGGAGAACTGGCTGGTGACTTGTAGAAGACTGAAACTGGACCCACACCTTTCACCATTAACAAAGATTGACTTTTACTGGATAAAAGATTTAAACTTAAGACAAGAAACTATAAACATTCTCGGAAAGAGTGCAGGAGAAACACTTGAAGATATCGGCCTGGGAGAATACTTTACAAGGAGGATCCCCCTACCCCCAAGCAATTGAAGCAACTCCAAAAATACATTACTGGGATCTGATCAAACTAAAAAACTTCTGCACAGCCAAAGACAAAGTAAGTAAAACAAGCAGACAGCCCTCAGAATGGGAGAGGATATTTGTAGGTTATGCTTCTGATAGAGGTTTGATAACCAGAATCCACAGAGAACTCAAACTTATTAATAAAAAAAATAAGTAATCCATTTCATTGTGGGCAAGGGACTTGAACAGAAGCTTCTCTGAAGATAGGCACATGGCCTACAGACCCATGAAAAAATGCTCATCATCTTTAATCATCAGAGAAATGCAAATCAAAACCACTTTGAGATATCATCTAACTTCAGTAAGAGTGGCTCACATAACAAAATCCCAAAACTACAGATGTTGGGGTGGCTATGGAGAAAAGGGAACACTTCTGCATTGCTGGTGGGAGTGCAAACTAATATGTCCCTTTTGGAAAGAAGTATGGAGAAGGCTCAGGGATTTAAAAGTAGACCGGCCATTTGATCTTGATTCCTCTACTATGTGTATATCCAAAAGACCAAAAAATCACTTTATAACAAAGATCATTGCAGCTCAATTCATAATAGCCAAGTCATTGAAGAAGCCCAAGTGCCCATTGACCCATGAATGGATTAATAAATTGTGGTATATGTATACCATGGAATATTATGAAGCCTTAAAAAAGATGGAGACTTTACCTCTTTTACATTTACATGGATGGAGCTGGAACATATCCTACTTAGTAAAGTATCTCAAGAATAGAAGAAAAAATATCCAGTGCACTCAGTACTATTATGAAACCAATTTACAATCACTCACACTTTCATATGAAGAATAGATTACAACTACCGCCCAGGATGAAGAAGGGAGGAGGGGAGCATCGGATGGGAGGGGGGAGGTCAGATCGAGGGAGGGTGAATGGTGGGATCACACCTATGGTGCATAATGGAAGGGTACATGTCGGATCTATTAGTATAGAGTATAAATGCCTTAACACAATTATTAAGTAAACGAGATGAGGTATATATTAACCAGTGCAATGTAAGCATTCCTAACTCTATATGAAATCATTACACTGTACCCCATAAATGCATTAATGTATGCATTATCTGTGTGTTTATGATTTAATAAAAAAAGGATATATTTTTCAGTAACTTTTTGAGAAATGGCAGAGAGAGGTAAAATTTTTGACTGCGTGTATGTATGAAAATGTCATTTTCTACCTTCATATTTGCATGATGGTCTGGGTGGTTATAGAGTTCAAAGTTAGAGTTCATTTTCCCTCAGTATCTACAAGGCGTTGTTATATTGTCTGATATTTCTGTTGATAAATCTGATGCTCTTTTTATTCCCCTTCCTTTACATTTTTCCATCTGTTCTCCCCAGAAGCTTTCAGAACCCTCTTTTTCTCCTTGGTGTTATGAAACTTCATTATGATGAGCCTTAGAGTAGATTCTTCTTCATTCATTGTATTGAGTACTTAGAAGGCTTTTCAAACTGGAAATTACTGTCATCTGGTCCTAGGAAATTCTGTTTCATTTATTAAGTTTCTTTCTCACTGTCTTTTACGTTCTCTTCTTTTCTGCATCTCCTGTTGGATTTTGGTCATTCTGGATTGATACTCCATTTTCTTATCTTTCCTCTCCCCTGACATTTCAGGAGATCTTTTTATTGAAAAAACATTTGGCTATACCATTTTAAATTTCCAAGTTGTTCTTACCTATTTTTTTTTTTTAAATCTATGTACCACCTTATTTTTGTTTCATGTTTCTTCTTTTAGCTTTCTGAGAATTTTAATTATAGCTTCTCTGACATTTAATCTGTTCCATGGGCTAGTCCTGGTTTCCCTGAAATCTGTTGTCTTCTTCATTTGTTTTAGTTTCTATATTCATGTAAGAGGCTTTATTCAAATGCCATATGATTCTCTTCTGTCCATTTATAATTAGGTGACAGGCATCATAAAGATGATTAGAAGTTCTCTGGGTACAGGTAAGGCTACCATACTAGAGGGCTTTACAGCCACAGCAGCCAGATGGCATTTTGGGGGGTGAGGGGTGAGATCCAAATTTCAGTATCTGCAGTTCTCTGGTGTGCTTCATTGCTTTAGAGAAGGGTCCTACAGTATTCTGCTTGGGAGCTAGGATTCTGGATTCTAGCACAGCAGAGCAGGGAGCAGAAGGAAGACTGGGAGAGCTTCACTGTTCACTCTGCAGCTTCTGATGTAAGTTCTCCATTTTAAGTCTAACATTATTTCCTCTTTGATACCTTTCCTTGGGCTCAAAATTTGTAATGTTGAAGCCCCAACCCCTCATGTGACTAAATCTGGAGATAGGTGTATGAGGAAGTAATATGCGAACATAAGCGTAGGGACCCTGACCTGGTGGGATGGGTGTTCCCAAAAGAAGAGGAAAAGACACCAGCACACTATCTCTGCCTTGTGAGGACACAGGGATAGAACTCCTCACCGGGAACCAAACCAATCACACTGGTCCCCTGATCTCAGCCTTCCAGGCTCCAGAACTGGGAGAAAATAAATTTCTGCTGTTTAAGCCACTTAAACAGCAGAACATTGACATTTTTTGTCAATTATTGTCATCGCAGAACAGCTATGACATTTTTTGTGGCAGCCTGACACTAGCTAATATACATAATGATTTTGTACTTTATGAATACATTTTTATTAACTATTAGACTTGATATATATACTGTAGAAAATGAAGAAGAGATCAGTGAGAAATAAAAATACCTGTTAGATATTATTATAAAAGTGTGGAGAACAGTGGTACTTACCCATTGTTCTACTGTAATCACTGAGATATGCAGGTGAATAGATGGGGGTGGTTGACACTACCAAACTAGTTTTGGATCCAACACCAGCTTCTAGGTATCACAAGTGGGCTAGATCCACAAGACTGGTGCCAGAGACAGCAGAGTGATGTTGAGTCAAAGTTACCAGTGTCCCCATCACCCAGATAGTGTGCTTTCCTGAACTCAAAATTCCTTATGTTGAAGCTGTAACTCCTAATGTGACTTCATTTGGTCAATAATTATGTTTCTGTGGGGGATAGAAACCACCTAAGGCTTCCATCCTCTAGAGCTTCCTTCCTAAAACTTGCTATTAGATGGACTGTCCATTTGTTCATTACAATATGGCAGTGAGGACTCATTTTTCTGACATGTACAGTTTGTTGTCATGTCATGTAATTAGATTAATGGAGGCTATTTATCTTTTTTTATCGGTCCTTGATGTAAAAGTTCTCTTACTTTATTAAAGTAAATACTAAAGTTGCCACTATTTAGTTTACTTATTCAATAAGGGTACTCAGTATGTACAAAAGCAATTCATATAGCAAAAATACTGTACCTGCATAATATTCTGAAATATAAAAAAAAACCAAATTATTGCTGGCTCATTATGGCTATAACATTTAAACAGATAAAGATGGAGATACTGCATGTCACGTAAAGTCATTGCCCTATGGGAAGAATCCAGATAGACTTGTTTGATCCTAAGTTATGGTTGCAGGAGGTCTACTCATGAGTTTTTCAGCCACTTGAGTAGCCCAGCAGCCCACCTGTCTTCCCTGAGGGCTGCCAGGGCTTTGGGCATCTCCTCTTCTTTCAGACAAAATAGGTGCTCAGTTACTGGTTGTGGACAGAAATGAATATTATTTTTCCCTGGAAAGTTATATTTGTTGAATATAACCTAGAAACTCACAATGGAAGAAAAATCATTAAATTATGCTTTCAAATGTTTAGCTGGTACTCAGGATGAAGTGATGTTTTCCAGAGAGTATCTGACATTGGAAAATTGAATAACTTGCAGAATATAGATGTCTTAGCCAGGGTTAAAAAGGTTTCAAAATCCTCTCACAACACTAGTGTCTAGACTTCCTTGTCTCCATTGTCGTTGTCATAGTCATCATCATCATCCTGCCTATAATACTGAAAAATGAAACCATTTATTCTGAGGTGCTCAACATATTATTGAGACTATCCAAATACTTTCGTAGTATTCATGGTTTCCATAGCTACATCCCTATCATTTAACATCTACCCTGTGCCCTGAACTATGTATAACTCTTGACTCAATTTAAAAGGGTCATCTGTATAGAAAAATACAAAGACTGAAGCCAGTTTTGCAGGAAACATTTATAAAATAGTCATGTTCACCTTTTAAAATGTAATCAGGCTATTTTATAATAGTTATATATTAGAAATTGCTTCACGTTATAGGACTGTAATAGACTTTGGGCTAAGAATTCATATAATAGTTTAAAATGAACCATCAAATCCTTTCCTTTCATTATAATAATAATGTCTACACCCTGAAGGGCATATTCAAATAGTGGTATTAGTAATGGTCGCATGCAGCTTAATTATGTGCTGGAATTTAATTATTTGGGTCTCTGGGACAGGGATGTCTGCAAGTCTTGTGATACACACACACACACACACACACACACACACACTGATTTTAGTGATCTCTTCACTGTTCTTCCTAAAAGACATGTGACCTCACCAGGCACCAATAATTTGAAGGACAGGTAAAATGTAAGATTGAGCCTGGTCTCTCTGTAGTAATATGAGATAAGCAGGGCTACGTTGGCCTGCCCACAGAATCTCATAAAGAACTAGAGGAAGTAGGAAACCCAAGAAGCGTGTCCCACCCCTTTGCAAAGAGAGGGGACTCAGTGCCTCTTGAAGCCGTTCCCAATTTTTCACAGCACTGCCATTGTTGAGAACCTCATTCTTAGAGTGAACCTCAGTTTTCCTTCTCATAACTTACTCCTGATGGTTTCTTTTCTGTCCTCTGAGATGATGAAATTACTTTCCATTACAAAACACTCCAAAAGGTTGTAACCATGCTTGCCTACCGCTTCTTCTTCTTAGGCAAATACCCCAGGTCCTGCCACCATTATTAGCCCCTGTATCATCTTGTTTCAGAAATACTATAATTCTTCACCCTCATTAAAAGTTGATGCCTAGAACTAAATCTAATATTTAGGATGTAGCAAAAGATCTGGAGATAAGAACTAAGCCAACGTATCCACTGTTCTGAATCCCACAAAGGGCTCCTATTTGCTTTTTTCAAGGTCACGTGAAATGTAAGCTGATAGTTTACATACAGCAAAGCAACCACTTCTCTCTACTCCAGTCTGGTCTTTTCTACAAAAACTTATAAATCCATTCTTTCATTTTCCAGTGCTTATAGAGATGATCAATAGTCTCATCAAATGTAATCACATTATTTTAGACCAGTGATTCTCAGTCATGGGTCATGTGCCTTCTAAGGGCCAATTTCTGGTGGGGATGGAATTGTGTGTGGGAGATATAGCTGTAGGAGTTAAAAAAGCATTTTTTTTTGAGACAGAGTCTCAATATGTCGCCCTTGGTAGAGTGCTGTGGTGTCACAGCTCACAGCAACCTCCAACTCTTGGGCTTAAGTAATTCTCTTGCCTCAGCCTCCCAAGAAGCTGGGACCACAGGCACTCGCCACAATATCTGGCTATTTTTTGTTGCAGTTGTCACTGTTGTTTAGCTGGCCCAGGCTGGGTTCAAACCCACCACCCTTGGTGCACATGGCTGACACCATAACCACTGTGCTATGGGCGACAAGTCAAAAAAAAAAGTATATTCAATATGATTTTATATTCAAAAATGAAAGAAGACATTGGGAAACTCATAGGAGATAGGAGAGCAAGGTATTCCAGCTATTAATTTTTACCTGAGCTGCAAACTCATCCATTATTGCCTGTTATGCAAAAATTAAGCTAAATCTTTTAAATACTTTCTTTTGTCAATAGTATGATGTTAAACTTTGTCAGTAAAGAGTATTGCAGAGACTTTGTAGAAGATGAGACACTTCCTTGTTAACAGTTTTTCCCGTCACCCAAGGGCAGAGCAAGTTCTAGAAGACAGATTGTTTTCTAGCAAGTTCTACCAGCATGGTACCTCAGTAACTTCTCTGCCATTTAGTGAGCACAGCTCTTCCCTTTCCAACAAGGTCTGGATCTCAGTCCTGGGGGGGAAAGGGCCCTTCCTTGGACACTATACCAAGTCCTAAGGGCAGCGGTTCCTGATTATTTCTGATACTCTCATATTCTTTAGAGCTCTTTAATTTTTTATCACCTAACTTCTTATTGTTTCAAATTCATCTTATAAATAATAATTCTTTATATCCAACTTTCCATGTTCAATTTACTGTGAGTTTTCCTCCCCTAATTGGATCTTGACTTGTATCCAAGGGCCATGAGAAAGAACTAGTTCTAGGATGTAAAGATCAGGTAAGTATCTCAACACCTAAAAAACACAAAACAAAACACTGCCTTGGACCATGTGGTACTGAGTTACTAGATTCACCTCCTGTGCTTGGTGTTCCAGGCCCCCATCATGGTCTCTCTGCTGCTTTACCATCCCTGAAATCTCATGTTTCATATTTTTCCCTAACAGCATTTTCTACTCCCGTCAAACCTGCATGCTATCTTCTACAAGATGACATTTATTCTCACATCCATCCATTCCTTTTTTTTGTTTTGTCTGCGATTCCTTCTATTTCCTCCTCTGACCCAATCCTAACTCCTTATAATTATGGCTTGCCACTCCTCTTCTCTGAAACGTCCAGATGAACCTTATCCCACACGATGTGCTTGTCTTTGATGTGCCCCAGCATTCCTGTGACCTTAGTTTACACGGGCAATATAAAAGATAAATTCTCAATGTTTAAAACTTCTCTGATAAGAGATTGTGGAGACTCTGCCAGTAAGCTCCAAGCTCTTCAAAAGCAGGAACTCTGTCTTTTATTTCTCCTGGATTTCTTCCTGGGAACTGGTACTATGCTCATCAGAGGCTTCTTGCTTAGTTGGAGCTGAATGAATGATTAGAGACAGCTGGAACCTTTAGTTCTTTGTCAGTTCTTTCACAAATGATGTGCTGACAATCGCTGCAGGAGAAGAAAAGTGCACAATAAAGTTTCTCTACCCTGGAGGCATACGTAACAAAATGCACATGGGCCAGATGTGAGAATAAATGTCATCTTGTAGAAGATAGCATGCAGGTTTGATGGGATGGATGTGCTATGGAAGGGTGGTATAGTGGAGAGAAGTGAAGCCCCTTCAACGTGGCATCAACACTGTGTCAAGCTGAAAAGCCAGCTAAAGGCTACAGAGTAGGGGCCATCTTTAGGGACCCATATGGCTGGAACATACACTGGTCTTAGTTACTGCAAGTAGATTCTTAAATAGTCTTCTGACTACCTTGTTTGCATCCATCAGCAAGTCTGAGTCACGAGCAGTGAGCTGGAACACAGCCACTCTATCTGCACTGCAGCCGGGCTCGGTCTAGCAGTAGCTCCGCAGGGTTGGAAACAAATGACAGATAACAGAAGGCCTGATAACCAGCTTCTGTGCAGGGATGGGAAGGGCAGGAGAGAGAAATGCGGTGAAGACTTCTTGAGGAAGACTGCAGGTGCAGGTACCTGCTCTATAAATACCGCAAGCTGATCAACAAGGGCTTGTAGCCCTCAGAAACAAAGTAAAAACTTTGGAACTGCAGGATCAGTGTGAAACAGTGGCCAAGCCAGTAGCTAACTTTCCAGAAAATATTCATAGTATATAGTCGAGAGCTGCAGAGACGCCAACAGTCTTTGTCACCATGCTAAAGTTCCTGAACATGGGTGAGGTGAGCAGGGTGTGTCTATGAACACAGAGGGCAGTGAGCGAGGGAGGTCAACAAGCCAGACGACATAAAGGAGAATACTGACACCATAAAGGAGGAGAACGTCTCCAGTCGTCAGCTGCTAACACTTACAAGGTATTTTTGGTTTCTCAAGTGGCTGTACTGCAATTATGCAAAAGGAATAACACTCAGAAAAAATGTATTTGACAGAAGACAAGACAGTGTTTTTTTGCAATATTTTCAGACAATTAGACAAACGTTTCCAGCGCATCTGAAGTTAATGTTTGATATGATCAGTGCTGAGGACAGTCAATGATCTCTTGAATTTGAGAAGCCTGCTTCATATTTGATATCAGGAAATATTCCATTTAAGGTGTAGCCTCCAAAAATTAGGACCTAAATGCCCCTTAATAAGTAATAAATTAATAAGCACCATTTATTAATCAATGAGAGGAACTGGAGTCCTTTCTTAATGTGTTTTAAGAAAAGAACTAACCTTTAGTTAAAATTACATAGAAAAGTTCTATAAACATGATACTTTAATTTTAAAGTAGAAAAGCCTAAATTTAGCTCTAGGGAATCCCAGTAATATGAATCTTTCTCTTTCCCTCTCTCTTGATCTTGTCACTTATTTCCAATTCTCAGGAAAAAAAAAACCCCAAAAAACAAACAAAAAAAACTGCTATTGGTTGCAAATAATCTGGAAATTTTTCATATACAAAATTTTACCTCATGGGATTACAAGGGAAGATTTGTTAACTAAATTTAGTACTCCGACAACACAGGCTCAAACTAAATATTATTTATGTCACCACTGATCTCGCCCCAAGAAATATTTGGTAAATATAGAAAGATCTGTGGTATATCATTAGATAAAAAATATCATTGAGCATTTGATTTTGGCTGCTTGGCAATTCCACAACTTGTCTTGTCAGGGTCTGAAGATTACATATGTCAGACAAGTTCTATGTTTTGATTTCATCTTAGCTGAATATGGCAGAGATTTAAGAAAGACTTAGTCTAGGGTAGTAACTGCAGCAGCAAAATACTACTCTATTTAAGGCTTGTTTGGTAAAATGTGCCCAATTCAAGACTGCCTCCAAGGAGATTCCATATCCATTTACAATTATTGGCTTTGACGTAGAGCAGGAATGGACCAGATGCATCTGGTTTCAGTGGACATGAAAGCAGCTATTTCTGTCAAATACCTCAGGCTTGTGCTCCCTCAGCCTGGTTCTAAAACACTTTCATCCAAGGCATTCAGGACCCTCCCAGCCCTGATGCTTGAAGATGAAAATGATCCTAAGTTCACCTTTAAGGATTACGGACATCTGTAATTCACGTTTACAACTACTTCCTGATTTCCTTTATTGCAAAAGCAGCAGTCAACTGCAAGATTAGAACTTTTCAGTAACTCTTTCCATACTACACCACATAATGAGGCAGAAGTTCTTTCCTTGGGGAAAGTAAACCCTGGCAGTTTGATCACAGGCTGAGTTTTAAAAGTTCAGAGTTATAATCTTAAATCTTAGCACAGAGCAGCAACAGTGTGTAAGGAACTGTCCCAGGTGCTGAACTCATCCTCGTTTGTTATTCAGAGCATCATTCAGTACAAATGATGAAAAGGATGGTATCTTTATCAAGGCCAAAGAAAATTAGGAGAGCCTTTTCACTGGAAGAACAGCTGAGTAAGAGATCTAATTTTGACTCCTGATTGATCAAGCCACAGAGATGCACTGAAACTAATTATCAATTAGAAATTGCATACTTTTCCTGGAGGAAGACTCACCCCTAAAACTGTTGAAGTAACAAAAAAGAAAGATAAGTTTGTTACCAAAAAGCAAGCGATATCAATAGCTAAGATATGGAATCAACTTAAGTGTCCATCAGCAGATAACAGATGAATGGATAAAGAATCTGTAGTCCATAAACACAATGAAATACTATGCATACTAAAAAGAATAAAATCCTGTCATCAGCAACAGTACGAACAAACCTGGAAGACATTATGTGTAGTGAAATAAGCCAGGCACAGAAAGACTAATACCTCATGATCTTCCTTATATGTGGAACTTAAAGAAAGTCAGATGCATAGAAACTGGTGGTTATCAGGAGCTGGGGGGTGGGGACTGGGGAGATGTTGGCTAAGGACTACAAAATCTCAGTTATATAGGAGGAATATGAAACTACTGTTGTACAATATGGTGGCTCTAGTTAACAACAATGTATTGTATACTTGAAAATCGCAAAGACAGATTTAAAGTGGCCTCATCACAAAATATTGAAAAGCAAGAGAGGTATAGGATATATTAATTAGCTTCACTGAACCATTCTACAATCTATACATACATTAAAACATTGTGTTGTGCACCATAAATATGTGTAGATTTTATCTGTTAATTAAGAAAAAGAGTAATAGGTGATGTTGTTGACTCCAAGATGTAAGCAGTAGTTCGGATTGCATGTGAAAACCCCACACTGTACCCCAGAAGTGCATTAATGTACATAGTTACCATTCAATAAAAAAAAAAAGAAAAAAAATGACCAAAAACCAAAACAATAAAAATACTCATAAAAATGAAAAAAAAAAAAGATGTAAGCAGCAGAGCAAGGGAACATGGCTTTTGTCTAAACTGCATACCTTTCCCTGGTTCCACAAAAGTGTTGTGAATAAACCTGCCCCCCCCAACTCTGTCCCACATTACTTCTCCTTCTTCCTAAAGTGTTTCCGTCCCAGAATTTGGCTGCAAAAGCAGTAGGAGGGATGCTCCATCATCAATTAAATAATTTGGTTTCAGGGTTGCTCCCAACCAAGAAACCCTTTGTGTCCTCACAATGTCCAGCAACTGTATGTCAAACATCCCAACTACACAGATTTGTACACTGACTGGAGACCCCAAGTTGCTATGAGAAGCCCATAACAAGGAGGAATGAAGGAGAGGTAAGTATTTTACAGTGCTGAAATGAGAGAACAACAACAACAACAAAGGGTATTATGCAAAGCAGAGCAATTCAGCTTATTTCCAGATTCCTAGTTTGGAAACTAAAAATACAGAAAGCAAGCCTGAAACCTTCTGCCTCCGATATTTGCATTTGCAACTGTGAACAGCTGGACTCTCAAGGCAGGCGGTCTGATGCTCACAGCCCTGCCACTAAGTGTCTTTGGGGTTGATAATGAATTATACACACCATACTCTCTGGAAAGCAATCTTGTAAGGAAGCAGGCACTCGTGTCTAAAATGTTAGGCCCTGGAGCTAGTACATTTTTTGATTAAAGTGCAAAAACTACACGGGCTCAGAGGATGTTTTTCCCATAATATTACTGTCTTACTGATATGAAAGGAGTGACTGCAGTGGTTTGTGTTGTTTATTCTTGCTGAATATACGCCAAGGGTGACAGTGGAGCTTATTAAGGCCTGTCAGGCAAATTGGCTCTGGCAGTGCCATGGAAGGAAAGATGACAACTGGCTGACTGGGGTGTTGTTTTTGGAAGGTGGTTATGCTCACCACTGTATCACCAACATGGGTGTTGTTCCCGAAACTTTGAAGAAGTTCCATGATGTAGCGTGTGAACATTTTAAACACTGCCATCTTTGTGTGGGTAACCTTGGTTGCATTTAGTTGGTAAGGTTGTATTCAGTGAATAAAGGGACTCAGAAAAAAGTTTAAAAAATTGGGCAAAATTTATCCTGGATATGCCAAGTTTAGTGGGCCATTGACCCACTTAATGATTACAAATTGTTTGTAATTTGGAGGTGGAAGGCAGCCCTTGAGAAAAGGAGGATGGTATTTGCTTCACAAATGGACATCACACATAACTGGTGATATTAGTCTCAACAGAAAGACTAGTGATAGAAAGATAACGGTCTTATCCTTCCTTTACAGCTAAAATATAAAGGTGCCAAATTAAGGGAGGTATGAGAGACACTCTGAGGATAGAACATGCCAAGTGCTACCTGTCTCTGCTGGGGTGCCGTGTTCACTGTTACTGCTGGGCGTGTGCCTGTGAATGGCAGGATTTTGTCTCCAATCCTGGGGAACTGAGATGTGCAGCATTCTACTCATAGAACAAAAATCCAAAATTGTTTGTTGTTTAGGCTGGCTGTTTTCTTTGATAGGCCCCCAAATCCCAAATGTAATTATAGTCATTGTTTTCAGATGAATGTCATAATTAACTCAGAGTAGACACCTTCTTTTTACACATTTTTCTTGGTGAGGAAGGAAAATATATTTAATGCAATTAATGTCTTTTAAATAAAGCATGACACTTAAAACTATCTAGGTGGAGATGTAATTGCAAGGACAATATTAGTGAAAAGTTCATCTGACTATATATGATTTGCGCAGAAGTTTTAATAACTGAGGAGTAATAAGGGCCCTACAGATAACCTACAGGCAGGTGTCACCTAAACCACTGTAGGAAGATGCATGAAGAATTAATTATTTTTTCATAATCTTTAAGGAGGTGAAAACATAATGCTTATTATCCATAAACCATCTCAGTGAGATTAATAGCTACATGACCAGAAAGTTCTTTTGAAACCTGAACCCAGATTTATTCTCCTTTTGCTATTTAATGAGCTCTCTAGAGATAAATATCTCTTATATATAACAAACTGAAGATATATCCCATGTCTTCCACTAGGGAATGAAAGAAGAAAAGTACACATTTTATAAACCTCATCCTCCCACTTTCCATAATACACTGATCTTTCATTAGTTGAAAGGTACCATTAAAAAGCCCCTAAAACAAAATTATTCTTCCCTCTTCCCTTTATTCATCCACTCACCCATCCATCCATCCATCCCTCTTTATCTTAAAAAACAATAATAATTCAAAAATAATGATTCCTTTCCTCCCTAATGAACAAATCATAAGAAAACAGAGCTGCTTTGGCTAAAGGGATGATGAGGGGGAGGCCCAGCCTCTGGCCTCCTCCTCCCTTCCAACCCCACCATGCCCACGTTGGGGGTTGCTGCTGAAGCTCCTCCACATATCCCATAAGACTCTGTGGGGCTCAGGGGGGAGCTCAGCTCCAAGAAGATGAATGGCTTGTCCCAGAGTGACAAACTATTGGAAGAGTTAAAGTTCGATGGAAACTTCCTGATGCTCGGCATGTCCTTCTTTAATTACAAAGCCCAGGAATTAATTACGGAAGCCTCTGGTTCCCAGTCCTGGCTCCTCAGCTGGTGGGTGAGTTGCCAGGTATGGCTACAGCTCCACAAACTGCTCCCTGAAGTTTTTGGAGGCAGATGCTTCTCTTTTAGGTATATGTGATCTGGCCATTGAGAGGTCACAAAAGTCATTTATCATCCTAAATACTCAAGATCAGTTACGACTGAAGAGGCCCATCATCTTCTTCTTAGCAAGGATCTTCAGTCAATGGAATCTTTGTATCTGCACTAGACGCAAATAGTCGCATCATTTGCCTTTCAGTTATTTACCTCTGTGAAACAAAGGACTCAATATTTGGAGATTCAAATAACATTCCTTTATTTTCTCAGGATTCTGAGTCAGAAATCTGGGCAGGACTCAACCAGGTGGTGCTTCTGCTTCACATGGCACTGATGGAGGTGCCATGGAGGTGTTCCCCTGGAACACCTGGAAGGTCCAGACCGCCTCCCTCACTCAGTTGGCAGTTCGTGCATTTATGCTGGCTTTGGCTTCTGGCCAAGGTCCTTTGTTCTCCTTCATAGGGACCTCTCCACATGGCCATTTGGGCTTTATCATAACAAGGCAGTTAGGTTCCAAGAAAAAATGTTTCCACATTTGAAGGCAGAACCTGCAGAACAGTTGCACTGGGCGGGTAGGTCAGGCTTGGTTTGTTTTCACACCTCCCCTCCCTCACTGGTTTTTCCACTGACCCAGGCTCAGAAGGTTTTTAGAGTCACTTCTGTAACATTTTCTTGTTACAGGGTACAGACAGCCCAGATTGAAAGAGGAATCTTAAAATCACATTGCAAAAGAACATGCACGGGGAGAATACACTTGCAAATCACGTGTCTAGAATATATAAACAACCCTTACAACTCAATAATGAAAATCAAGTGACACAAATTAAAAGGAGTTGAACAGGCATTTCCCCAAAGACGATATATAAATGGTCAATAGATGTATGGGAAGATGTTCAATGTCATTTGCCATCAGGGAAATGAAAATTAGAACCACAATGACAGAACACTTCACCCCTCCCAGGACATAACAAAAAAGATAGATGAGAACAAGTGTTGGCGAGGATATGAAAAAACTGGAACCCTCATTCACTGCTGGTAGGAATATAAAATTGTGCAGCAGCTCTGGGAAACAGTTTTGGTAGTCCCTCCAAAGTTTAAACATCAAGTCACCACGTAACCCAGCAATCCTGTGCCTAGATGTACACCCAAGAGAAAAATAGGTCCAAAAAGAAACTTGTACATGAATGCTCACAAAAGCATTATTCATAATAGTTCTAAAGTGGAAACCACCCAAATGTCCATGTACTGATGAATGGATAAAATGTGGCATATCTATGTTATAGAATATTATCCAGCAATAAAAATAAAGTTCTTAAAAAACAAACATAACCCCCAAAGTTCTAATGCACACTGTAAAATGGACTACCCTCGAAAATACTTTCTCTCTAAGTGAAAGAAGCCAGTCACTAAAACCCGTATATTATGTGGTTCAATTTATTTATTTATTTTTTCAAATTAATATGAGGTTACAATTTTTAGGTTACATTGTTCTCACTTCCAGAGTAAAGTTCCACTTGTAGAAGAGCCCCTCACCCAGGGGGCCTGTTATACACCCTCATGATGTGCACATTAGGTGAGATGATTCAATTTATACAAGACATGCAGAATAGGCAAATAGATTATTAGTTGCCTAGGACTGTGGAATGGAGAAAGGGGAACAGGAAGTGATGCAACTTCTCATAAGGTTTTGGGGGTGACAGGGGAGTGGTGGGAAAGTGTTGGTGGTGGTGGCTGTATTCCCTATGAATATATTAAAGAGCACCGCATACACTTTAAATGGGTACATCTTATGGTATGTGAATTATATTTCAATAAGGTTGATATTTTAAAAAAGAAGAGGTGGAATGGGGGATTTTGTTGCAGCCATCTTTGGAAACACAATCTACTGTGCTTAGAGGGATTCACTGTTCATGCCATGCTAAGTAGAGATCGGGGGATTGAATCAATCATAAACACAATATGCTCTATCTTCTGGAGTGGGAAGAGTAGTGTTTGGTAGGTGAAGATGATTTTTTTGTGTACGTTCATATGAGTTACTGAAAGGGCAGAAGGTGAGGCATGAGATGCCTTTTTAAAAATTCCTATGGGGAATCCCAACGTTGCTATAAAGTTAAGGTTTTGCAAACTCTATTTACCAGTGGAGGAAGTCATCTCTGCTGCCCTTCTTCCCTTTAACAATCATATAAAATAAAAGGACTGAAGTTGGAGTATGCACGCTGCCTTTCCTAGTTACAGATAGGACTAAAAAGCCAGTCACAACCCCCTCGTGAGACAGATAACAATTTCCTAGCATGCCATTATCTCTACAGATGGCAGTAAGATTAAGTGATCTGCCAACTCCCTGGAGGGAAAGGTGTCAATGTCAGCCCCTCTGTCTGGAAGCTCTGGTGGAGGTCTGGGCTCCCGCCTGCCCAGCACACTCCTCACTGATCTAAGTCATTCATTTCAGTACCAGCCGCATCTTTCTGTGAGTCTGGTGGAGTGGGCAGTATTCAGTCTGCAAGTGAGTTAACTCTGGAAGATCACGTTAGCCCTGCGGTTTTAGGAAAAGGCGTGCTGAAAACATCATGAGCATACTTGTTTCCGGAGTCACAGACACTTTCAGTGAGACCTCGCTCAGAGAATGCAAGGCTTTTCTCTAACCCACACACGGGGGTGGAAGCCAATTCAAGTAAACCTCAATAGCCACGGAATTAACTTTCATGCTCAAACCTCATTCAACTTTTGGGCTGGCCCCCAAATATTACAGGTGGGGCTGGAGACCACAGATCGGGAGATCTGGGGACGGTTCTGCAGAATTGGACGATAAAGGAACTGTTGAAAAGTGGAGTCCTCATTTTGCCCCATGAATTGCCTGAATATAAAAAAGATGTCTAGACAAAGGTCTGAACAAAGTCAACTTCTATGAGCAGAGGATGGTGGTTTTCCTAAAGGAGGCAGAGATTTGTACTGTAGGACTTTGAAAAAAGAGCTATCTCTGTAAGAAAGGAAAGAGGACAGGTTCTCCAGCCTCAAGGCATGGAAGGCCAGGCTCAGTTACAGGCTCAGGGCATCTTTATCTGCATTAGCACTTTGGCTATCAATGCAGCAGCCTAAAACATACCTGAATACTTTGTTTAGCCTTCTCTTTGATCACAGACCCTTAAACTTAGCTCCCCCACAAAGGACTTATTGCTACTTCAAGATCCTCAATGATGAGTTAGACCACTCTGGGCCATTATGTACCTAGAAGTGGAAAATCACTAGGGGGAAAGTGCTATTCGAAAGATAAAAAGTATTTCTGTTTGCCCAGAGGTGCTGTGTGTAACAAAGGACCAAGGGGGCAGCCTGGAAAGTCCATGAAAAAGGCTAATTGGTAAGGAGTCCTATAACAGTGAACGACATGGATTTGCTCAAGTATTCAGAGAATCACATACTTATAGAGAGAAAGCAGAGACTGCCGTGCGGAAATAAAAGTTGTACAGTTTGACGATGATGCAAGAGGTAAGGTAGAAGCAAATAACCAACAACAGACAAAAGGGCTGAGCCATCAGCGGCCAGCTACAACTCTTAACCTACAGCACTTAGAGTTGTAAGTATTGATACGTCTAATGCACTATCAGACCTCTTAGTGCCTTCCAAATCATCTAAGATATGATTTGACTGTTTCTCTGAAGTCCTAAGGCTGGGTCAGTCCCTACGGCTCCCCAGTGCTGTGTTCTTATCCTTATCACATGACCCTTGTCATAGTGTATGATACTTATCTAGCTCCCCATGTAGACAACAAGCAGTCTCCAGGTTACAAATGAGATAGGTTCTGTACGTTTGTTTAAGTTGAATTTGTAAGTTGGAACAGATATATTTACCTATTACCTGTAATAGCTTCTATTTGTAAGTAAAGTCATACATTAATCAGATGTTTGTAACTCAGGGACTTAATGTAATAGCCCCCGTCTATAAGTACGAGTTGTATATAAGTCAGATGTTTGCAACTCGGGAACTGCCTTCCTTGAGGATTAAAAGTTTGACATTGTTTTTCTCTCACATTGAGAACACTGTCTGAGCCAGTTACTAAATATTTTATGATTTAAGGAATAAATAATAAGCATTAAGTGATGAGGATATTTAACACATTTCAAAATTGATACCTCAGTATATTGATTTAATAAACAGATAACATTCTATTAACTAGAATAAATATGGTAGTATTCTATTAACCAGAATATCTCTTATTCCAGTCATTCTGGATAATAAAAAACGTTAATTAAATTATACAGGAGAAACAGGGGACACACTGGCCAAGGGAATTCTGAAACAGGAGGAAGGGTTATACCTGCAAGCTATGTAACATTAAAGTGCCACTGGCTTTATATCAGAAGTTTCAAGATAGTCACAGTGAAAGGAATATGGGAAAATCAGCAGAAGTACAAGGAAGGGCAAAGAAAAGTAATGGAATTAGTGATAGGATTTTTTTATACTGTGGCCTTAAAACTGTATCAAAAGTAAACATTATTGTTGACTGTAGGCAGTGCCCGTAGCTCAGTGGGTAGGGCGCCGGCCACATACACCCAGGCTGGCAGGTTCAGCTAAAATCAACAATGACAACTGCGACAATAACAACAACAACAACAAAAATAGCTGGGCATTGTGGCAGGCGCCTATAGTCCCAGCTACTTGGGAGGCCGAGGCAAGACAATTGCTTAAGCCCAAGAGTTTGAGGTTGCTGTGAGCTGTGACTCCACAGTACTCTACTAAGGGTGACATAGTGAGACCGTCTCATCAAAAAAAAAAAAAAAAAGGAGATGTAAGTTGTGCCTACAGACATATAATGGTGAACATCAGAGACTGCATATTTTTCTTATGAAAGTCATTTATATCTAAAAAAATCAATTTATACAGTCTTTAAAAGCATTTCTTGCTCCCCCCTTCCCACAGCACAGGCAGTGCACTGTCTCACGTCCACAGAGCCCAAAGGGAAGGTGTTAAGCCTGAGCAGTTCTTCTGATACAATCACAACAAATGGTTTTATTTGATCACCTAGTGAAAAATTGCCAGGTAGAGGATGGATTGAGAAGCTACTAAGGGGCCTATTCCTCTGCTGCCATTCTTCAGTGATCCATTCTATTAGTGCAGAGGGTACTGGACATCATTTTGAACTTGATTAAAAATACATGGCAGAATATATGAATCCTAATCCCAGCTCTAACAGTAAGGGGCTGTGGGACCTGGGCCAAATCGTGTGACCCTTCTGGATCTTATTGTTTCCTTATTTGGACTAAATAATCCAAATCTAGTGAGTTTTACATTACTCTTCTTTTTCAAAACCCCACTTTAAGGCTTCTCTCTCTAAAAACAACAGTCATTTTAAAATTTTTTAAAATTTTATTCTTTTTATTTTTATTGTATAGTTTTTGAGACAGAGTCTTACTTTGTTGCCCTTGGTAAAGTGTGGTCATCACAGCTCACACCAACCTCAAACTCTTGGGCTCAGGTGATCCTCTTGCCTTAGCCTCCCAAGTAACTGGGACTACAGGTGCCTGCCACAATACCCGGCTAATGTTTAGAGAGGGAGTCTTGCTCTAACAATCATTTTCTAAAAAAACCAGTGTGGTTCTTTGGATTACTCAGGTCTATGACATAGCCTAAGGAAGTTTTTCAATAAGAAAGGAGAAGAAATGTAAAGGTAACAACCAAACAATGTACAATAAATTGGAAGAGGTGAAGCCTTAAAAATGAGATAATCAGAGGCAGCAGAGTGCAGTGTTTCAGAAAGGGACCTCAGAGCCCGGTTTGGATCCCGGCTCTGGCACTTGCCAGTCATGGAGCTTTGGGTAAGAGCTCTTTATCCCTCAACCTCCTCATTTATAAAATGGGGGCCATAAAAATAGCACTTTCCCCCTAAGATTGTGATGAGAATTATGAGTCAATGCTGTAAGGTACATAACAACCTGTGTAAGGTGGTCATTGTTTATCAATCATCTGCTCACGACAATGCTGACAATATTATTTTCTTCTTTATTTTTCATCTTCCCCATGGATGTAAAACACACTCTCTACCGCAGCATAGTAATGGGCATTGCACACCGCAGTGAAGATCAAGTGTTTGTGTAACATCAACACACAATTCCTGGAGCTGAGGGAGTTACTTTGTGGTTGTGGGGACAAAGCAGACACCTAGAAGACTGCCCAGGGACAGCAGCAATATTGTGAAGCTGCACATCCCACTGGGCAGGGACGGCCTCCCCTGTGAGTTCTTACTCAGTAAGATGATCTGATCCCGCCTTCAATACACTGAAGGCCTGTATTTGTTTTCTATTCTTTGGCAGCCATGTAATTGATGTAGTATGTATAGATGACAAATTTCTTCCAGATACACAGACATCAGCTCAGATATTACCCTCAACAAACTATGGAATTACTATTGCCGTGAATATGTTAAAGAAGACCTTAAAAATATGGGCTCAGATCAAAGCTGTTTTTGAAGCCACAGAGCAGTGACCTGTGGGCTTACACGAAGTTAGAACTTTCGGATGAAAGGGAGACCATTCATCTAATCACTTGTCGACAACTACGTCTCTGTGATTTAGGCATTTGGAAATATCTGAACATTAGAAAGCATCTCGAAACAACACAGAAGGCTATTGATTAGATCTTTCTCTTTGTATCCAGATGTTCCAGCAACATGTAAACAGACTTGTATGTAGGAAAGACAAAAGTAATGCAGGATGCCATCATAAAAACTCTTCCACCTCTGAAACTTTGTAGGGGAAAAATTAAATGCAGAAAGGAATAAATTAGCTTTTGTTGTTTTTATGGTATAAACACAGGCTGGTCCTGGAGGACATGAAAGACTACCTTGTGTTAAAATTTAAGATCATTGTTCCATGTCATACACAAAAACCCCGAAGCAATTTTTCGTGGAAGAAAAAGTTTTAACATTTCTGGATTTATTGTTAATAAGATCTACTTCACTAGGCTTTATGTTCAATTCAAAATCATTTTTCTTTTATTTAAAAGATACCTGAATCACTGAATTTAGGGGAACTATACTTATTGAAGAGCTTCTGTTTTAGGTTCTACAAATACTTTAATCCTTTTATTGAAACTATTTTTCAAGTCCAAGGTTATACTTGAGTGACAATTTAAAATGTTTATGGAACTACAATGACTATTTCTTAAAAAGCATGATCCATGGAGTGCTTGTTAGTGCTTTATTTGCTATGGGGAAATATTACTGAGAGAATAAAAATGACAATAGTACAAACATTTCCAAATAACTTTAAAAGAGATATATGCCATTTAATTTTTCTAGATCACTTCCGTAAATTTGAAAAGGGCATGTAAAATTTTTTCACATTGATGAGAACTAATATTAATTTGAGCCAGCTCATGTATATGAAACTATGTCTTATGTAGACTTTTGGTGTGTTGCATTTACTTGACTTACCAAGGAGAGAAGCAGATAGAAGACATGGCTTTGGACAGGACAGTGCTGTGGTCAGGGTAACCAAAATTAATTAATTAACAAAGTCGTCCATTCACACTGTAGTCAAATGACCTTTTAACCCTGTGATACCCTAAGTTAGAGCAGTGAGGAATTCTGAAAACACTGGGTTCTTTTAGAATTTTCTGCTCATCCCACAAATATGTAATGAATGTCTACCATGTGCCAGGTACTGTGTATACACTCTGTACTATGGACACAGGGGTCAACAAAATAGATCTACTGTCCCTGCCCAAAGGGACAGATATTAAATCATTTATGATGCTTGGTACAGATACCTTTGGGGCAGTGAAAGCTGAAAGCTCTTCTTAAGCTTGTAAATGCAAAAACTTTTAGAAATCTAAACAATTGGAACAACTATAATAAAAGTGCCATGAAAGCGTAGTAACAGGTAGGAAGACCTTGACTTAGACATCTTTAATGCTCCTCTCAGCTCCTCTAAACATTAAACAAATTCTTCCTGACTATAGGCCTCAGACATCCTTTTTCTCAATTTACTTTAGAAAACTTGCAATTGTAATTTCTTTCTCTGTCCCTTTGAGAGGTAAACCTCCTAGAATCTTATCAGTTTTACAACACAAAAATGCCTTTCTCAGGGAGCTGGGAGCCATCCCTTTGAAATGTGATTGCTAAGGAAATATTTAGGTAACACAGAACTTATCTCTTCCCTGGAAATTTTCTTTTAATTTTTTCCTTTTTATTTTAGAACCTTAGGGGGTACGCATGTTTTGTTTGCTTCTCAACTTAATTTTATCAAGAAATTTTCTTCCTGAAATTAGATCTAAGTAAAAATAAACACCAAATAATACTATAAAAATGAAATATAGAATAATCAAAACATTAATAAAAGTAATCCATACCTTGCAAGTACTATAGAAAAAAAATCAAACATGTGAAATCTTATAATAAAGTATACATCAGAAATGGGAAGATATTAGCCAAGGTACACAGTTTTCATTATAAAAGACAAATAATTCCTAGTAATGTACTGTCATCACTAGTGATGTACTATCTAGAGTTAACAGTATTGAAATGTATAATTTAAAATTTAAGAGGGTAGATATTGTAAGTGCTAACACCACACATAATCATAAGAGGATAGAGAAAACTTTTGAAAGTGAAGAAAAGGTTTTTGCATAGATTGTGGTGATGAATCTAAAGATAATTAAACACCCACAAAACATCATCACAATCTACACAAAAACCCCTTCTTCACTTTCAAAATTAAATAGGTACAACTGTTTGTATGTCAATCACATCTCAAGAAAATTGCTGTGCAGTGAAAAACAAAAAAAAGAAAGAAATGTAATTACCCAGAAGGCTAGCAGCCTTATCTCCCAGTCTTCCTGGGAGGGGAGGAGCCTGACTTACGCATCATCAGCAAACACACATGTCCTAATCACACAGACTCCTCCTCACTGATGTCCTTTACTGGCTCACCCCAGTGTTTACAACCCCTCTTGCCTTTTGTTCCAATCTGTTTGCCCTATTGCAATAGGCTTGAATCAAGTCTTCCTTGTCTGTTTCACTTGTGTGGAGCAATTTTTCTTTGACTAGTCTGGGTAAGGCATGGAAGGGCTTGAAGGTACTCAAGCCCTTTGAAGATACTTGAAAGTATCTCTACTAGGATACTTTGTAGAGAGGGTGATGATTAAGCAAGGTCTGAAAGGTAGAGTTATCTGGGCTAATACTGACTGGGGATGACTGATGGGTGAGTGGGTTGGTGCTGGGGATGGAGTGAATTTGCAAATCAAGAAGAGACAATAAACAAATTTTTTCACCATCTGTTGGCCAATTTTAGCCTTCCTTGTGGTTCTGAGGAGGAATTGCAAAAGCATCATCATTTTCTAAGCCCTGGGTCTCTTCTTTTGATCACATCAATTAAGAGGCAGTAAGGGCACTTTACAATTATACTGGAAAGGAATTCTAGGATTCAAGGCAATAAAGTTCTTATCCTTCTTAAAATTTTTAAATAGGTCAAATTCCTTTTAAACCAGATATGCCCTAAGCTGATCTCTGGAGTTTCCATCTGATCATGGAGCTGTAAGAGAGTTCTAAGGCTCTGGTATTGTTTTAGAACTGAGTCCTTTCAAACAGCCAGGAAGCTACCTTTGAAAGTGCCACCAGGGGCAGGGCGATGCTTTGGCAGGGATGCTTTTGCTGATGATTTTTACTGCCTGAGAAAAAGTATGAACATCCCTTTGAAGATACTCAAAACATATCCAATACAGAAAAGTTAACTGATAACTTATCTAGTCCTTAATTGCATTCACAGGGATTCTCATTACTAGTGCTGTGATTGCTAAATACAAGTCTTTCCATATTTGTTTTCAGATGAATTACTCCAATTCCACCTCTCAATCGTGAACATGAGAGCTGAGTGGAGCATGGGAAAACACGGATATGAAACATTCTGAAAGAAGGAAGCTATGATTAATGTCACAGGTTAAATTCACAACATTTGGATTCTCAAAGACACTCTGCGGAGGAGGAGGAAGAGAATCATCCGCAGGGCAGGGAGGAAAATGAAATGTTGGTGCCTCTGTGCAAAGCAGCGCGTGGTCCTTCTCAGCACCCGGCCTCCCTGCACTGGCCCACACATACCCAATCAATCACCACGGAGGAAGGAAGGTCTAGATCTCAACACAGCTGCCTGTAGAGCTTTTCTTGAGAGCTTGTTTTGAGCGTTTTAATTGGTAGTCAAATTTTAGAAGCCAAACAAATCATGTGGGCATTCAAATACTTTTAGAACTACCACAGCTATTAGGGAGGTGACGGCACTCTCTAAAAATTCACGAGACGTCTTTGGTCCAAACTTCTGATGTTTCTGCACCCAATCAGTGTTATGCTTGTCGGCCACCCATCCACCCACCCATTCATTATCTCTATTTACTGAGGCATCAGGGTAATACTTGGCTCATTTTATTTTATTCAATCCTCACAACAACCTGAGAGGTAGCTATAGTCAGCACTATTTACAAATAAGAAAACTGGGGCTCAGAAGTATTAATAACATGTTTAAAGTCCTTGAAGGAATGGGTGGAAGAGCTGGGAGTAAAGGCCAGGCTTGGCTACCGGGTCTGTATTTTTAATCTCTGGTCTTGAATTTCTAAACATATTCAGGTAAAGTCCTTTAATGTTTCACATACCACGTAGCTCTGGAAGAAGAAAAATTAGGCTCTTTTCTAATAATGGAAAGTAGCTACCATGATACTTTTCTAAGTCAATGTTGAAGAAGAACGGTATTATTACTAATTACAGCCAGGTTGGAGGCTGTATGGATTACACAGAAGTGGGTTTGTACACCCAAAGAGACTAGGAGCCAGCATGCGGTGTACAGGAAGCTCAGGACTGCATCAGCTTTTATGCAAAAGACAGCACCTCTGTATTACCTTCTCTCTTCCAAAGAAACTGAACTGGGTCTTAATCCACATAGTTGTAACTGCTCCCATTCTATTGCTACCCTAGGCAGAAACTCACCTAAATCTCCTTTCTGTTGGTAGTTCCTGCCTTTTAATCAACTGTGTTATTCTTGATGCTGTTTCTTGTTTTCTTCTCTATAATTAATTTCAACCTTGGGAATGAGAAGATTGAACAAAGATGATTTATTTATATTTTTCCATTTCTCTGTTCTTCTTTTGCTGCATCAACTATACTTATTGCCAGTGTCGGTGGGTTGAGCTAAACATCAGGGACTAGTCTCCCTGTTTGCCATTAAGTATTCCAGAAAACACATCCTTCTCCTCATTAGCTAAGGCAAAACTGCAGCACATGAGGTGTGCCATGGTGTGTTTCCTGCCTGGGTCCCTCCCCATGAAGCCTGTATTGCTGCCTCTGCCTACTAATAGTGCTAGAATAGTGGAATTTCGGCTTACTGACCAGCACAATGTGACTTTGGATCTAACCTACAGAAGGCTCAGTTTTCTCATTTCTAAACTGGGGATAATAATAGTATATGCCTTATATGGTTGCTTTGATGATTAAACGACGTTAGCTATCACAATACTGGCCTAACTCATTATGATCATTTAATAAATTGCATCTGCCATCATCCCCCCCCCCCCCCCAGCATTTATCATCGCCATCCTAGAGGTTTACCCCAGCGTCCGCGTCAGCCTAGGACTGCCTTTCCTGATCCAGACGTCTCAAAGCTGCTTTGTTTTCCCACCATTTCTTGTCTTGTGCACATTTTCTTTTCTTTTTTTTTAGAGACAGAGTCTCACTTTATTGCCTGGACTCAATTGACTCATGCTACTGTGCAAATGAGAAAATGGCTAGAAGGACTTTATTGCCTGGACTCAATTGACTCATGCTACTGTGCAAATGAGAAAATGGCTAGAAGGTTGCTCCAGATAACCAGGACTGGGCATTCAAACTGAGTGTGTGTGTAGGAGAGCTGCTCAACTTCTTGTCATCCATCTCATGATGGCCAATTATATGTGTCAACTGTATTGGGCCACAGGATGCCTGGATGTTTGGTTAAACACTGTTTCTGGTGTGTCTATAAGGGTGTTTCTAAAAGAGGGCACTTTCTGAATAAGTAGACTGTAGAGGAGATTGCTCTATCCAGTGTGGGCCGACCTTATCCGGTCCACTAAAGGCCTGAGTGGAGTATAAGGCAGGGTGAGAAAAAATTCTCTCTCACTACCTGACTTCAAGTTGGGCTGTCAGACTTGAACTTGGATCAGCACTTATATTGCTGGTGCTCTTGGTTCACAGGCCTTTTGACTCAGACTGGAACTATACCATTACCTCTCTTGGGTCACCAGTTTGCCAACTACAGTTCTTGAGTCAGCCTGCATGACTGCTTAACCTGATAGTAAATATCTCCCTGTCTGTCTCTCTCACTGTTCTGTTTCTCTGAGGAGCCCAGACTAACCTAAACCCCATACGAGTTAGTTGCGATCAGAATTCTAGTTGATGGGAAAGACATTATTGAGTAAGATGGCTAAGATGCCTTAAATCACACCACCTAACATAGAGGGTTGGCTTTTAGTCAATTAAAAAAAACTAATTCAACCAAAGATGCCAAGGAATTTAGTGAGTCTCTTAGAAGATTCAGGATACGGGGAGGATTTTTTATTTACAATTCAGAGTCCAACATTTACTCCCAGGTTTTAATTTATTGTATTGGATTCCTGATCACAGAGGCAACTGGAATCAATACTAGATGGAAGAGTAGCTAACAAAATAATTGAATATGATTTTGGTTTTAGAAATAACTGTGAATAAGGCAAAATGTTGATGCCTATTTAATCTTAGTGGTGGGAAAAAGGTATCTTATTTTAGGTACTTTCAATAGCTTCATTAAAAATTAAAGAAGAAATAATTATGCTTCCTCTGATAAGCCCCTAATGTCTCCATGAGGAATGTCTGAGAATGCTGGGCTGTGTCTTCCCAGAAGACTTGCTTCCTTTCATCCTCTCAGAACCTCATTATTTAATTACTGTACTTTTTAACTAAAATATTTAAAACTTAAAAACTAATTAGACATTGTTTTGTTTTAACTATTTTTTCCAGATGTCTTCCTTGCTTACCAGCCAAATTTAGGAAGCCACGGCAAACAAGCTTGGCAGGAAATGCATGTTTAACTGTTTTATGGGCAATGTGTAATAACAATATTGTCATTTAAAATGTACTTTACTATTCCCCTGGGTCTTTATATTCTCTGCACCATGTTCATTACTACTGATTCTTTGCCTTTCCTGTTCATTTAAGTGAGAACTCTTATTGTATTCAAACTCTTAACCCCCAGGGAATTTTCCTTTTGAACATTATTTATTTCAAAATAAAAAAAATAAATCTACTTATATATCACAAGACACATCTCAGGTATAGAAAAATGTTTCTCTTCTAGGAAATAGGTAGTTGCTTACTATTATACAGAGGGTTCCAAAAAAGTGCATACACATTTCGAGAAAGGAAAAAACTGTATTACAATTGTAATACTTAATATACACTGATAACATTTGTTATCTTGTATATTCTATCTTGTATCTCTTGTAATTGCACAGGTCAAACATGACTTGAATGTTACAACTTTAATGCAGTTTTGTCCTTTCTTAAAATGTGTGCACATATCTGAGGTACCCTCTCTGTATTATAGATAGGCAAATAGAGATATGAAAGTTTAAATACCAATTAAGATAATAAAAAATAACACTAACATTTATCAAGCACTTACTATATTGCAGGCATTATTCTACATGCTTTATTATCTCACTTAATCTTTTTAACGACTCCATGAGATGCCCATTATTACCAGCCCCTTTTTTGCAAATGATAAAACCAAGGCCCAGAGAAGTTATTTAATTTGTTCACATAGGTGGATCAACCAGAAATCAGTTTGTTTGTTTGTTTTTTAACTCTGTAGTGGACGGACTTAATCTCCAATATCATTTATTCCTCATCTCACTCCAAGGAAACAGGTGTGTGTTCCTAACTGCCAGGCATGGTGCCTTTGGTCTCAGGCTTGGCACCCTGTGGGCGCTGAGCTTCTTCAATAATCCCTGAATCTTGAGTCTTGCCGCACTTAGGTGTGGTGATGGCTTATAGAGGGACTCTCATACAAGGAGTCTGGCAAAGCCTTTTAGAGACACACAAGTGCCTCTGATCTGAGCATACAGTTTTGCCTGGAGTTAAGATTTCAGGATTGCGTGATGCATCTTTAGGCGGATAACTCTCTTCTGAAACCACCAGAATGAAGCTATACATTTGTGCAGTGTGTGTGGCTTTCAAAGTCTCTTATCATATAGGATCTCACTTGACCTTCTCACAAACCTGTGAGGCAAGCAGGAGTGGTTTCAGTATTTCCACCTTTCACATTTTTACAGAAACCTAAGGTTCAAAGAGACAAGTGAGTTGCCAAGCTCACAAAAGATGGAGTATTTCAAATACAGAGTCAGCACTAACAGCCCGTTCAAAACTACAAAGCTACTTCTCTGTAGACAGAGCCACACAGTGAATTTACAGAAAAACCACAAAAGCAATAGTGCCTTCTGATATTGTTTGTTTTTCTAATTCCAGACCTCAGTCACTAATGTCTGGCAAGGAGCTAAGCAAACGGAAGTGGCCCAATCAATAAAGGTAGATAAAGATGATGGAGTGTGGCTGAGTTCAGAATTTATCAGCTCCCAAGTTTTGCCACTTAAATATATCTGTATCTCCTTGGTTGGTGCTAACCAATGCCTCTACATTGCAAATGCAGCAAACCTCAAAAATATATCATAAAATCTATTTTAAAAAATGTTTGTCAAAATCTCCAGTAGCTTTTCAATATTTCTTAGGTTGTTTCTTTTGTTTTTAAAACAAACCGTCATTTTGATTTTGACAAGGTTGAAAAAGGACCTGAATTTTCTGCACCTCTTGATATAAGTATAAATCTGGTACTTACATTTTGTTTTTTATTTTTGTAGCTGCAACAGTGATAAACTTTGCTTTATGCAATAGAAATGTTTTTAAAAGTCATCTGTAAACTGAATTACCAAAAAATGTGATTTGTGGCTCAAAAAGTGAAAAATGCTTTTATAAAAAACACCATTCACTGATGGTTGTGAGTTTAGAATTTCACAGTTGGCTTTTCCAAATCAGAGTACACCTTGGGGTTTTGTGTGTGCGTGTATGTGTGTGTATGTGTATGTATGTGTAACTTTTAATTATATACTAACAAGTATTTTTCATTCATTACTCTGTGACCAACATTCTTAAGTTATAAACTTATACTACTGTAGCAGTTACCAGATGAGTAAGCATGATTTTGAAGGACTTAACCAAAGACAGCTAAAATAGCCATTAAGAAAATCAGTGTACATGCCTATCCCAATCAACGGAAATCAGAGGACTTGCCCATTTTTTATCAATTGTTCTAACAGGACAAAACTTTTCATTTCTTCCTATCCCATTATTAAAAGGTGATTCTTTAGAAAATCAGATTATTGAAAAGGAGAGAGAAGTTAAAAAATTATCCTGATACTATTTTGATTGAACATTGTTAATCAAAGATTTAAGAACTTTGATGGGAGAATTTTTAGTAGAATTCTTCCTGTGGATTTAAAAAATATTTGTTGTTCGTACACTGCCCAAATTTAGATTTTCACTGTATTTAGTTATAGATACTTGGTATATAAATAATTGAAAATAATAGAATTAGGTTTATTGGGAGTTTATTTTGAATGAACTCAAAGGATGAAGGATATGGCTGGTAAAACCCAGTAGGAAAATGACTATTCTTCTCTCCCCCACCCCTACTGGTGAAGTATATTTACCAGTAATGGTCTAATGGTCCTTTGTGACCATTTTGAAACAATTCCTAGGCTCCCTAGGGACTGACAATCCTGGTAGTTTCATCTGGCAGTGGAATAGTCTTGAAACCAGCTCTGCATGGCCTAGCAGCTTCGACAGCTGAATAATTGAGTGGAAAAATCAATTATTGGAGGAATTTGATCTTCCTGCTATTTGCTTTCCCCAAAAGTTAAAAAAAATCATATCATAGTGACAGATACAGCTTATTCTGTTATCCTAAGGAGCTTATTTCAGAGTTTCTGTCAACTTGGGTAGATTCAAATTAGATATCCAAGCACTTTAAGTCATAAACCCTCAAAATTAAATCACTGGCACTTACGCAGATTTTAAAAGTAGTAACTGTTATTTTAAAGTATGTGTTTTGCAATCTGTAAAAGTAATCTGATCAACTTCCTACATGTTAGTGAATGCTTACTGAAGGAAGGAGGAAACTAACTTATTGTCTAAGTCCTACCAGAGAAGTTCTATAAGAAATTCATAATTTTGGCAAAATACATCAATGCAAAAAAATTAGAAAATTAGAAAACGTCTAAGGATAAAAATGAAACAAATTTATTCAAATATTCAGCAAATATGTACTGTAGCGGCTATGAAGATGAACGACATATCTGTTTGCCTTTTTGATGCGATGGGGTATAGAAATCCCATCACAGATATAGGCAGTCCCCAGGGTATGAACGAGGTCGGTTCTGTAGGTTGTTCTGCAGTTGCATTTGGATGGAAGTTAGAACAGGTGCATTTACCTATTCCCTGCAAAAGCTTCCATTAATAAGTGTGAGTCGTATATCAGTCAGATGTTTGTAACTTGGGACTTAAAGTAATAGCCTCTGTTTGTAATTCAGGGACTGTCGATACACTAAGTATTTTGGAAGAGTGGAAGTAGGTAAATTCCAACTTGGGGTTTTCAGTAAAGTCTGTTCAAATCTTGACCTTAGCCAGATAGCCTCCACATACTACAATTTTATTTAAAGGTTGGCTTAGGAAAAAACTATTAAGATCAGAAAGTCTCTTCCAGTAGGTTCCAGAATTTTCTTTCTGCTTCAATGTAGACATTGAGGAGCAAGGCTGAGTATAATGACTATTTGTCAAAGAGGTCATATTCTCAGGGTGTGTATCATAATTCTTTATAGGGAGAGAAAGAAATGTTAATTTGAAAAATCTCCCCAGTTCATATGCTTCCTTGACTCCTATCACTTACCGTTTAGGGTTAGGTTTAAAGTTTATTTTTCATTTTCATAAAAGCAAAACGTTGGCATCTGCTAAGGTTTGAATGTGTCCACTGAAGTTCACTTGTTGGAAACAAGCCTCAGTGCAACACTGTCAAGAAGTGGAATCTTTAAGAGACCTTTGGGATGGATTAATGGTATTAGGGCAGAGCAGGCTAGTGATCATGGAGAGGGTTCCTAATGACAGGGATGAGTTCAGCCTGCTTTCTTTCTCGTGCTCTTATGTACTTTTGGCTTTCCACCTTCTGCTATGCAATGACACAGCAAGAATGCCCTTGCCAGATGCTGGAGTCATCCTCTTAGTCTTTAAGCATCTCAAACTGTGAGCTAAATAAATTTCCGTTTGTTATAAGTTATCCCGTCTGCTGTATTCTGTTATAGCAACCAAAAATGATCTAAAACAAAAAAACTGGTGCTGGGAAGTGGGGCTGTTGCTATAACAAATACCTGCAAGTATGGAAGTGGCTTTGAAACTGGGAAATGAGTAGAGGCTGGAAGAATTCGGAGGAACAGGCTAGGAAAAGCCTAGATTGCTATAAATGGAGCATTAGGGTTATTCTGGTAAAGTCTCAGAAGAGGAGGAGAGCTATAGAGAAAAGCCTGAAACTTCCTAGAGATTATTTAGAAATATAGAAAATAAAGGCTATTCTGAAGAGGTCTCAGGTGAAACAGAGATATTGGAAAGCAGAGTAAAGGCCATCCTTGTGATAAAGTGCCAAAGAAATTGGCTGCAGTGTATCCATGCCCAAAGGCTAGGGAAGGCAGAATTTGAGAGCAATGAAGTAGGATATCTAGTAGAAGAAATTTCTAAGCAAAATATTGAAGGAGCTGCATGGCTACTTTTAACCACATACAGTAAGAAGCAAGAGAAAAGAAAAGACTTAAAGATGGAATTTATCACTAAAAGAGAAGCAGAATGGAAAAATTAGAGCATGCCCACGTAAAGTGTAGAGAAAGTATGTTTAGGAGAGCAAACCCAGGGTGTAACCTAGCGGCCATTTGCTAAGGAGAATAGTGCAAGTAGATGGGGGTAGAAGAAAGCCAGGTGCTACCCAACAAGGCAAGGTGAGAAAGACCCTGAAGGCATTTCAGAGATCGCTGAGGCGGTCTCTGCCACAGCAGGCCCAGAGTTCTACAAGGGCAGAAGGGTTTCAGGGGACAGGCGAGGGGCACCCTCTGTGGGTTAGCTGCTCAGAGCCTCGGGTCTCTATTCCCCACTTTCTGCTGCAGCACTTCTTAGCTGCCCCAGTAGGCCCAGGTGAGGTTTGTGTCACAGGCCTGGGAGTCACAAGAAGTGAGCCTTGGTGGCCTCCATGTGGTGTGGACTCTGCAGACATGCAGAATGCATGAGCTGTGGGGCCAAGGCAGGCTGAGCTTGTAGATGGTGCCTTGGTATGATGAAGCACAGGGCCAGAGCCAGCTGTGGGCAAGATGTCCAATCTTTCCCTAGCTGCCTGCTCTTGCCGTTCAGGGTTTAGCCCAAATGCCACTACTTGGAGAGGGTTTCACCGACCACCCTGTGTAACAGCCAATCTCCCCTGTGTCTATCCTAGCTCCTCTTTCTGTTTAATTTCATTCAGAGAACTTGTCATTATCTAGAATATATGCTTTATGGGCATAGGGGCCTCATAGATTTTGTTGACCCCTGTATCTCCAGCACCTAAAGAACACAATTGGCACATGTTGGTATCCAAAAAATTTTGTTGAAAGGATAAAATAGAAATAAAATTGGATCTTACAAAAAGACTATTATAAGGGTTAAGAGATATAGTTTAGTCCCTAACAGAGGAGGAAAGAGTGCTAACTTAAACTACCTTCTCTCTTGAATGCTCCTCTCTCCACCTCTCTCCCCTGCCTCTCCCAGCAGATTCTATATCTCCTAGAGGAATAAACTTTATGAAACACCTCTGTGGAGTAAGGAGAAAAATACCAATGAGTATGTGTTGTGCTTAAAAACGGACTGTAGATGGGAAAAGGGCTGAGAACCTCTTGCTTAATGGAAAGAGCATTAGAAAGGAGTTTAAGAACTGGCTCAACTACCAGTAAGTGGAGTCCCTGGGCTATTAATTGGCTTACTCTTCTGTCAAATATGGACAACAGTCCCGGACTCCCAGATTGCCCTGAGGTTAGATAAGGCATTATATGTGAATACTCTCAGCACAGCACCTGACCCCAAGTGGCTGCTTGGTCCCTCTCAGCTGGAATATGAGCGACCTTGAGTAGCTACATTACATCTATGCAGTTTGGTCTCCTTATCTATAAAAATGCGGCAACTCCATCTCACAGGGACAACGTGAAGCTTGAATGGAGTAATAACTGACCTATCCTCTTACAGGCTGTAGGTGCCGTGCAGGCATCAGGATCTCTATTCTTGGTTTTGTCTTGAGCTAAGCGACTAAGTCAGTCTCTGGTGCCTCTACACTTTTGTTAGTGAAAGTAGAATTTTATCCACGTTATTTCTTCACTCTGAATATAAAA
>NW_003852400.1:4141607-4144924 GCF_000181295.1 Otolemur garnettii
TAGATGGAATTACTGCCAGTTCCTTTTGCTCCTGAGGGTTTGATACTCCACAAAGCAGAGCTCGGTATCTCAATAAATGTAGAATGAAAGGGACAAGGGATTAACACTCAAAAAGCAGCCAGCTCAGGAAGTATTCAACAGTGAAGGAATATCATGATGATAAAGTCTATTTAGCAATTCTACTACTGCGAGTTCAGATAACTTCCTTGTCTTTCACTCCCTCTCCCCCAACATGCCTCAGGGGGTTACAGTTCCAGGGGTGAAACTGTGTGAGGAGGAGCGAATGAGTTACCATATGAGGCATAATTCCTCACCTTCTTTCTAGTATAAGATGCAAAGTCTACAGGCTGGTTAAGGGCTAGAAGTGAAGGGCCAGGGAATCCCTTAGTGGTGTGTGGGTAGAAGGAGTCTACGGATTTTACAGTTTTAAGCTAGTGAGCTCAGTACTGCCTGCCTGGCAGGAACTTGGGGATTAAGTGGCCTGGCATTAGTCATTGCTCTATTTGGCTGGTAGAGGGACTTGGACTGATCAGAAGGGAAACAGGAGAGTCCAGGTGTCTATACCCCTCAGCAGCACTGATTCCATGAAGAGAAGCCTGGGTAGGTCCCTCTGTGATGCTTCCTTTCCATCTGCATCTGTGTCCCAGACCTTCCTCTTAGTATTGAAGTGTGGAGTTTCTGAGCTTTCCCCATGAGACGGTGATATGTGCCTGCTTCATCTCCATATCCTCAGGGCTGCACAGTCCCTGGCATACAAAAGGTGCTCAGCAAATGCTAGGAGAATTAATGAATAAGTGAATGTGTGATGGGTTCTTCTCTTTCAAAGTCTAAGGCTGCTCTAGCTATAAAGAGAGGACAAAGGACTCTTGGCCAAATGAAGACCGTTTAACATCATCACTCTGTTCTATTACTTCTATCCCAGTTACAGCCAAAGAACATCAATTATGCTTACAAGACAAAAAAAATCATTCCCAAATGGAACTTGAAACCCACATTTAATTACAATGAAAGCAAAAAGGAAGTAAATATAAGACATGTTCATGATAGAAACAGACTATTAATGATGATCATTGTTATTCTATATGTATGCTTATAAATCACACCAACTAGTGGAAATCAATCTGTAGGGATTGTTAGGTCATTCATTCTCAAGTCATCATCATTCAGATAGAAGCTCGTATTAGGTTTTCTCTTTTATTAGTAGTAAAAATAATAAATGGAGGCAGTGGGGAGAATATTTAAGAAAAGCACAGTTTCATTTCCTTTAGAAGCATTCATATACACACAAAAGGACTCATTACAATGTTAGCAGAAGCCAGCACAGTCATACAAAGAAATTTTTATATATTGACTGAAGTAGAATTCTAGTCAGAATTTTGGCAAAGATAATTTTTGTTCCTCAACTATACATTCCAGTTCAGACTTCAATTAATTTACAGTAGAACTTGTATAAGTTGACCACATGAGGAACTGTAGCAAACTAGTCAACATACAGAGGTGGCCAACATAAGGAACTAGGCCTACTATCCTGATATGCACACGTGGTGCACATCTGGGCTATAAAAATTGGGTCAACTTAAGGAGGTAGTCCTTGTCAGGAGGTGGGCAACTATGGAGGTTCTGCTATATTTCCTCTGAATGAAAGAAGTAACCACAATCCTCCTCCCAAATATCTCAACAGAGGCAGGATCTACTTGTCTATTTATATAACAAAATAGAGTTGAATGATCTAATAAGAACAATACGCATTTAATTCCTTCTGGTGTGACTGTATTATCAGAAGCCTACAAACTAGCTTTAATCATGGGGGATCAATTTAAAGACGCATCTGCTAGTCTTAACTAAAACACTTAATGATTCAGTTGTATTGAAGCTTGAAACGTAAAGAGTGAAAACAGAAACTTTATTTTGCAGTTAACTCTTAAGGCAGATTGAAATGAATATTCACAAAAAGAATGACTGAAATGAGTTCAGTAGTATTCAAAAGGCAAAGAGAAAGAACAGTTATTCCATAAAGAACTTTAAATGGAAAGAAATGCCTTAATATACTGCATGTACAAACTAATAACGTTACTCCCATTAGGCAAAATATTACTATTGCTGCATTACAGACATCTATTTATCATGTTATAGCAATGTGATGGAAACAGATACAGTATATATTTACCTGGAGGGGAGGTGATTATAGCTGGAAAAGATCAGAAGAATGAGGGTTTGTGAGTTCCTCGTTCAGCAAACAGGCCTCATGAACTCTCTCAGCTGATGGAGGTCCAGAGCTCTGCTGTTTCTTAGCCACCAGGTCCTGCTCTGCGATCTGTGTTTTAGACTTTGTGGCTGTCCCTTGGGCCCATCATAGCTGGCTGTGAACTGACCCTCAAGGCTCAGGTACATGGAGTCTCTCCACCCGGGACAGAGCAGACACTGGAATTAATGTTCATAAAATGGATGAACAAGAAAGAATCACTAATTCCCTCCATGGCCACTTAAGGAGAACAAACTTATAAACAGGTAATGATTTAGAGCTCATTAGTCAGAGCAGGAAAGTGAACAAAGTCCTAGCCACACATCTCCCGGCCATGAATGTGAGCTGCTATTGGGAGGAAGCTGGCCAAGCCGAGGACTGTAAATCTATGAAAGGTTTTCTGTCACTAGATTCATTTTGTTACTCATGTGTTTTCAATGGACCTTGAAACAAACACATAGGAACAGAGTGATTGTAATTTCCTAACTGTTGGTGAGATCCAAAAAGATGCAAGCATGCTAGTATTATCTGTACTTCATGTTGGATGAAGGGAGCTGAGTGACCATTTATGCTTGTAACCATCAGTAAATCATAGTATGAGATTTTAATCACCAACAGAGGAAAGTGCTGCTTCTGAGAATGACCTGTGTGATCTGTCTCAGCAAATCAGTTTTACCCATTAGATGTGTCTTGGACTCACCTTGGAATTGGAGTTTGCAGTGAACTGTGAACTGTAATTGTTCTTCACACTGACGAGCAATCAGACCACTGGAACAACCCAACCTCAGGAGACTGGCTAACTGGTATCTGAATAACCACCAGATAAATAACCCTTTCCATGGTCTGAAGTTACCCCCATGTGTGCTTGCAAAGGATGTTTGAAGTAGATTCTACAAGAGGAGGGGGCAACTTGGTGGGAATTTCCTGTTCAAAAACTATTAGAAATAGTCAGCTTTCATCAAAGAAGTCCACATTACCCAGCATTCAAGGATCTTGATTTTTCACATGAGAATTGAATGAGATGTCTCAGAACACTCTACTACTTATTCTAATATTACTAGTTGGAATACTGTAA
>NW_003852400.1:4145160-4149145 GCF_000181295.1 Otolemur garnettii
GGCCGAATAAATGTCCTAGGCGGGTTGCATGTGGCCTGCAGGCCGTAGTTTGAGGACGCTTGTCCTATCCTGTGGCACATTGGTATGCCACAGAAAGTTTTAAATATCATTAATTAAATTATTTTCAAAAGAAGTTCAAAGCACAGTAAGTATATTCCTTTTTGTAAACTCTTCTTTCTGTTGAACATAATTTACGTGTGCCATGGAAGTTTAACTACAGGTTCAAGTGTACTGTGCAGAACACTGCCCTAACCAGTTCCTGTACTAGTAACTGTAAACAGAGGGAAATGATTCTGATCAACACAAAGCTCATGATCTAGTTGCTTTTTCTCTTTCAAATTTCAGGAGGAATTAGGACATTTTAGTTATGCTAAGTGTTTTTAAGGAGAGGTACAGAGGGTTATGGCAGAACTTACATGCAATGCTACTCTGGTTGGGGAGAGGGTTGAGGAAAGTCTTCCTTGATGTTTGGGCAGACACCCAAAGAATGGTGAGGTAGAGGTGGGGTCAAGGGAGTGTCCAGGCACAGAAAATAGCACAGAGAATAGTGCCTGCCACTCAAGGGGCTCTCAATAAACATTTGTTTAATTAATGATGTAACAGTACACGCTGCTTGGCCCTTTGTCAAAGTTGATGAGGTTGCCACGCTGCCTTCAAGGTTATGATTACAAAGTTCTTTGTTGCTGGAAGCTTTGCTGTGAATTCTACGGCATCTTCAAAGACAGGTTTCCATTTTTTGTGGGGGGCAGCATGGAAGCCTTCAATCCTTCACACTATTAAGAATTGAGTTCTTTTTTTTCTTTTCTGTTTTTGTTTGTTTGTTTTGAGACAGTCTCACTATGTCACCCTCAGTAGAGTGCTATGATGTCACAGCTCACAGCAACTTCAAATTCTTGAGCTTAAGTGATTCTCTTGCCTCAGCCTTCCAAGTAGTTGGGACTACAGGTGCCTGCCACAATGCCCAGCTATTATTTTGCTATTGTTGTTGTAGTTGTTATTATTGTTTACCTGGCCCAGGTTGGGTTCAAACCCACCAGCCTCAGTGCATGTAGTGGACGCCATAACCACTGTGCTACCGGCACTGAGCCTAAGAATTGATTTCTAAGGAATCCTGCCACTAGAACAACTCAACCTCAGGAAGTTGGCAAGAGGTTTCCAAAGTTGTTCTCCAGAAACCAAGAGCTTGTAGGAGAAATTTACTGGGCACGAATTTAGTCATATATAATGCAGATAATAGGTCTAGCAGCAGTATAAAGCTATGGTAAATGATGCCTATTCAACGCAGGCTAAAATATAAGACCCTCTTTCCCCTACATACATCATATCTCTCTTCCCAGTTTTATTTCTCAAAATAATTATGAAATATTTGTTAAGAAACCAAGGACTTTCTGCAGTAGCTTGTGATACTATATATCGTAAGGCTCAAATAGAAAAACATAATAAAATGACATTTCTTTGGGTTAAATGACTCCTTTTACCTTCACACAACATTTCATGAGTTTTATTTACCCTGAATTCTAAATGAGGCAGTAGTTTGTGTAATAATGCCTGTACTCTGAGATACATGCTTGAGGGGGTGATTTTTCCAGCTATCAAAACAATAATTAACATGTATACCTAGTAGTCCATCAGTGCCATCTGACGTTTTGATTCCTTGAGTGACAGAGTAATATAAAGAACTTCATGCAAATTCATATACAGCAACTTTGTGAAAAGCAAAGTCACCTTTCTAACTTTGCAAGCTGGTGTCTGAAGCACCCACACACTAGTAGAACTCCAGGAGTCCTTTCACTCAGCCCTCGCATCCTCACCCTTCATGGTAATTCTGAAAATGGACCTGGTCTCTGTTGCTACATATAGTGCATCTTTTTACCCTCCCGTCAACACAGGAAAATGCAACAAATGAGCTTGGCTTGGAGAAGAGTGGGATGTGGCTGCACAGAAGGAATGAGATTATGACTTTTCAAGGGTCATGTCTGGCTCCAGAGAGACATTTGAGGATGGCTCCTGGGAACACCTTGAGGACAGGGACCAGGAATTATTTTTATCTCATGGTCTCTAGGGCTCATGATAGAGTTTGGCACATGAGTACTCACTGAATAAATGAATAAATTTGTTGAGTAGGCAGGTGGAGAAGCAATAGATGCTCTTGGGGAAGGTCACTGAACCAGCCGCAAGAGCAGTCTCTACAGTCCATGGTGTGGTTACAAGCCACCATCATGTCACCCAGATGACTTCCTTCTTAGTGATTGCTGAATGTATAATTTCTGGTGAAAATAAAGTATTTTGAGATATTTTACCTTATAGTTTGATTCTTGCGTCATACTATTATTAAGTCAGATTTTACTACCCCAGCTGCTTAAAACTTTCAGAACTACCAAATGCCTACTGGATAAAGTCCACACCACTTGGCAGAGTTTGAAAGGGCTTTCAGGATCCAGAACCTACCTACATCTTCCACTTGTCATCCCCCCAGTGACCTGACTCTCTGGCTAAATTTACCTACTTATAGTTTACACAATCAGGCCATTTCATGGTGCCTGAGGTTGACTTTGCCTTTGAACTTGTCTCCTTTGCCTTCCTCCCTTTGCCAAGCAGTTTAACATCTGCTCATCTTGTAAAGTGCCTCTGAAAATGTTTATGACCTAATCTTTCATTTATGCCCTTGAATGTCCTTCCCTAATGGCACTCATAATACAACACTGCATTGTTTGGTTTGCAGAGTCCTCTGTTCTCCAGACAGGGGCTACCCTGATGGCAGGGACCACATGTTCACATTCATTTCTGTATCTCCAGCACATATCACAGTGCCTATAACATGGTAAATGCCACATAAAAACAGACTAACTGAATGAAGAAATAACTCAATGAGCAGTTTTCTCTTTACTATTTTTGGCATCACAATAGGGATAATATCTGTCTCTTTGTTTCACACTCATAAACACTAAAATGCCTGATTTTATGTCTCTAAAATGGTGAAGAATGGTACATTACAACAGTTACATTCGGAAGAAGGGTCTTTTAAACATATAATATGCTCCCAGAAATTTCTGCCATCTTTTTTCTAGTAGTTCTCCAGGAGTTGACTCATTGGGAGGCTCCAGATTGTGTTAATGTGCTTGGCCAGACGGGGTTTTATAACACTTTTGCATGGTGTATCACATAAAAGACACACACCTGTTTATTGAGCCAATCGCTTTTTTAAAAGTTACTACACCATCTGTTGTGCCTGCCTTCCATAAAAATGCAATGAGTAGACAATGCTAATTTTGAAATATGGAAGCTATTTTCACCTATTTGAAATCCTTAAAAAATACTTAAGTAGGCTGGGTGTGGTGGCTCATGCCTATAATCCCAGCACTTGGGAGGCCAAGGAGGGTGGACTGCCTGAGCTTACAAGTTCGAGACCAACCTGAGCAAGAGTGAGACCCCTGACTCTAAAAATAGCCAGATTTTGTGGTGGGTGACTGTAGTCCCAGCTACTTGGGAGGCTAAGGCAAAAGAATTGCTTGAGCCCAAAAGTTTGAGATTGCTGTGAGCTAAGATGTCACGGCATTCTACTGAGGGTGACCAAGTGAGACTCTGTCTCAAAAAAACCTTCAGTAAATTCCTTTAAAAAACACCTTTACGACTTATGAGAAAGGGGTCTGGGTAAGATGAGAGGTAATAGAAAAAATGTATTTTACTTTCCATAGTCTCAGATAGTGTCAACTTTATTTTGTAATGATTTGAACAATCAATTAATTTTTGAGCAGGAATGGCAACTTATAGACTGTTACCTCTGCTTTTAAAAATATGGAATAAAATAGTTCACATGGATGGAGCTAGAGAATGTTCTTCTGAGCTAAGTATCACAAGAATGGAGGAAAAAGTATCCAATGTACACACCCCTACTATGAAACTAATTTATACCTTTTATATGAAAGCTATAACCAAATAGCCTAAGAATATGGGGGGGGGAGAAGGGAATGGGTGGAGGGAGGGG
>NW_003852400.1:4149366-4232851 GCF_000181295.1 Otolemur garnettii
AAAAAAAAAATGGAATAAAATAAAAGGTGCCTATAGATGACGTCAGGGAGAAGAACTTTGGAGATAGAAGTAATAGGTGAATTATAACAGCTGCTTTCAGCACCCTGAAATGGGAGAAGCAGGTGTTAAAAGAAATAATGTCTTATCTTTGCTAATTTGTTTTCCCAACCATCCTTAACTCCTCTTTCTCTTTCTCCATTAGAATTGCCCAGTCCCTAAATTTTCTCTAGGTTCAAATTCCAACACTTTCTTTTATTTCCTCCTTCTGAATGAACATAAATGAATTTTATTTTCATGGTTCATTTTCCCCACAATTCATGCATGCTCTGATATCCTAATTCAGATTTTCATGCTCTTCACTTTTCACATTAATTCTCAACTGACTGACCCTCTTCATCTGTAATTATTACCATGAAAGTTCTGAATATCATTAAACTCTTCTCACTGACTGCATTAACTTTAAGGTAATTTGATTAATTCAGCAAGCCAGTGGCAGATGAAGATTTAACACCTTCAAGAATTAGTGCATTATCAGTATTTTACAGCAACTAGATTTAAAAGATAAATGAAATCCTTGGGGACCAGATTTTCAAAAAAAAGCTGCTTGTTTCCCTGTAAGATTTGAAGTCATTTTGTTAAGGTTTCAAAGTGCATTCTAAATTGTTTCCCCCAGAATTACAAACTGAGGATTCCTCTGCATTCCCCTGCAGCCTTGGTTTAATAACTTTTCATTTCTGGGGAGCGTGTACATTTCCAGGGCTCAGTCAAAGGTTCTTCACTTGGGAAAATACAATGATTTGGAGGCAGCAAAAGTTATCAACTGATAAATTGTAGAACAATATAGCCTGCCAAAATCCCCACTGTAGAAAGGCGTCTGTTCTTTTCAACACTTATCAGGGACAAAGCCTTGTTAGTGTGTGTGTGCTTTTTCAGTGCCTTACTCCACTTTCACCATTACCTGCATCATAGTCAAGTAAAGTGTCTGTGGATAAAAACAAGGAGGGGGATGATGGGAAATGCTAAAGAGCCCTTGTGCAAGTAATACTTGCTTATGATAAATGTCAACATTTTCCTTTAGAGGATCAAAGAATTGGTCATGCGAAATTTACTAAATGTAGGATATAAATGTCTTAACACAATAACTAAGAAAATGCCGTGAAGGCTATGTTAACCAGTTTGATGAAAATATTCCAAATTGTATATAAAACCAGCACATTGTACCCCATGATTGCATTGATGTACATAGCTATGATTTAATAAAAAAAAAAAAAGGGGGAGGATTTTTTTTAGGTGGCATTCTTTTAGCCCTTGGCATTGTATGTGCAAAGTGACTCTTGTGGAACCACCAGGTACCACAAAAAGAGTAACAGGCCCATGGCACAGGGGAGCTAGAGGGCAGACTGGAGAAGGAAGAAAAGGAAGATGAGGAGAAGGTAGGAGGACAGAGGACTGGAGAGGGGAAAGTGCCAATTATGGCAGAGGGACCAGTGTAACAGAACAGCCACCTTTCATATACACCTGTGAAGCTTTAGAGTAAACTTTAACATATGTAAACATAAAGCCAAAAATCCCCTACAGAACCCACCTATCCTGGTAAATCTACCAACACACCTTAGTTTACGCAGGTTAGTTGAGTTCAATGAACTACCATGCTGACTTCTGTTTATTCTATGAACCACTGTGACCTGTGAGTTCTTTCTCTTAAAGACTACTACCTAGTGACGTTTTGATTTGAATGACTTCTGGGTTTTACTATTTCTTTGAAGTGATTGTATGAATGTATTAAAAAAATACATTCTTTTTAACTACTCAAGATTCCACACTAAGAACTCAGTGGAGACTTCCTTCATTTGGTTAGTCTTCTGATTTCATATGTAACAACTAACACCTACTCCTAAAGAATGGCTTACCAGTTGCTCTGTTTAGATTACATCTTCATTTATTGCTAGGGAGTGGAATGAAATCACGCCAAAACATCTCTAATAAAGATGAAGTATCTCTATTTTCTAGTTAGCTGCTTGAATGAAGGGGGACCCTAGATATTTGCAATGTTTTAGTTTGGACAAGCCTATTGACAGTATTTTACAGCCTCATCTATCCGGATGCTCCCTGAAATGGTTCCAGAAAGTGTTGTCAAAACTCAGTGAATGACATGTGTTAAGATTTGTATATTACACTATAATGAAATATTGAACTTCAGTTAATGATATGCATGCCCAGTGCTTAGAAATGAAGGTCACTGATGCTTGCAACTCATTTTGAAATACACACAAACAATAAGATGGATTGAGGAGTGACATGAAAGATACGTGACAAGCCACGAACTTATCAGCAATTCTAGAATCGAGGTGGCAGGTATGTGAATGAGAACTGAACAATTCTTTCAACTTTTCTTGTGTTTGAAAATTTTCACAGTGAAATATTGGGAAAAAAATAACATGTGTTTCAGTTGGGGTCTGTGATACACTGTACTCCTGGGCCTTCCCAGTCACCAGCGATTTACACACATCAGCACTGTGGAGGGTAAGTGACTGCTCAGCTGAAAGGAGATAAGCATGAAACATTCTCCGAGCTTATTTCCACTAAAGATGAGTGAGTATTTTAATTTCTATCATCTCCTGAGGGTTTTTGCCAATATACTGCTGGATAGCTCACCTTTTCAACTGAGGACAGAATACTGAAAGCACAATCGATAGTTAATCATTTTAGGAAATACCCCATTATAAAGAGCTGAATTTTGAGTTTTTAAGTCTTGCAATAACCTGCCATGGGGAAAATCTCTAGTTCTAGTTAGTTACATAGTCAGCTCCTAGAGGGCAGAAACACTAAACTCAATGTGTTAAGTATTATCATAGTCTTTGGCACATAGTAGGTGCTCAGTCAGTATTTACTGGGTGGAATGGCAGAGTTAATATTATAGGTTGGGCACAGTTTTCTTACTACCCAGTATGTGTAGTTTACCTCTAATTAGAGTAATTTAGATACCTAAAAAACAAAGTCTAAGTGCTCAATAATGACAATAACAATGGCTAACAGTGACTTACTGACCAATTTCTCTGGGCCTTTACAAAATAGGGTGATATAAGCAGGATGGTGCTCACCATAAGCCAAATTTAGGCAATGTATAGTGCACTCCACTAGAACTTTCAAATGCTTTCAAAATGCATTATATAACATCTTCAAACACTTGGCCAGATAATGAGGATACGCAAAAAAAAAAAAAAAAAAAAAAAAAAGAAAACAAAAACCACCCTGGTGATCAGGGCCTTAAAATCAAATTAGGACACTTGAAATAAAATTCTTGAATTTCAGAAGGAGCCAAGTCTGGCCTTAGACTGACAACTCTTAACACAACTGAGTTGTATCTTAGCTGATTCTAACTTTATTTGCTGGTCTGTCTTTTAATTGTAAGTCTTTTCAGGGCCACACCTGCACTGTAGAGGGAGAAGGGCCAGGTGCAGAGTGGTCCCTACTGGTCAAGGGTGGGGGTACTGAGAAGCATGATCCATCTTGCCTAGGGTGGGTGGGCAGGCTGCACCAACACTCAGACTGGATACTTGAAGAACTGAAGCAAGGTTAGGAGTATGAATTGGGAGCTCATAATACAAAATGACCTGTCATGACATGATACAATATAGTATAATCTCCAACTGTTAAGGCTTTAAAACATTTTCCGATGCTTTATTTGATTCTTAGAACACTCTCACCTGGCTGCCTCAGGGCCTAGAACCCACAGGTGAAGGGAGGGGCTACACCTAGCTGGAAAGAGGAAGTATGGTGGGGCCTGTGAATTCAAAGGCAGACTCCTGTCTGTCCTGACAGGGAAATCCCAGTGTTCAAAGGCCTTCTCATGAAGAGGGATGGAAAATGACAAGGATTATAACTGCAGCAGGACCGCTGCAGGGCAGCTCAGCAAGGGGGCTCACTGGAGTTACCCAAGCCTGAAGGAAGCCTTTTCAGAACAAGTATGTCACACTGTGCATCTTAAAACATAAATCTCCTTTCAGAAACAGCAACTCTTTCTGAAACCTCTTTCCTGGAAAAGGCAAATGCCTATAATTTTTTCTTGACACATGGGACACAAACAACCAATGTAAGTGACTTAGAAAAACATCTTAAATAATCATCCTTTACCGTGTTTCTTTACCCGGGATACCATTCTCCTTGACATTCTCTATGTGCCACAATAAAAGATGATAAACTGACAGAATTTCCTTCTAGAATTTCTTTTTGTTCTTCTACAGGGAAAACAGACTCAAATGTACTTTTCTCACATCTCCATGGTTGAGAGGAAAAAGAGAATCTGTATTACTGTGGAAATGCTTTAAGCTTTTATTAAAGCTGTCAGAATGCATCAGGAGCCTTGGGCCAGAATGGGCACAGGGATGGTTTTCTAGGAAATACAAGGTGATAATGAGAATGACCACTCACAGAAACCACGGCTCAATATGGTTCACATTACAGAGAATGAACTCCACATTCCGTTCAGCCATTAGCATTTATAGAAGGTGTAGTGTACGAAGCCAGAGGAAGACTGGCTGTGCCTGTCATCCCAGGGACATGGGGGGGATTCTATCTCTAGGTTTAAAAACCTCCACACGAAATAAAACTTCATTCTGTTCTGAGGGATCACATATGCATGAGTGCCCATGTGCACACACACGTAGAGATGGGGGTACCAAAAAGTGTATACACAAGTTAAGGACAATATCTATGTATGACTTTGTGAAGTTGAATTGAATTTTGGAAGCAATGAGTAGTATGACCTTCACTCAAAAGATGGCTTTAATCAAATGAGTCCCTGCGTCACCATGTGACAGGCAGGACAGTCAAAAAAAATGGTGGAAGCATGTTGTCAGCTGTCATTTGAGGAGCACAAGACCATTTAGAAGCCATATTTGAAATTTGAGAACATTGTGGAATACAACTACAGTGGAGGCGCGAGTATGGGGGACCTTAAAGGATGTGGTATCACACTGTAGAAAGTCAGCTGCACTGGCGGTACTTTGGGAAGAAAGTGGAACAGCATGTGCAGTGATACAAGTGGGCACTACAGTCAGCACTGCTCAAGCAGCAGGCTGCCATAATCAGAAGTGTCTGGACGTTGATGGTAACCACTCTGAGCACCTCTTGTAATTGCAGAAGTCAAACGTGACTTGTGTTCATCTCTTCTTATTGGTATATATACAGGATTACAATTTTAATACTTTTTGTCCCCTTAAACTTTGCATGCAATTTTTAGCATTCCCTATATATATATTATATATAAACAAACTACATAGATATGTATATATATTCATACTTATGTTTATGTAATGCTAAAAAGGGATCCACTTAGCCCTCCTTCCCCAGTGTGGAACATTACCTGTTTAAAACAAGAAAGAATAATTGACTAGCTCTTACAGATTATCCCAACTTAATCAAATCTTGAACAAGTTTTAAAAGCTATGTTTAAAGGTAAGACAGGGAAAATCAGATTGACGTTAGATTGAAACCTACTTGCTGACCCAAGAGGAAGCACACAGCTGCTCTGCCTGCATACCACCTAAAGAATTTCCCTACTCCCTCCAGGGATGGCCTAGAGATGGTCAGAAAGACCCTTCAAGGACTTTAGAAAACTCTACCTACATAGGGCATTTCATTTTAGTTTCTCCTAGAGATACCCCACAGAATTTCAGTTTAATCTCACGACCATTAGTATCTCTTTCACAGGCAGTTACGTTATTGCTACCTTGGCTCTGCCATGTTAGTTATCATTCTTATTTTCCATCTTCTGAAAATACATTGAAAGCTCTCATCAACTAACGTAGTGTCTTTAGTTTTTTCGGTGGGGGGTGAAGGTGAGGGTTGTACAATGTTATTCTTTCATTGTCGTTTTATTGGGGTTTTAGGAAGGACTGCCATGTTTAACTGGCATTCAACCTAAGTTTTTTAAAAAACTTGGAGTTAATTTTGATTTTGATTGAAGTAGCTAGTTTTAGCCTAGGTGCTTTCATTCTTTAAAATTTATTTTTATTTCATATTAATATGAGGGCCTGAAGAAAACCCCTTGGCAACTGCAGCAATACCAAAAATAAATGAGTGTTTTTAATTATTTTGCACCTTAAAAATCCTTACTATAATAATCCTAATATACTTTATTTAATGAAATTTAAGAATTATAAGATTTTTAAAACATTAGTCTATGAGCCTATGAGAAAAAATGCCATGATCTGTTAATTAAAATGTGAATATTGACTTTAGGGAGGTAAAAATGAGAAGAAAACATGCATTCTTAGAAGTGATAAAATATGGTATCTACCTAGTATTTTTTTGCTTCTCCAATCCTGTTTGGAGGCAGGTGAGATGTTCACAGCAAGTGAGTGACTAAGACTCCACACTGCATTGTCCTCCTGCTGTGGGAGGTGAGCTATTGACAAAAGGTTTGTCTGACTAATCTCTGGCACAGGGGTTTGTGGCCTGGCTACACAGGGGTACACACTCACTGCTGGAGATCGTCTGAGATATATGGAGTGAAAAGCTTTCCCCTAGCACCTCTGTATCTATAAATCCCATAGCAATTAGAGAATGCAGATGATATGCACCTGGAATGATTTGTGAAATTAATCTCCAAGTGGCTTAAACGATCAACTCACAGAAGAAAGGCTGGTTGCAAACTTTTTACTGGCTACTTTTAAAATAAGATGCTAAGTTAAACCATTGATTAAGTTGAGAGTGTTTATGGAGATTGTTTAATGAGAGTAAATGAGGTCCCAAACTCAGTGCCTGGTCCAGCATAGGTCTTCAGTAAATATTTGCTGAATGAACAAAATTAACTAGATCTTTCTAGTTACCATGAAATAGAAATTTCAAAGTCAAGTGGTAGAGTCGAAATAAATAAAATATCTCAGTTCTTTCATCTGATTCTGTGGTCCTGCAATCCTCTCACAGAGTATCACAGTGCTACCTAGATGATGTCTTATAAGATGAACCAACACAGTATGGAATCAGGACCAAAGTCTGGTCCAGGCTCAAAGACAGCCAGCCTTGTGACCTGAGGTGAGAACTACAGCTCAGGCTTCTCATCCAAGGCAACGCCAAAGCTTCTCCTGCTCTTAAGGTGGATTCCTTAAAATTAACATGACCCCACATATGTGAAGTCACAGTAGATCCGTCACTGAGCTGCCATACTGTCCTGACCCCCCTGCTGAGGATGCAGATCAATGGAGGGATCATCACACCCTCTAAGGAAGCCTTTTCTCATTTACATTTATGGGTAAGCCTTTTAGTAAACACTCAGCCTTTGATAATCAGATTTCCATGAAAATAGGTCTATCAAATAAAAAACCAAGAGTAATAATGTTAGGTGATTGAATGTGTAGGAGAGGAAAATTCTCTTTTCTGTCTACTATCCTATAGTCAAGGCTGTGGCCCCTGAAACAACAGATAGATTAAAAAGAAAAAAGAAAAAAAGAGCGAGAGGGAGAGAAAAGCACACAAATTTATTTAAGTTTTATATAATGCAAGAGCCTGCATAAAGAAGTGAAGATCTAAAGAAATAATTAAACCTAAGCATTTTTATGCTAGAATTTTGATGAACAGTGGAGAGTCATGGAAAAATATGATAGAGGACAAAAGGGTAGTGCCCTGGGGGGACCTAGCACGGCCTGCTGGCTCAAAGTCTCTCCATCGGCCCCTGTCTTTGGAGATAAGGCTGCTCCCTTCCTCTGAGAGTGAGGATGTCACCTCACATGAAGGTCTTGTGGCCAGAGAGTCCTTCCTGTACTTGCCATTTCTCAAATTTCTGCAGCTTGAAATATTCACTATGTCAAGGCATCGTATTTTGGGGTAGCATGTCCTGAACCCCATCAAATACAAGGACTGGCTTTAAACCAGAACAACATAACTTAATTGGTGATATTATACAACCACACCTCTGGTACGGAAATCGGTAGTTTTTGATATGACAGCTTATTTTCTACTCCCTAAGCCAGTGGTTCTCAACTTCCTAATGCCTTGATGTATTTTCATTGTTACAAAGGGGTCGTGACCCACAGGTTGAGAACTGCTGCCTAAGCACTTCATAAAGATATATTCATATGGAAAATGCCCCAACTGTTGCCTAATACTACCGCAATCTATTGATAGTGGAGAGTAGATTTTCACTAATAGAGCAATATTATTCAGGAATATGAGAATAAATTTCCCTGACATAGTCAAAAGGGAATAAAGAGTCTTGGCTTTAATACTGATAATTTACCATTCGCCTAACAAGAGCTTAATGACACACTGGAAAATACCAGCTTATATATACCAGGCAGGAGAGACTAGATAATTCAATTTGAAGACACTGAACAGAAAAGAAATCCTTAGGAAAGGTTAAAATATTTGAGAGCATTGATAGAAAATAAATGACATGTGGTCTCATAATGAAATGCAGTGGCTAAAAGTATAAGACTCTGTAAACACAAAGGTTAGAGTACACCCAGAGAAGGAGCTGATTCTTTTCTGCACATACGTCAAGATAACTCTAAGTAGAATGTGGAGCTTTCAATGTCAAAAGAAGGTAAAAAAAAACCTGGCGTGAATTCTAAGAACAGCAGCAGCAAGTGATTAACACAAGACGATTGCATTACAGGAGGAGATTAGATTACAAGAGAGCAGGGTGCAGTGGGGTAGCCCAGTGCCACAAAGCGGGCTGGTAGGGACACGAGGGGCAGTAGTTCCACTGTCATTTGATTTTTACATAATAGAGAAACCGAGGCACAGGGGAGGTTCTAGGACCGATTTGAGAGCTTCAATCAGTGGTATGCTGACAAAAGAATTATTTCCAGGTTCTGTGGGTGTCCTCTCAGCTGAGATGATCAGGAAAAATGGAATCTGTATAAGCAGTTCTCTGACTAACCCATGAGGGGATATTGGAATCTTAAATATGTTTTCACTGGTCTGTTTCTGGGCTGGAGGTGATACTAATTGCTCCTGGATATGTGTGTGTGTGTATGTATATATAATGTTTTATCAGCCACCTTGACACAGTCCAGGGCTGCTCATTCTTAAAAACCTCTGGAAATAAGAGGAAAGAATGGGGGTTCCATTTAAGCCCTTTGTCCACACACACACACACACACACACACGCACGCTTGGTGTTCAGCTCCCCTTTGTATCTGGTGTGCCCACACTCAGCCTGACATGTGCCAGGTGTTCATTCATATCTGTTGAATGATACAGCTGAGAGCTTTCTCAAAGAGGATGTTTCAGGGAGGAGCTTAGCTAATTAACTAAAGGAAATATAGTTAAATAAATGTGTGGAGCGTCCACATCCTGTGTTCCAAAGGGCTCATTATGGTTCATCTTTCTTTTCCCTACTCAACCAAACTCTGAGATGTCCCCTTAACCTCTTGATTTTACCCATTCATGGAAATTCTGACCATTGCAAACTCATTTTCACCTGCCCTGTCTCTCCTCACTCTGCTAAAAATCCTTCTGCATTGGCTTACAAAATTTAATGGATGTGATTTTATCCTTAAAATTCTGAACTTTCCTGCTGAACTTGAAATTGGTAATGATGTTTTTCTCCCTGAAACTCCATGGCCTCTTGACCTCTCTTTAACCATTTTTCTTCCAATCATTTTTCTGAATCTTCTTCCTCTGTTTCCTCCTCAAATGTGAATTTTCCCCAGGGTTTCAATCTCACCTTATTCTTCTTATCATTCTATAAAATATGCTTGAGGGATCGCATCCACTCTGATGTTTTAAATAAATATTTAACTTCCCTACATTTCTAAATATGTGTTGTACTTCCATGTTGGAATGGCACAACATGGAACCCACACAGTCAAAACCAAACTCTTTCTTCTAAACCAGTTTCCCTCCTTTGACATCTGCTCCAATTGGAGGTTCTTACCATCCACTCAATCTCACATGAGAAGCCTACTCCTAACTTGATTCCTGCCTCTTCTCACTCACCCCAAGGCCAATTAATCACTGAATCTTGCCTATTTTGATTCTTATGATTCTCCCTGGTCTTTCATGTGTCATTAATTTATTTTTAGATTATCACCACAGTTTCATTTATCTTCTTCTTCCCAGCTTTGCACATTCACAGTCTTCTAAGACCATGTGCTCAAAGACAGGCACAAACCCTCGTGAGGGGGTTGTAAGGAAGCAGGTGGAAGTATGGGGAATGTCAGACTGATCCTTCTAGACCGTAAGTCTCAGGTCATGTTTAAAACTCTTCAGTGACTGCCCAGCCACTCACTCCTCTTACCGCCTTATATCTTTTATGTTTTTGCATCTGGGATGTTTTTAATGCTGTTCCCCTGCTTGGATATTTTTCTCTGCAATCATTATTTAATGCTTACTTACTCTTTAAGATTAAGTTTAGGAGTAACTTCTTTTAGGAAACTTTCCCTGACACTCCCCTCACTTCTGCCTGCTTCCCTATACACCCCTATTGCTGGGGTTTGAGCCTATCTTTGAGCACACTGTCTTTGAGGATGTTTAATATGTGTAGCTCTCCCATCCGTTTACCATGTCCCTCTCTTCTGGATAAGACCAAGGCTTTATCTCCTTGGAATCACAGTGCCTGGCTTATGTTTAATGTTCAGTAAATATGTATTGAATGAAGCAATCAATGAAATGCTGGATCCTTTACATGGAGTACAAGAAAGCTGAGGCTATGTGGATTCTGCTGATTTTAAAGTGCCTTATAAAGTGAGGGACACCAGAAGATAACTGATTACACAGAGAAATGGAGCTAGAGCTCAAGGCCCAAGGAAGGCAAGAAGAAAACCTCTGGGGACAGGTTCATTGTGCACAAGGACCAGTGAGAAAATGTCAGGGAGACTAACACACACATAAAGATCCTTAGGAAGCAATGGCAGGCAAGACTAATGGGTTTTGGGATTTTGGTATTAATATTGTCCTTTTGTGGCCAGGATGTAGTAATAGCTATAACTTGTTTCTTGAGAGACCCAGGGACCAGGATACAGACTGCTAACCGAAAAGCTGTGGGGGTGGCCTGGTTCATGAAACCGCGTAGGTCATGACAAAAAGTCCAGCTCTCCCAACCAGGATGGAGGACCAGTAGGTCTGCCCTGGGAGAAGACCTGCGATCACTATGGTACTGGGATACACAAATCTATCCTTTGTTTAGACAGGAAGGCTACATAGAAGGTTAGGAACTAACAGCAAGGCCCAGCAGTGGCTTGGAGGGGTGTTGAGGGTCCACCTATAATCACAGGCTGCATGGATTCTGTTGAAGGAGGGAAGGCAGCAGGCTCCCTCTTCTTATTTAAAAAGTAAAATATCCTCCCTCCACCTGATTGGTGGGATCATGCCTATGGTTCATCTTATAAGGGTACACGTGAATCTTTCTAAATGTAGAATATAAATGTCTTAACACAATAACTAAGGAAATGACATGAAGGCTAGTTAACCAGTTTGATGAAGATATTTCAAATTGTATATAAAAACAGCACACTGTACCCCATGACTATATCAATGTACACAGCTATGATTTAATAAAAATAAATAAATAAAAATAAAATAAAAATAAAAAGTAAAACAAAGAAATGCACCATGGAGACATCCTGGGCAGATAGCTGTTTCTGATGTTTTTAGAGATCTTGGGGCACTGTCTGCTGTTTTCTCACCCATTTCCCACACATTAAAAATAGACCTATTTGCCAATAATACATAAAAATGACACATAACACTTTTCGTGAATGTTACAGCCAGAATTGTCTAGTTACTCATACTCAATTTCTATTATTACATTCTTCAAATAAAATAATCCCCGAATTTCGTTTTGAAGCTGTTTTTTTTTTCAAAGTAACTAGGGGGCACAGCCTATCCTTCTTCACACAAACCCTCAGAGAATTCTTAAAACTGAGGGAGCGGAAAATGGTACAGTGGATAAAGTAAACTTTGGAAAGTCAGGGGTCTTGATGTCTAGTTCCGGTTCAGAGATTAATTGGGTCAGGCTAAAATGAGGAAACTGGATTGCCTCTAAGACTCCTTCCAGATCTCAAATTTAAACAAAAAATAGTAATTTATAAAATAATCTCTTTTCAAAAGAAGTCCTCTGTCACATGTGTTCCATTTCCATTTACTCAGAAACAAATGCGTGCTTAAGTAATTTATTCTATCAAGTAGACATTTACACTGATGGAAGGCTTACTTATTCATCAAAAGCAGGGATCATTTTCTAGTGAAACTCTCATGGGTTATAATGTAGTTAAGATGTACAGGGTGCCTGTTCTCATCCTTTCCCAGGACCGCATGCCTGGAGGATCATATTTCCCATCTGGCCTTCTACTACCACTCTTCCTTAACCCCAATCCCGCCTTTTCTTTCCTTAGAACAGCAACACATACAAAATATTACCAGTGGGGAAACCCTAAAGGTGCAAGGGGTTGGGGGAAAAGAAATCTTAAGTAAGCAAATAAATAAATTCTCTTTAAAAATAAGATTTATAATGTCAAAAAAGATCCCTTATCATATATCATCTCAGAGTAGGTAGTTTAGAGGTATATTTACCAAGAAAACTTAGGATATAGATGCATTTTGATAATCTGTGTGCTTTCCACCCTCAAATGCTCATTTTTTCATTGTATTTCCTAGAGTATACCTCCCTTGCTCCTGACCCCTCCCCCCACAGACTTCAATAGGGTTAGGAACTCTAAAAGCTGCTATTTGCTTTGAGCAGTCTTTCATAGACTTATCATTTGCCAAAACTCTTACTGAAAAAAAAGTAAAGTCCTTTGAGAAGGTTTCTGAATAAAAAGATGATAATTATATTTTCAGTATAATTATATGTTAAGTGTATTTTACTCTACCAAAAAGCACTAAACGTTAATAATCCATTGATAATACCATAGGACTTCTAAGTCCCTCTTCCAGCATGGCTTGCTCCTGCCTCTGTCCTGCCTGTCAGTGGAACTTGGTGCATGCATGAGGATGTGTACACCTGCTGGACTGGCATGCCATGTTTCTTGTTAGTTGGAGGAGAAATGGTGGTGCTCTTAGTAAACCAATAAAGCCTTTTAGCTGGACTTTCTTCAGTTGACAATCACGAGTGGTGAATACATTTGAAAACCTCACTTGATATGACTCTTGGATCATTAGAAATTTCTATGAAATCTCAGTTTTGCTGACGTTTCTCACGGTTACCTATTTCTTGAGCCTACTTGTATTGCTCAGACACAATCAAAAGATCTGATTTAGCAGCATTTTAAAGTTGTCACACAATAATCTTTTATTCCAAATGTCAATCATTCCACTCTCCGCCTCTTCCAATTCATGCTCTTTTGTGGATGGATGTCATCTTCACTGACACCAAAATTAAAGAAGAATACTGTTTCTTTTTCACAAAGACAAAGGAGAAAGCTTCGATGGGAAATTCATCCAGGGATAAGGAACATGTGATATGAAGTTGTCCAAAGCAAAGCACCATGACCAGAAAGAATGATGGTGTTGAGAGAGGAAGTGACTGTTCCAAGGACAAGGTGGTTAACGCCACCTGGATAAGCTTGTTGAAGGGGGATCAAAACAGGAACAGGCCTCTCCCAGCCCTTATCCAGGCCCCAGCTGTTAGGAGGAAGAATGACTGATGACATACAAATGTAGCTGTGAACAGGAGAGACAAAAGACTTCCAAAGGGAGCAAACACTGACATGGGAAAATGGTCTCAGACTACTGGATACCTTGTTTATATCTCAGTTTCCTAATTTCATCCTTGTACCATTTGATAACCAGTCACCACTTGTGCATTATTCATTTCATATTTTTCTTTAACTCGTTTTTCCTCTCCAAATAAACTGATTTAAGGATACTTCTTGTCCTTCTTTTAATGAAAAATAAATATCAATTGCCATACATATAAAGAGATTGTTATTGTAAAAGCAATAAAATAAACACTTCTATTTAATTGTAGCTATATTTTGTGGTTGGTCAAAAGCAATGCCTGAATAGACCTATTCTTTCTGTCTAAAAGGAGCTGGTTAATGTTAGAGATGTTTAAGACATACTGGCACTAACCTGAGACTTTCTTTCTCTCTCAATTATCAATTCAGAAAGATAATCGAAGGAGATATTCCTTTCTCACTTATGATTCAGAGTTATTCAATGTTGTTCCTAAAATGCATGTTCAATGGTAAAGCATCAGACATAGGAAAACTCTGATCTACTTTAATCCCTATTGAAGATCAATCTTTCAAAGCAGAGCACTATTAGGAAATATCTACTATTATGAGCTAGCTAACTGATACAGTAGTACAGAGCCTTTTTCTATTCCTTTGCAAAATCATCCAGTAGATAGATATACAATATGGTTGACTAAATTTTTCGAAGTGAAAATAGATGCAGTTCTATGAAATTGGATTATGGAAAATTGGATATTTGTGGGATATTATTATAAATGTTCTTAGTGTTTAAAGAAAAGGAAATCTCTCCAAAAGGCTTGATTTTAGCACACCTAATTAAGTCCACGAAGCTATAAAATTCGTCCTCTTCTCAACTAGAATATAAATTCCTTTGAACTAAAGCAAACTTCATCATTTGCCTAACCTAAATCCACATTTCTCTCTTGCTGTAAGGCTACATCTCCAAAAGGCTGACCATAATTAAAGTTATAGCTGTACATTTAAGTTTTTTTTTTTTTAAATAACAAAATACAGATGCAAATCTATCTGGAAAATCACGTGAAAACACCACGCCACCACACTTCTGGATCTGTAAAATTTGTTTTTTTAAAAACTCAGGTGGTATATATTTTAAAGGGAACAGAGTAATTTACTTAAAATCTGCACTTAAGACAGACTGAAAGACAGAAGACGATCCACCAAATGGCTCAGAGAAGTTATCTCTTGAGGGGAGGAAGTAAGGTTTTAGAAGGTTTTTGTATTCTACCTTTTTTTTAAGTAATAAAAATGTGTGTGTGTCCATACATTAAGTTTTAAGAATTTTTTTTTTTTTGACAAAATAAGGTGAATCAGAATGGCAAATGTTCTGAACACCATTCCTCTGGCTTTTGAGGGATTTCTAAGAGAGGGAGTTCAGCCTTGAGAGGACTTGGTCATGTACAGATACCGATAGGGCTGCCAGGGGGAACAACGGGAATGAAATATATGCGATATTTATTTTGAGGCAGAATTCAGGTTAACTGGTGACTATAACAGAGAAGCATATTTTTATCTGTACCCAAAGAGCATTTTCCTTATAATAAGCCATCCATCACTGGATTTATCTTCCCTCAAAGGAGAGAGCTCCTTTTCACTCATGCACTCAAGAAAAGGCTTGCGAAACACCTGCCAGGGACTTCGGGGCTGAGATGGCTGCACAGAGATGAAGAGAAGGATGAGAAAGGAGGTGTTTGAAGGAAGGGTTCTTCCAAATAGGAGATTCCCTGATTCGCGCTCCAACACAGAACTCCATCCCACACCTCATCCTCTGCCACTGACTGAAGGTTGAAAAACACAGAAGCAAGAGTTTGATCTAATAAAGGAATCATTTGTGGCCTCTTGACTGGAAGAAATGACAAATTTTTAATTCATTCATGGCCTTTTCATTATACAATCTAAAGTAGATACTTCAGGGCATCGTGTGAAAATGAGAAGCATGAATTACTAAGATCTCAAACTAAGTAAAGTTGCTAAAAGGGTTTGTAAGAGGTTTTGAACACTGAGGCAAGATGAATTTAAGCAGGGTGTGAAATCTAATCAAATTAACATTTGAATTCAGATGCTCCTCTGTTTCACATTTGCTGGGTTCTTCAAAGGTGCTCTTTTTACCAGGTAAACACTACGGGCAGGATGTCTGTGTAATGGGAAAATGTCTGAATCTTCACAAGATAACAGCCAATACTCCAGAATGATTATTAGGTGGAAAAGCAGGATTATTTAGTAGAGTGTGAATTTACATAGATGAGGGCATAAGAAAGGAGCACAGAACTTATTAAGATGGAAAAAAAGGGACAGGTACTGGAAATAATTTTGCTTCAGATAAAGTATCTGTCTGTTTCTCAGGGATACTGAAGTTTAAGAAAATTACTCCATTTTTTAGTCTGTGACATAATGAAAGATGCAAATCATACCATAAAAGTCCCAGTTATTCTTATTATTTTTTTGAGACAAAGTCTCACTTTGTTGCCCTACACAAGAGTGCTGTGGCATCACAGCTCACAACAACCTCAAACTTCTGGGTTCAAGTGATTCTTGCCTCGGCCTCCTGAGTGGCTGGAACTATAGGCACCTGCCACTATGCCCAACTAGTGTTTTTAGTTTTTAGTAGAGACGGGGTCACACTCTTGCTCAGGCTAGTCTTGAACCCCTGAGTTCAAGCAATCCACCCACCTTGGCCTGTCAAAGTGCTAGGATTACAGGTATGAACCACCACACCTGGCCAAGTCCAAGTTCTGACTGAATCCAGGTCTCTCTATTGGCTTGGTAAACAATAGTGTTGCTGAGGACATGCTGAATTCCTGAAATTCCACTATTGAAAGTCATTCTTTTCGGGTGAAGCAATCTCGTGTGTGCAAGTCACCCAAAAGCTGACATGTGAGCCACATTTAGCCGAAGTGTGGTGCATAAGCATGAAGTGTGTAAGCAATGCTGGTGACTGCTGAGCACATGGCGGTGCCGACAATAGCAGGCAAAGGTGGACACAGGAAGGCCTCAATCACCCAGTCAATCTGTACTGGGCATTTACTCTGTAATGACAAATTTCAGCCACCCCACAATTTTCTAATGGCTGGCAAAAAGCGTAGCTTTCATAATACAAAAGCACTCTAATTTAAGCCAGCACTTTAAAATATATAAGAGCAAATGTCTTTGACAGAAATTAACATTTTCATATAAAACTCTGATGCCCAAAACATAATGAATCACATCCCTGTTACAGCATCTATTTACATTTCACATAGGCTCTTGTCTCAAGGTTATCTTTGAAGATAATCAGGAAAACTGGGTGGCAGGAAAGAGAAGGAAGTCCAGAGCAGTGGTTAGAACATAGTCTCTGGTGTCAAGCACAATGGGTTTGAATTTTGTTTCCTCTATTTACAGGTTATATGGCCCAGGGCAATTTACTCAACTTACTAAGCCCCAGTTGTATACACCAGGGAAACAGTAGCAGCTCCCTTACAGGGCTTGCACTCAGAATTAAATGACATAATACCTACAACTAAGCATTACACCCTCAATGTCATCCACCATTATGAACATTTCATTTACGACTGTTGTTACTAAGAGATCATTTTTTAGGCCAGGTGTGGTAGCTCACGTCTGTAATCCCAGGATCTGGGAGGCTGAGGCAGGCAGATCGCTTGAGCTCAGGAGTTTGAGACCAGCCTGAGCAAGAGGGAGACCCTGGCTCTAAAAAATAGCTGGGTGCCAGCTACTCAGGAGGCTGAAGCAAGAGGATCACTTCAGCTCAAGACTTTGAGGTTGCTGTGAGCTGTGATGTAACAGCACTTTACCCAGGGCGACTGAGTGAGACTCTGTCTCCAAAAAAAAAAAAACTAACTAAATAAAAGTAAGTCTATCAGATGATAGATATATTAATCTGTTTCCTTGTAGTAACCATTTTACTATCTATATGCATCCCATAATATCATATTGTAAACCTCAAATATACACAATAAAAAGAGGTCACTGAATGACAAGGTGTGTGCAATGTGCAGTTCTTTCTACCTTTGCTATGAGTGAGAATATTTATCTTTACTTAAAAAGGAAAATGTCATTTTCTCATTTAAATGCATTAAGTGATTATCAGCTAGAGGCTGGTGATAAAAAGATGGCTAATACGTTTTGCTGCCTTCACATTGCTTTGGGTCTAGTAGGACACAGCCACAAATACAAATGTTTATTGTACAGTGTCATGAGTGCTACACTGAGGCAAAGATGAGACATCATGGCCCAAAGAAGGAAATTTAAGATATAGGAGATTTCACCCTCCAATTCCTAGTACTTCTCGATAGTGTCTCTAATTATCTATCTACCCATGGCTACAACATAAAAAATGTTTTGATTTGGAAAGAAGTATGGAGACTCCTCAAGAAACTCAAATTAGATCTTCTGTTTTATCCTTTAGTCCCACTACTAGGCATATACCTAGAAGAAAAAAATCATTTTATCATAAGGACATTTGCACTGGATTGTTTACTGTAACTCAATTTACAATCATCAAAATGTGGAAACAACCTAAATGCCCACCAACCCACGAATGGATTAACAAACTGTGGTATATGTATACCATGGAATACTATTCAGCCATTAAAAAGATAGCGTCTTTATATCTTTTGTATTAATCTGGGTAGAGTTGGAATACATTCTTCTTAGTAAAGTATCACAAGAATGGAGAAGCAAGAATCCAGTACCAGTATGAAGCTAGTAGATGATCTAGTACACACCCACATAAGATAAAAGACAAATCAATTCAAGATGGGGGGGAGTGAGGGAAAGAGGGAGAGGGGAGGAGAGAGGGAGATGGGTGTGCTCCAACTTAATGGGCACAATGTTGGGGTACATGGCACACCTCTTGGGGGCTGGACACAATTATAAGTGGAATTTTACCTAACAAATTCAAACATTGTAATTCAATTTTTTGTACCCTCAAATTAACCTGGAACAATAATAAAAAATAATGGGTTGAAAAAACATAATAAAAATATGGCATGAAAGGCTTCGAATCCTCTAATAAAGACCAGTCACCACATCTACTAATTCTTTGGGAGATCTTAATTTGTTTTTGTTCATACACATATTTATGTTAGCCTTTCATATAACTCAATACTTGCTTCAATATTTAGTCAATACAATGCTCCTTTTCCCATGTATTCACATAATTTAAAAAGAGCCCTCTCTCCTAGATTTTTATTAACATTATGCTATTTTGCCTCTCAAGGGAGCATAACCATAAGAAATTTAACAGGAACCTGATGAACTGATCCATAAGTTTAATTTTTGGGAGGTAGCCAATAACCATTAGTGGTCCTCAGCCTATTAGAGTCCAACTGCAGAACTGTGCCTCCCTTGCCCTTCATCTCCCATTCCTATCCATCAGAAAATTGTCTTCTGTTATCTTCCATGAAACTTAGGAACTGGCTGCACAGCAGGAGGTGAGTGGTGGGGCAATGGGGAGCAAAACAGAACAGCTTCATCTGTAATTACAGTCACCAGCCACTCCCCATGGCTCGCATCATTGCCTGGGTCCCACCTTCCCCACCCCTCCATGGAAAAATTGTCTTCCATGAAGCAGGTCTCTGGTGCCAAAGAGGTTGGGGACCACTGGTCTAAAGTGATTCTAGAACATACCCCCAAGAAAAAAGGGGGAGCAGACAAACATAGCTTGTGACTAGAGGAATGCCTTTGTCCAAGTCGCCTGTTGGTTTTGATCCTGGAGTTTGAGTGCTTATCTGATGCCACTGATAGGCTGGCACACAGGCTTTGGAGATGTCAGCACATTCAGAGAAAGGGCTATAGTAATATCCACAACTCTTCAACCAGTGTGGGCATAACCAAGGTGAAGGAGAGCTGCTTTAGTTCTTCCTGTCTCCAAGCCAGTGGCATCTCCCAGGGATGGCCAATGTGTTTAGGGGACCTACGGATGGGACTACAATTAAACACTGCTCTGTGGCATTGTGTTATTTTGGATATCAGTAGTGAGAAGAAATCATTGAACTCACGGGTAAAGGAAATGAAGGAAGATTTTTATAATATGAATGGTCTCAAAATCACTAGCACTTTGGAAATTTTACTTTCATGAAAGTTAAACCAAAGAAAATACCACCTGAAAACTTAGTTTGATATCAACCTGACTCTATATAGTATATAAAATACGGAAAATATATAGCTGCCTTGGGAGAAGCTTTGCAAATGAAACCAAGTTTGCCAAGAATTACAATAGTCATCAGGAAAGACCGACACAGAGGGTGTGAGAAGAGAACCCTGAGGGACGGTCAGGGACACTCCACAGTTTCATTTGAAAATTTGTTAACACTTTCTCCTAATGAAGCACTTCATGCAATGGAGATTTGAAATGGAGAATTGCTTTGGAGAGATAAATAATGTTTTCCCTCGGTGCTTGGATAAAGAGGGAAATAAATGGTCCAGAGGCGCCTAGTGGGCAGCATTTCCTAAGACTTTTCATTTTGAAAAACTCTAATAATTCTCATGAAATAGAGCATAAAACTGCCCTGGTTTCATCATTGAGAGGGAAAGAGATGGCAGCCAGAATTATTGACTGACTGGTGGGAAAGACATCAGAGCAAGCTGAGGCTGAGGGCCCACGTCACAGCCCTCTCCACATCTCGGTTTTAATAAAAAAAAAGCAATCTTTGGTTCTTATGTTAAAACCCATTATTTTTATTCCTTAATATTAAAAAAACCCTGAAAGCCTTTGTATAAATGTTTATTATTCACAAGTCAATTTCCAAACATGAATAAAACAGCTTGTCACAGGAAGTCAGGGGACTGTTATTTCCAGACGTGGAGGGAGAGGGTAAGTGAGAAGCACAAGGAGAAGGTGAGTTCTGAGTCACAACTGATTAGAGCTTTCTTCCCAATTCCCACCTCCAGTTGGCTCTTTTGTTGAAAATGCCTTTTCCCTCTGGTGAATGGACGGCGGTAGGTCTCAACAGTGCACATGCTTGCTGGCTCCGTCGCACACAGTTGTCATTTAACAGTGGCTGCCCCAGGGTGGAGCCCACGGTTTCTGGTGACTAATAATATAGAGGCTACTTAAAGAAGAAAAAATGAAAAAAGCTTTCTGTACCTGCACACACTCAGTTTTACGTAAGGGAAACTGATTATTGTTCATATTGTCTGATGAACTGAAGTGGAATATGAGACATGCCTGTGACTACACTGACCTTAGAATATGAGACTACACTGACCTATCCTTTGGAGTGGTAGGACTTATGGCAAGATTGCTGGAAATGTTACAGGTAGACAGTCAGGAAGACAAAGTTTGGGGGCCCTTATGCAAGTACAGGGAAACTTGAGAAATAAAAGGTGGGTAACTGTGACACAATCAGATAAAGTGCATGCATTTGGTGAACAGTTTTCATTAAAGTACTAGGTCACAAGCAATCTGTATTTTAAATTAGTATTTTCCTAGGATTTAAACATTCAAACACCGTTCTTCTTTTATTTTTTATTTTTTTGAGACAGAGTTTTACCACATCGCCCTCGGTAGAGTGCTGTGGCATCACAGCTCACAGAAACCTCAAACTGCAGGGCTTAAGTGATTCCCTTGCCTCAGCCTCCCAAGTAGCTGGGACTACAGGTTCCTGCCGCAACACCCAGCATCCTGCCACAACACCCAGCCATCATCATTTCTCCTCCTCTATTTCCTGTCAATTCCTTCCCTTCCCTCTGAATACAACTTCCCTTCATGTCTACCAAACAAACCTGTTTTGGACAAGGAGGACAATGTAACTAAGTCCTGATTGTTAAATGTAGCTTTCTGGGGAACGCTCAAATAAACAGCAACATTTCCTCTCATGCATTAGCCTCTTCTATGTACTGTGTAAATCACAGAATTTTCTTATTAGGAAGCAGATTCAATGTAACCTAGTTGTTTGTACCCTCATATTAATCTGAAATAAAAAAACAAATGAAATACATTGCCGCATATGTCTGAACACTAAGGTTGTTATAGAATAGACTTATTTGTAGTTCTTGAAAGTCTACCAGTCACCTATAATTTTAACTCGTTAATAGTGTTTTCCATTGATGGTACATTAAGCCGTTTACAAAATGACTTTCCAGATCAATGCAGATATTTACTTTTCTGGGTTCACAAGATTTCATTACTGATTTTTTAGCTTCTATTTCATTATCACTAGTAGAGAGTCATTGCTTACTAGCATGGGTAACAGTCACACAGCCAACACCTGAGCCTCCACTCCAGCACCAAAAGGAACATGGTTCTCCCCACCCTGGTCTTGTCCACTCCATAGGGGTCCCACACATGGCCACAGTGGTGCTGTCCTGAAGTGGCACTTCCAGGCTTCAGAAGCAGAGAGCCCAGCAGTGGTCTGCTCTTTATTTCAAGACCAGCATCCCCACCCTCAGCTCGTTCTCACTGCCTCTGAGGCCAACTGGGTGCAGACTCACACTTCACTGACTCAGTCCTAAGGCATTACCAGCTGAGAAGAGTCTGCAGAAAGACATCCAGGAAAACACATTTCTCTACATACAATTTGCCTACTTTGTTTCTTTCTCATATGAAAACTTAATTTTTATTTAGATGATCAGATTCTATGAAGTATCTAAATGAATTCATTATATTATTCAAATATCTTGGTGTCTTTTACAATAACCAGCTTTAGATCTTACATACCACAGCCCCTCCACAAATACTTGTTGAATTGAATGAAATAGAATTGAATATAATCAGTTTCTACTGTTGGTTGTTTTAGCCTTCCTAGTGGCACATTTCATAATCTACAGAAGGCTTTTCTACAAGTTGTACTACCCAGAAGTTGTACTATTACATCAACTGAGTCCAGGCTGTACCTGGTGGCTCATTCTTGTAATCCTAACTCTAAGGGAGGCTATGGCGGGAAGATTGTTTGAGGCCAGGAGCACAAGATTAGCCAGGGCAACAAAATGAGCCACTGTCTCTACAAAAAAAAAAAAAATTTTAAATTAGCTGGTAGGCCATATGTGCAGCCTCAGCTAGTTGGGAGGCTGAGTTGGGAGAATTGTTTGAGGTCAGGAATTTGAGGTTACAGTGAGTTATGATCTTATCTCTGCACTCTAGCCCAGATGTCAAGGGAGATGCTGTCATAAATAAATAAACAACCAACCAAGTCTGAGATATGACAAGCAAAGCTGTGCCCCTACCTCAGGCCTTCAAACATTATTCAGCAGGAGAGAGGCAATATGGGCATAGGTTTAAGTCAAACATAAGGTGTAAATCCTGATTCTATTAGGTGTGTAACCTTGGATGAGTTGACTAATCTCTCTATTCCTGAGTTTTCTCTTTTATAAAATAATAGTAGTCACATCATAGGGTTGTTGCAAGGATTAAACGAGATAGAGCATATAAATGGTACATAATAAGCTTCCAATAAATGGTAGCTATTGCTATTGCTGTTGGGTATTTTCCACGCAGGAAGACTAGTTAATGCAACTCCATTTGCTTAATACTCAATTATTACCTCTGACTGAATGCCAATTTTAATATAGCTGTTTATCCAGCTGTCCTCTGTACAGGCTGCTGTAGCTGAATACCAAAGACTGACTGACTTACAAACACAGAAATATATTTTTTACAGTTCTTGAATCTGGGAAGTCCAAGATCATGGCATCAGAATATTTAGTGTGTGGTGAGGGCCTGCTTCCTCGTTTATAGGCAACAGTCTTCTTGCTGTGTCTTTCCATAGCAGAAGAGGCAAGGAAGCTCTCGGGGTTTCATTTATAAGAGCTCTAATCCCATTCATGAGGCCTCCACTCTCATGACTTAATCACCTTCTGCGACAGTTAATTTTAGGTGTCTACTCATCCTTCCTAGGTATATCTCTGACGGTGTTTCTGGAGAAAACTGGCATGTGAGTACCTGGACTGACAAAGCAGGGAGGATCTGTCTTCAGTTTGGGCAGACACCATCCAATCAGCTGGGGGCCCAGACAGAACAAAAAGGCTAGGCTAAGGAAAGGCAAATTTGCCCTCCTGGAAATGGGATATCCTTTTTCTGCCTTTGGACACCAGAACTCCAGGTTTTTAGGCCTTTGGACTCTGGGACTTGCACCAGAGATCTCCTGTAATTACAGGCCCTTGGCCTTATACTAAGAGGTACACTATCAGCTTCCATAGTGATGAGGCACTTGGACTTGGACTGACCCACACTACTGGCTTCCCTGGATGTCTAGATTGCCTGCTGTCAGGCCTCTCAGCTGTCAGGTCATAACTGTATGACCAAATTCCCTAATAAATCCCCTCTCATCTATCTATCTTATTGGTTCTATCTCTCTGATAAACTCTGACTAATATACCCCAACTCTAAGTCCCCATCTCCTAATACCATCAAATTAGGTGTCAGGATGTAAACATATGCATTATGGTAGGATGCGACCATATAGTCTACCGCACAGCTAATTTGTCAATTTACATTTATTTAGTTTTGAATATAGAATACTATATTTGAAGGGGGAAAAAACATATCCTAAAGATTTTCTGATCAGATTGTTGGCTAGAAATCCAGTTAATTTCCTTGCAAGATGTGGAACTTGATGGCAAATATGCTTTGTAAATCATCCAGAATGCAGGATAAGAAAAATGAATGTTAATGAAAATAATTATACTATTATCATAATCTCTTTCCTGAATGAAGACAAGAATGTTGAATCAACTGAGATTAGAAAAAGCATGCCAAAAACAAATTAATAAAGAGAAAAACAACAAAAAATAAAAACAAAAGCTCAAACCTGGCCCTACCACTAAAAATACTGAGCTATTTGTCAAACTGAAAGAGACAAGGATGACTCCTTTTAGGATTGATGGGCAATATTAAGCAGCATGCAAAAGATCAGAAATTCTTTATTGATGAATTGTTATCAGCCAAAAAAGCCACATCGTGAAGAATCTGGGGAATCATTTGGAAAGGACTTGGGGACAAAGACATCATGAGTGAACACCAGAAGAGAAAATAAATCAGAATGAATCCACAACCCACAACAATTCATATTTACACAGCCGACATCTGAGCCTCTAGTCTAGCCAGCCACTAGTTACTGGGAAAGGAGGATTCCTCCAGGCCTGGACTAATTAAGTTCCAGTGTTTACTTCTCAGCATGAAATGTCAATAGCAGCTGGGATGTTAGTATGGTAACAGAGGGGACTTGCTTATTTGTAGGGTGTGAAGTGATCTCAATATTCTGCAGTTTTAATTTAAAAAATTGCCTAAAGGCTCCTGAGGAGTGTGATGTAAATCAACATGGTACAGCAAATGAAAAGTTCAGCTGAAAAGAAAAATGGGAATAGATGAGTTTAAACTGTTTGCACTTTATATTCATATTGCTACATTTACTGGATCGAGAGGTAGTTTCATATCCAACCAGAAGAATAAAGGTTAAGAAATGTTCTGAAAGATGTTCACAGATTAGGAAGAAGCCTCCTCCTATATTAGGCAAAAAACAAACAAACAAGAAAAAACAAGACCTAACTCTATTTAGGTTGAGTATGTTGGATGCTTTATAACTTTTCATTAAAGTAGAAAGGAGGCCAGTGGCTCATGCCTGTAGTCCTAGAAATCTGGGAGGCTGGGGTGGGTGGATCTCCTAAGCTCAGGAGTTCGAGACCAGCCTGAGCAACAGTGAGACCCTCATCTCTGCCAAAAATAGAAAAACTAGCCCGGTGTTGTGGCAGGTGCCTATATCTCCACTACTTGATAGGCTGAGGTAAGATGGTCGTTTGAGCCCAAGAATTTGAGGTTGCTGTCAGCTATGGCACCATGGCACTCTACCCAGGGCAATAGAGTAAGAAAAAAGTCTCAAAAAAAAAAAAAGTGACTAAGTAGCAAAGAAGAGTAAATTCCTGTGTCTTACAGCATGGTTTCTGTGAGCTGCCTTCTGTCCTGAGCTATTAGTCTGAAGACCAAACTCTGCCTTCAATTCAAAGAGTGTGAACTCTAAGGATGTGAAATGTTCTTTTTCTTGGGCAAGGAGATTACAAAACATCTATAAAACAAGGTCTGGGTTCTTATTTTAGATTCAGGATCAAAAGCTGCAGGGTCCTGAGCTGGAAGTGTGGTGAGGTACCTTACAACAAAGAAACATAATAGATAAATAACCATAATTATAAGACAGACCAACATTTAACAAGGCAGCAGTCTAAGTGCTTTGTGGATTTTAACCCTCCCAATCTTCTAGGTATAAATATGTGCCACTCGTATTCTCATTTAAAGAGTAAAAATCGAAACAGGAGATATTAGATCTCTGCCAAGATCAGACAGCTACTAAAAGGTAGAACCAGGATCTACACCTATGAACTTAATTCCTATTCTGTATTTCCAGATTTTAAAAAGTCAGTTTAAAAAAAGAAGAAAATTAGGATATAGAGATTTTCTTCTTGGATTCACTAGATTACAATCAACTAGTTTAAAAAACCTGCTATACTTAAAAACATTTCAATTATAAAATCTACACACATACAAATTTTATAACAGAAATTAATTACAGGTAATATAATGCACTTTTAAAGAAATGACCAGGAATTGAATTTATCCCTGTTAAGGCTCTAATCCTGATTCAGATCCCTGTTGTTTGTGTCTCAAAGGAGATTTTTCTGGAAGAAATAAGAGATGCCTTCCCATTTTTTAGTCTATCCCTAAATCCTTTTCAAAGGACCCTCAACAATATCTCTGTCTGGTTTGAAGGTCTCCAACAGCCCCAACCATGCAGAGGCCTTGCAGAAGACACTCTGGTCTCCTTGAAAATCCAGTGAGCTCTAGTCCACTAGGAGGAAATCACTATGGTAGTGAGTGGGAAAGCAAATCCTTATTAGAAAGGTCTCCCAGTGTCCCGCCCACAGCGAGCTGTCCATGGTCCTGACCCGTCTGAACCCGGCCACTTGGCCCCTGCCTTGCTACAGCTGTTGATTGCTGCATATCTTGATTACTTGCTTGGTGTATGCCTCGCTGGTTGTGTGCTGCCTGATATCTCTTTGGTGCTGCTATAAATTATTATTATTTTTTTAAGTCTTGTGGCCTTTATAACCTAGGGCTCTGGTCTAGGCAGGGTTCTACAGATTAGGAAAGGGGAGATTAAGTCACTTGCCCCAGGCATATAGCCAGTAAGTAGTGAAGCTGTGGTTTGAATCTAGCCAGGCCATCTCCCTAAACAAGAGCCAGCAAGGTTTAAGGTAGTACTCCACAGACGCTGGCAGGAAGCACTAGGCCATAACACTGACAATCCTGGAGTTTAAAGGACAGCTGGTGAGCAGAGGACATTGTAAAACAAGAAAATTGGTTTACAGGCCAAATTGCTAAAAAGAATCTCCTCTTGCAGACTGATATGCTTTAAAAGAAGTTTGCCTTTCTATTCTCCCACTCCTCCCTGGGAGAACTGTTGAGTGTTTCCTCTGATCATTCTTCCATATTTATTTCTAAGAATCACAACTACTTTTAATTTAAATAGGATTGTCAAGTTTAGGTCAATCTTTTTGAGTGGTTGTTGCCAAAGACTCAGAAAGCAGGCCTGGCTTCCCATCCTGTCATCAACACTGTTACTAGTATTGCTTTTAATACTATAATAAAATAGTGGAGGCATTTTTGAATAAACTTTATTCTGCATTTAAAGTCTCTCAACAACATGATAGAGGCCTCCCTGAGCAAAATCAATCCTCAGAAGCATAGGCAGCCAAGGAGTGGACAGAAAAAAGAGGAGGGTTGATGTTCCTAAGAAGAGCATTACACCCTTGCAGGTCAGTCTTTGCATACAAATCCTGCCTGCAATCCACCCATACCGAGAAAGAGAATCTAAGGAGAGCTATTCAAGGTAAGGTTTACAGCAACTGGAAGCATGCCAAAGAAACATTTCCTAAAAAGGAAGAGATGCCAATTCACTCTTCCCCTAAGCTCAAGGAAATAAAGCCTATTTAAAACATATTTTGTTAGCAAAATTAAAAAACATCTGTCTTTTCCTGCACCAACTTAATCATCATTTCCAAAAACGCTCCCAAACACAAAAGAGAATGTGTGTGTGTGTGTGTGTGTGTGTGTGTGTGTGTGGACAGGCAGGGGTTAGGGCCACGAACCTCATTCAAGTCTATTAAGAAATGTTCCGATTAGTGCATCACATCATGCAGTCTATTGAAAAGGTCAAGGTCTATGGCTGAGCTAAATATAACCTGGTGAGTGAGAGAGAAAAGAAAGAGCTCTGGAAAATTTTGAGAGGCTTTCATACTGTTTGGAAGATAAGAAGATTTTTTGAAGGGATTTAGTTCTTCTTTATGAAGTGTGTGATTGAAAAAGAGATGTATCAAGGACAACTATAAATTCTTATACAAATAACTTTAAAGGAAAATCTAGAATAAATTCTCCCTGTTTAAAAAAATCATAAATGATGCTATATTCCTCTATTCTATCTTTTCTCTAGGAAACGTAAATCATTTTCACGGGTTTCAGTAGCTCTCATAATGTCATGCTGTCTTTTGAGAACAGAGGTCAGTGTAACCTTCCAGGATACTCTGCTGCTGAAAACCCCAGTGACTCATCACGGCCTTTGGGAGAAAGTCCAAAACTCCTTTTTCGTGCAATCAGGGCTCTTCGTTTTCTAGCCAATAATTAAACTTCCAGCTTCTCTTCTACCTTTTTCTTCCCACTTATTCTGTGGTCCTTCAAATAACTCAGGATGGAGTAATATGCCTCTGGACAGAGTGTCCTTTCCCACCTTGCCTGCAGATTCTTCCTCAACCTTGAACTGTCATCGTCCCCAATCACACTACTACCTGACAGTCCTGTGGTGGGCATCCTCTGCCTACGGCAAAAAATGACTGCTGTGTCTCAACTTAGCTGGCCTATGGCATCCAGAGATTTGGCCAGATGCTATTCTGGATGTTTCTTTTGGAGGGTGTTTTAGGTATGATTAACATTTCAATCAGTGGACTTTGAGTAAGCAGATTGCCCTTCAGTTGGATGTATTAATAGGGCAAAAACTGACCTCCCCTGAGCAAGAAGGAATACTGCCTTTACACTCAGCCCACATCATGGGTCTCTAGCCTGCTGGTCTACATCATAGATTTTGAATTTGTCACCCTCCATAACTATGTGAGCCAATTCCTTAAAATAAGTTAATCTCTCTCTACATATGCATCCCATTGGTTACGTTTCTCTAGGGAACCTTGGCTAACACAAATGCCCTTTCCCTTGGCCTCTGATGTACCTTTTACATGTCTATGATATAACACCTAGCATAGCTGTCATATTTATTGGTTAATACCTCTGTCCTCCTTCTGTGAGTTTCAAGAGGGAAGAGGCTCTGTCACTCAACAATATGTTGGTATGTCTACCCAAAATAATAAGTTGAATTATAAATAATCAAGGTCCTTGGATAAATAAAGGAAGCGTGGAAGCTAAGCTAAGCAAAAGTATAATAGACATCTTCAGATGATTATTCACAGTTGTTATAATTTTTGTTCTCTAATTATTTTCTTTTCCTCCCTGTTTTCTGCCAAAAAGCAAAATCCTAACCGCAACGTCCCTTGTGGGTTACCACCACTTCAACACATGTTTGGGTAGGGGGATGTATACATGTAAGGGGAGGGGACATGTGCCCCAAAAAACTAAAAAACTAAAAACATTAGTGACTCCTCCTATTTTAGTCAATAATGATGATTTGTACCAATCGATAATATTTACCATTTGTCTAGCACTGAAGAATGCTAAGAAACATTTCCAGCTACATTTTATATCACTCATTTTACATGGCAGAAGAATGCAACCTTTCTTGCACACAGTCACCCTTATCAACACTCTTCAGGTCTCCTGGACCAATTTCCTACTCATTCCTTTATATTAAGCTGCGTTAAATGACCAAAAAATCACATTTAAGGTTCCTTTCAGCACTTCCCTTTGAGAACACTATAATGTTGAGCCTAGATTTAAATCCTAATCCCATCACATGTTAGCTGTGCAAACCAGGGCAGTTTACTCAACCTCTCTGCCCGTGAATGTCTTCATCTGAAGAGTGGGGATTATCACAACACTCACTTCATAGGATTATAATGAGGATGAAATGAGATAGGCATATGTAACTTATACGTGTTGTGTATTATGTACTGATCACAGAAGAGTGAAGACTAGAAAGTATGTGCTATTAGTCTCTTTCCTGATCCAGAATCTTCAGCAGCCCAGCTGGATTACTGCACCAAGTGGGGACTTACCGATTTTTCAGTCATTTCTGCTATCTACTCTTTTTTATCTACCAATGTACTAGGTTCTCTCATTATTTCCTGCACAGATTTTATTAATTCCCATCTCAACCTATAGACGTCCCTTTTTCTCCAGAAGTCCAGCTACTAGATTCTTCAAAGTTGAAGTGCAGCTGCCTCAAATCCCCTGGACTGGTTCATAGTTGGCTGTGCCCGAATTGACTGAGAATTGTTGCTTTATGTCTCTCAGACAGAGACAAAAGGTATGTGGGCACCTCATTCCTGTCTTTCCCTTAGGCGGGCTAACCAAGCCAAGGTTAGTCAAGCAATACCTCTCTTTGGCAGGGATTCTTATAGGTGGACTCAGAGAAGGTATTTTTCTCCAGCAAACTGTTACAGATGGAATAATGTAACTGTATTCTATTTAATTTTAAGGATCCCTATAGTTTTTTAAAAAATAATTTGAGACATATGTAGATAATTCATGTTCATATTTGTATGAACTCTTCTTTTGTTGGTTTTCCTCTCTTAGTTTTGTTTTATTTAACACAGAACTATTTATGTGCTCATGGATACACATGTAACCAGAGAATAAGTGTTTGAGATAAAACAGAAAATCAAGACTGAGAGGAAAACTGCACTAATTATCTGAAAGAAAATTTCATAGTTAAAGAATACCAGCTTCAGATATTTTGATTCACATTTAGTTTAAGTAGAGAACAAAGATACTGATTAGGATAAAATAACACTTTAAACATACATTGAGCTTTTAATCTTTGAGCACTAATTAACTGTACATATTGTAATATTTGCCTAGATACATCTCATAAGTCTGAAAAATCATGTTATATAATGCCATTGTTTCCAGACTTGGGATAGCTTTGATTTAACTTGTACTCGCTGATACGTAGTAATTATTGTGAGAGCAAGTAAAATGAGAACTTTTTCTACAATTTTGGAACTGTAGCTGCTGGTCATATTATTTGTCATTAGACACATTTGACATAAATGAAAACTGAGGACAGCTGGCCTAAATATTCCTTCTGAAAGCTTCTCTGGCCCCTGGAACTTGGAAGAGCACAAATCTCTATTTCATTCTCCTGATTTTCCTCACATCCTCCTATGCCATGAGAAAGGGCCATGAAGCGGTGGGTTGATGTGCTATCTGGAAGTTCTCAAAACCTGGGGATAGTGTGCAGAAACATGGTCCTCTGGGCTGCTGGAGAACTCTGTCTACCTTTATCATCATCAAAAATCATGACTTATTTAGGGCACACATCCATGAAAACAGCTTTTACGTTCAAGAAAGAAGCAACCTTAAAGGAAAATCCTAGACCACGTTACTATTGATTACTCATACTCTTTATAATTCTCATGCTCCCAAGCCCAGAGTCCAATCCCTGGAATACACTATTAAAAAAGAACTACATTATATTCCTTGAGGGTTTTGGAGTAACCAAATCCACCATTTACACTGACAGATGAATAAATTAATTCCACCTGGAGACAGGTAGATTAACCAGTAGAGATTATACTATATATTTAAAGCCACCACAAATGAGTTCTTGGTAACATTTGTGCCAGAAACTTTACATGTTCTCCTAATCCCTTCAACAACTGTGAGGGGTAGGTGCAGACTGTCATTCTCATTCTATAGAAGAGGAAACTGAGGTTGAGATAAATGATTGAGGGCACAGAGATTTCTGAGATGAGGCCATGGAGTGGAGATCTGAACACAGGTCTCTAATTCCAATGTAATTGGAATAACTGTTACAGATGGAATAATGTAACTGTATTCCACAACTGAGCTGTGCAGCCTCTGGAGGATCTAAAATTGCATTTTGAGTGATGAACTTTTATCTGATTTTTTTTCTTTTTGTCTTTCTTTTTTAAATTTCAGATTAAGTTGAGAGTACAAATGTGTAAGTTACATTGTTTTCAATTCTAAGGTAAAGTTTAAATGGCAATTGAACCCTTCACCCAGCGGGTGTTTTGAACACCCTCACATAGTGCACATGAGATGAGATCCCACCACTTGCCCTCCCTCTAGCCCCTTCTCCTCTCCCCCCTTGCTAAACTATACTTGTGTTTTTTTCTTTCTTTTGTATCGGCATACACTTTGTTTATATATTGGTTTAATATTAGTATTGGGTACGCTAGACAGACAAATGGCCAACAAACACATGAAGAAATGCCCACCATCCCTAATCATCAGTGAAAAGTGAATTAAAACCACCCTGAGATATTACTGAACTCAGGTGAGAGTAGCCCACATCACAAAGTGATGTGGAGAGAAGGGAACACTTTTGCACTCCTGGAGGGATTTGCAATCTATATGATTTTGTATAGGTACAACAAATCTCTAAATCAATGTGTTATATTCAGAAAAATAGCCAAGAGTAACAATTTGTACTATAATGAATAAAATTTACGTTGTTGCTTACATTACAGTCTGAGGCTCATTGGTTAAGAGAGCAGTCTTCCTATAAATTATAAGTTTAATTACGTGACTTTGCTTTGAGTGCCTTTCTTTTTCCTCACGAAGTTATACTTGTATCTATTGTTTTATGAACCTTCAGTGTACAATGTTGGTTAATAAGTAGCTGGCAATGAGTCTTGGCTACATATCAAGGGAATTTCCAAGATAAATTAGTTTACTGATCCAAAGGTGCTAGATTAAATATTTTGTTAGGGATTCATGTATTTCCACTAGAATATACAATTAAATACAAACTACAAATGAGATGTTAAATCAAATTCCATGGTTGCTTCCCTGGGATATTTCTTTCAAAATCAAGCTGCAAACAGCATACATTCATTCAAGATCCATTAAATAAACTCTCGTCAGAAAGTTAGTTAAAACATTTATGCCATTATGTCACATGGCTCAATAGCTCAGAACAAGCCACGAAACAAAAGAAAGTTTGCTGAAACCAGGCCAGTTTCTTCCTTTGTTTTTTTGTTTTTAGTTTCAGAATGCTACAGGGGAACACATGCTTTGTTTACATGCGTTATTTTTGTACAAGTTGAGGCAAGGTTATGGCTGTGTCCCTCCTCCAAATGGTGTGCACTGCCCCCATTAGGCGTGAATTTCCCCATCCCTTCCTCCCCGCTTCCACCTGCTTGATATCCATTGCATTTTCCTACCATATGTACACAGCCATATGGAGCATTTAGTTCCCATTGTTTGAGGGGGCAACTATCCTTTGTAAGATCTTTAGCTCACAGTGGACATTCAACAGTCTTTTACGTTTCAGTGTCTGAAGATTTTCACACAAGCAGAGAAAGAAAGGAAGTATGCTTCCCTGGCCTGTGCAGAAGGGAGATGCTTGGCTTGGCTGCTTGCACTTTTCAGTTTGCAGCTTCATTTGGAAAGCTTGGTGAGAGTGGGAGGCTGACTCACACGGACTGACAGACTAGTTTTCTTACTCTTCACCTTCTCAGATAGATTTGCTAATGCTGCAAGCTCCAGTTGTGGGAGCCTGTGAAGGATGGTAGGAAGGAGCTGCTGGTTGGAAGAACGTGAATACCTAGACTAAGACCCAGTCCTCAACCCCAAAGCCTCTCAAGCGACTGCCCAGCTGCCTGTAACAGATGGAGGGGGTGGTGGGCTGTGCAGTACTCTACCAAAGCCACACAGAAAAAACTCACCTGGAGGAAAGCCCATGGGGCATTAGAGCCCTCCATCACAGTGCACTCCAAGGAAGCAGGCAGAGGCGTAGATGGGCTGCCTGGTAACAAGACTCAGACATTCCCTGGAGGCCAGTGCTAGATGAGTACAAGAATTTGGGAGTGGTTCTGGGAGAGAGGAGGTCCAGAACAGGCCGTTTGGAGGTTAAAAATAAGCCAGGAAGCGTGCTGGGCTAATGCCATGTGGTGAGCTTATCTGGTATTCAGTCTTCTCTCTTCAGTCACTAATAACCAAGCCCCAGAGAGAGATGAGAATACAAAGGTAGTGATTGTGGAGAAGCATGTCTTTTACAGGAATAATGTAAGTGGGAATGATTTTCATATTATTCAGTTGGCCCTAATCAAACTGAAGAAGAAATTGGACAACTTTTCAAAGGTAAAACTGATTTGAGAGCTTATTAGGGGGGAAAAAATAGAATGCCTTGAATTCAAGATGAGATGAGGCAGCATCCATTTCAACACAAAGACTGACAAACAAACTGCCAGGCTTTATCTAAATGCACCTAATCCAGAAATCCTAAATTTGAGGCTTAACTGACATTGTCCTCAATTAAGCCAGATACTTTCACGAAAGGCCAAAAGATGCTTCTTTGTTTCCTTGGAGTCTGTTTTATAACAGCTCCACTTCTGGTGAGGGGCAAGAAGAGGACATGGAATCTTAAAGAATCCCACACTCCTCTATTCCCCAAGTCATTTTTCTACCTTCCATATCAAAACACACCCTTTTGCTTCAGAAATGACTTTTGCAGACAATGCCTGGTCAAGGACTGAGGAGGGGAGCACTGGCCTATGGGATGGGCTCTTCCTGTCTCCGTCTAGAGACCTCATCACTGATGCTGAGCTGAGCTCACCATCATTTTTCAGCGAGAAGTCCTAGCTGTCCTAGGAAGAGAAATGACTTCAAGGCTTGAGGTTAATGGGAAAAGAAAACGTTACATTTCTAAGGGAGAGCACAACAGATGTCTCATCAAAATGCATCTGACCCCATAATGTTCCAAATTTCTGTCTTTGTGAAGGTGAATTATAATCTTATGGTCATTTGCCTAATAACTTATTACATAATGTCCCACGCTACATGGCTAGCTTATATCTGGAGAAGGCCATGGGGCCCTACAAATTTTTCCCCAAAACTATAAATGCGAATTTACTTCTACAGCTACTTTTATTCTCTAAAAATGGGATCTTAAAATTCATTGGAATAACTAAGGAAAGGGACTGAAATTCCAGTTATTAGCAATATTTTATGACCATAAAAGATTGGATTGTATCACATCAATTTCCATTTGCTCTGAATGGCACCTAGGTTAGCTAGAGGAATTAAAATCAAGCACTTACTTTTGTGGGTCAAATAAATTGAAACTCCTAATATCAAGCCTTTTTTTTTTTTTTAAGAGCCCTTGTATGAGGCAAAGCAGATGAAAAGGAACATTACCTGTCTCCTCACCCCCACTCGCCCACACACTGGGTGGTTCCAGCAAAGAGGAAGTTAGGGCAATGGCTGCCTTACTGAGGATAGGAGTTGTCCGCTCATGGTCTCTAAGCCAAGATTCCAGTTTGGGGAAGGGAGAACAATAAAACTGGGTAGCACAGCATATTCTATACAGGACTAATTTAGAAAGTCTCAAAGATCTTGTGACAAGATACAGGTTATTTTTATAGCAGGCCCCATGCCTGCTTCTGTTCATCAGAAGATGGAACCACTGCTCGTTGGACCATCCCCCAAGGTTGTGAAGTAAGTAATTCACTGGTGCCTTAAGATGAGTGGAGGGCTTTAATTCTCATCAGGTGTGTTGCCTTATCTTGCTTAGGGAAACAAAATCAAAATTGTATAAGGAATGAAAACACTTTTAGGGCCGGGTCTCCATGAGACAGAAATGATTTTGAGGACCAGGTCCAGGAACTGGAGTCTCAAAAATCCAAGCTGCACTTTGGTAAAGTGAGGCAGGAAGAACACATGAGCCCAGGAGTTTGGGGCTGCAGTGAACTCTGATTGTGCCACTGCACTCCAGCCTGGGTAACAGAATTTGTCTGTCATGAAACAAACACACATAATAACATAAAGCGAGCCACCTCCTGCTCTGAGAGACATCTCTGCTTCTTAGTATCTGGTGATACTCCTGGTGCTTCTGCTGACCAGGCAGGAGAGTTCAGTGAAACGGGCCCTTCCCTGCCCCTCTCTTGCTTGGGCTCTCGGCAGCACTGCACAGATGCCCACTTCTCCTTGATTCATATCTTCTGGTGCTCACTGCATGCTCTCACTTTGCGAGTTTTCCTCTTACCTCTGGCATCTGCTTTTTCACCCTTCCCAGGCTGCTCCTCCTATAATGGTCTATAATTGTCAGAGTTTCCCTGAGCTTGGCCATCAGCTCTTTTCCTTACTAGGCTTTCTCCCTGGCAGATCCTATTAATTTCCATGGCTTTAAATACCATCCATGCTTTATTTAGATGACTCCCAAAATTAGAGAAAAATCATTCAAGCTTACTCATTCAACATTTACTGAGAATTCGCCATACTAGAAGCGTGCTTCCATGTTATCATTTATAGCAACCTTAGCAGCCTGGGCCCATTCACTTAAGAATACTATTTGTAATCTTGCTCCATCCTCCTACATTGCCAATCTGTCAACAAGTCCTATATAGACTTGTTTCTGCACTGTATTTCACATCATCCCTTTCCTTCCCCCAAACCTTGTGCTCTGGGGGAGAAAATAGTCTTTTATTGGCCTTCCTATGTCTGGGGAATCCTGAATCCAACTCATTGTTCAGACAAGTGACAGTGGGAGTCATTCACATCGTCTGGTATGTGCTGAGTACTGAGGGTACAGACTGGAAACATGTTGTTCTTACTCTTACATTGTTTATATGTTAGTGGAAGAGGCTGACCAGTGAGTCTTATCTAATGCAATGAGTGGTAAAGGCAATGACGAGACTGGCCCAGCTGCCATGGGAGCACATGGGAAAGGAAAACAGATTCAGCTTCCAGGAGACGTTTCCCACTGGAAGAGAGTTTGATGGAACTGGAGGAATTAGCCAGAGGGCTGTGTGTGTGTTGGTGTGTGAGTTGTGGTGAGGATGTGCTTACGTGGAAAACAAGTGTAAACATAATGAAGCAGAGAAACTGCCAGTGCCTCATCTGGAATCACCATAGGGCTTAACACAGGAAAGTGGTATGGTAAGGTCAGAAGTACTCTTTAGAATGTTCCCTCTGACCACAGTAGAGAGAAAGCATGAATAAAAAGCTGGTAAGAGTTTGTTGCATTCAGTAACCCAGGACAATGGACAATGATGATCTTAAATTAGGATAATGACAGTAGGGATGAAAAGAAGGGAAACAATTGATAATTGATTAGCTTTGGTGATTAAAGGAAATAGATCTAGGTTCAAATCTGGTCTTGGCCATTGACTGACTACAGGACAATAACAAATTTCCCCAGCCTCAGTTTCCTCATCTGTAAGAGGGAGATAATAACTAACTCTTGGGATAATTGTGGTAGTTACATAGGATGAGATGAGTTGAATAGGTGAGAATGCCTGATATACAGAAAGTTAATGTTCATTTCTTTTCCTCCTCAAGGATTGCATTGATCTTATAACCAGAATGCATAGCAGATCTATGTTCTTTCACAATATCAAAATTAACTTTCTGTAGACCAGTGCTTCTCAATATTAGCACTAATGACATTTAGGAACAGATAATTCTTTGTTGTGTGGGTCTTCTGTGTGCATTGAGGGATGGCCTGTACCCACTGGATGCCAATAGCACCCTAACCTAAAAATGATCTATTAAGTATAGACTATAAATATCTCAACACAATAATTAAGTAAACGAGATAAGGCATATATTAACCAGTGTGAGGTAAGCATTTCTAATTCTATATGAAATCAGCACATTGTACCCCATAAATGCATTAATATATACATGATCTATGTATTTATGATTTAATTTTAAAAATGACTCTAGGTATTGCCAAATGTCCCTGTAACCTGAGAGCAGAATCAGCCTTGGTTCAAACCCTCACTCTAGACTTTTCTGTCCCTGTGCCAACTATACTTTCAATACCACATCTCATCCTCAAAAATATAGTGTCCTATTACTTTCCTCTATGGATGTTAGCGAAGTAAGGTGGGTTACAATCTCATTCTCATATCACACTGCAGAATTTTGCTATATCCTGCACAAAGCCTAGAACACATCACTGAATGTCACTGAATGGATTTTCAAATACATTTATTGACTCTTGACTATGAAGAGATTAAAGCCTGTACTACAAGGCCATAGTGATCAAAACAGCATGGTACTGGCCAAAAAATACATAGACACAGACATTGGGAATCAAATAGAAAATGAGGAAATGAAACTAACATCTTACAGCCACCTAATCTTCAATAAACCAAACAAGAACATACACTGGGGGAAAGAATCGCTATTCAATAAATGGTGCTGGGAGAACTGGATATCCACACATAAAAGACTGAAACTGGACCCATAACTTTCTCCACTCACAAAAGACCAAAATTTAAGGCATGAAATGATAAAAATACTCAAATAAAGCATAGGAAAAACACTGGAAGATATTGGCCTGGAGAAAGACTTTATGAAGAAGACTGCCATGGCAATTGCAACAGCAACAAAAATAAACAAATGGGACTTAATTAAACTGAAAAGCTTCTGTATAGCTAAGGAGACAACAACCAAAGCAAATAGACAACCTACACATTGGGAAAGGATATTTTCATATTTTGAATCAGACAAAAGCTTGATAACCAGGATCTATAGAGAACTCAAATTAATCCACATGAAAAAAGTCAATAATCCCAAAAATCAATGGGCAAGAGAGATGAATAGAACCTTCTCTAAAGAAGACAGACGAATGGCTAGCAAACATATGAAAAAATGCTCATTGTCCCTAATTATTAGAGAAATGCAAATCAAAATCACCCTGAGGTATTATCTAACCCCAGTGAGAATGGCCCACATCACAAAATCTCAAAACTGCAGATGCTGGCATGGATGTGGAAAGAAAGGAACACTTTTATACTGCTGGTGGGACTGCAAACTAATACAACCTTTTTGGAAGTAAGTATGGAGAACCCTCAAAGAACTCAAGCTAGACCTCCCATTTGATACTGTAATCCCATTACTAGGCATCTACCCAGAAGGAAAAAAATCCTTTTACCATAAGGACCCTTGCACTAGACTGTTTATCACAGCTCAATTTACAATCACCAAAATGTGGAAATAGCCTAAATGCCCCCCAACCCAGGAATAGATTAACAATCTGTAGTATGTGTATACCATAGAATACTACTCAGCCATCAAAAAGGATGGAGACTTTACATCCTTTGTATTAACCTGGATAGAAGTGGAACACATTATTCTTAGTAAAGTATCACAGGAATGGAGAAGCATGAATCCTATGTACTCAATTTTGATATAAGGACAATTAATGACCTAGTACATGGTGGAGGTGTGGGGGAAGGGGAGAGCAGATAGAGATAGGAGGGAAGGGAGTGGGAGAAGGGAAGAGGAAAGAGAGGGAGGGGATGGGGGTCTCAGCGTGTGACACACCTTTGGGGAGCAAGACACAATTATAAGAGGGACTTTACCTAACAAATGCAATCAGTGTAACCTGGTTTCTTGTACTCTCAATGAATCTCCAGCAATTAAAAAAAAAATTAAAAAAAAAAAGAGATTAAAGCCCAAACTCTTTGTACAGCATACTCCTTGCAAACATCTAGCCCCTGTAACTCTCCAGCTGGATCTCATTATCTGTTATCCCTCTCCCCATCCTTTGCTGTAACACTCTGCCATCTCCAGATGGCTGCATTTCGTGGATCAGGAAGCCCCTCTCCCCTCTCCACCACACCCACACAAAGAAAACAGACATAAGTTTGCCAACTTTTTATTTTGCCAGGTAAGACTATTTTAATAATAGCAGCAGCAGCAACAACTATCATTTTGTCAAATAAAGGGAATTTTCATGCCAAAAAAGTAGAAAAGAACCTAATCTTAGGATAAAAGAAAGTAATTTAAATGAAAACAATTTAGCTTTATTAAAAGACTTACTATATTGTTCTTGTTTTTCTCTTTTCTGAGAAAACATCAGTGCGGACCAGCATTCGGGAAACACAGAACTCATTTCCTGCCTGTCCAGACCTGACAAGGTTATTTTCTTCTTCTTCCTGAACCTCGTGGCCCAAGGGCTTCTATATCTCCCCACCCTGAATACTCTCTTCCCACCTATCTCTGCTTGGAAATCTTCCACTCCTTCTATAAAGTCAGCATAAACTAGTAAATGGAAAAAAAGCCACTAAAAATTAATTTGTATGAGAGGCTCTCCCTCCTGCTAACTTCACTCCCTAGGGTGCTTCCCATAGTCACCTATCAGAGATGTTTTTATATAGGCCGCAAGCAGCTGTATGTCCTCATCTTTGTGGGAAAGGGCTTTGCAAGTAAATAGTCAGCACAAAATTAATGTTTACTGAATGAAGTGGTTGAATTGACTTTGACTTTGGGGTCTCCATCTCCTCACCTGAAATATCTACTCTGTTAGTTTTCTACTGCTGCCATAACAAATGACCACAACCTTAGTGGCTTGAAACAACCCAAACTCATTATCCTATGGTTCTATAGGTCAGATGTTTAACACACTGCTCCTTGGGCTGAAATCAAGGTGTTGGCAGGGCTGTATTACATCTTGGAGACTTTAGGGAAAAATCTGTTTCTTTACTTTTCCAGCTTCTAGAGGCCATTTGAGTTCCTTGACCTGTGGCCCATTTCTTTCATATTTAACGTCAGCAACGTGGCATGTCACTGACCGTTCTTCCAAAACCACAGCTCTCTCTGGCTGTGAACTCAGATAAGAACGGTTCTCTGATTTTAAGATCTCATAATATTGAGCCCACTTGGACAACCTAGAATAATCATTTCCTCACCTTAAAGTCCTTAATTTAATCTCACCTGCAAAGTTACCTTTGCCACATAAGGTGACATAGTCACAGGTCCTGAGCATTAGGGGTAGACATCTTTGGGGTCACCATTCCGCCTATCTCACTACTGTTTTTCAACCACATTCCTCACTTCTATTAACAACAGACTCTTTCATCATCATCTGAAACTCACTCACGATAACAAAAACAAGACATAAAAGAATAAGGATTTGAACCCAAGTCTACGCAAGCACAAAGCTCCTTCCAACACCTTTGTGATAAAGAAAACAATGGAAAATATGTTCTCCATGCAGTGGATGGCCACCCTGTGGGATGGATGATGAAACAGTGGAAACATTTTATCTTGAGATGCCTTTCAGACGATATTTGAAAGTGCATTCGTGTCCCCCCAACACCCAGTGTATGTATGCTTATGTGTTCAAAGACAAACATTCATAGCCACATACAATATCAGAAAGGCAGAATCTTCCAAATTGGGCTCCAGCTTTCATAACTGATCTCTGCAAAGCTAGGCAACACTCATCCCTAAGTGTCAGTGTATTTTTAGCACCTTGGGACCTTCACAAGGCTTCCTGAGCTTTAATTTAAGGACACATTTCTCACACGTTCCCCTTTAGCTGTTAACAGTGTTTACATTTGCAAAGCCAATGTGAAGCAGAAAGGGCTATTTTTGTTTAAAATTTTAGCATTGATTATACCGTGGTTATTCAAGACTTAATTAATATAACAGAGTATGGTAAGTTAGGTCTTTGTGGTAGAATTCACTGTTGATCACCACTAAACTGAATCCTGAAGTACAGAATTTATTGTGTCAAGAATGGATCAAGAGAAACCATTCATTGCAGAAGAAGCTTTGCTTTAACTTCTATTCATGATGATCTAGCATCTGTTGAAGTGGTCAAGCAATGACTAAAGCTGTCCCCAGCTTCAGAATACCCTATATCTTCCCAAGGAGGATGTTGATGGAAAGGAATTGTCTGTTTATAGGCAGGATGGTATATAAGTTATTCTAGACAAGTCTCTACAACTTCCCTCATCCATTTGCATTAAAAACCAGTAAGAAAAGAGTGCTCTCCTGATTTAGATCAGCAAACACAGTGCCATTAATGATAATCCTTCATCGACATATGACTGAGCTTCCAAATGTTCATGACCATGAAGTAGGGAATCCAACAATTTCATCCATGATAATCAAAGCTGATGAGGCATCTTGAGTTTACATGTGCTACCCCTTCTCAAACATCAGGACATATAAAACAGCTAGAGAGGATGGGCAGGGGGTCAGATGCCTGGTGAGATCACACTGTTTCACCACATGTGCTTATATGTGAGCAAAGCACCTAGGAACACAGAACAATTGGAGCAGGAACCCACACCAATCAGGAGGGCTAAAAAACAGACAGACAAACAAAACGCCAAAGTTGCCCAACAAAGGAAGTTTAGCAAGAGAGTATCTTTCTTATAAATAGTCTAAAGATTCTACTGATAACCTCATTTTTCACAAGTCCTCTGTGGGAAATGAAGGTATCAAGAAGGAGGAGGAACCATGAAAAGAAGCTGAGAGCTTTTGGAAATAATTACTGTTAACTGGAAATGTCACTCTCCCCCATCTCCCCAAGCCTCTTTTTAGATCAGCAAGCAGCAGTGACCAGATGGAGGCTGTGTGTTGAAATGCCTTCTGCGAGGAGAGCCAACCTTGCAGGCAGTGAGCTCCTCTTGAACAGATGGACAACCAATTTCTTGGGTTAAAGATCAGCCAGGCTCATTAACGAAGCTGCAAGGGTTCAACAGTTAAAATTCCTTTTTATCCTCATGTCCTGAGTGACAGAAGCATCTTCTGCAACCCAAAAAACAATTGACAGGAGAGATAACTCCTGGTATTGATATATAAGGACCACAGGAAAGAATACAAGAGAGAGAGGATGAAATCAATAGTCATTTAAGCCTAGTGGTGTTGTCCATTAACATTCTTTAGCCCTCTATGGTGTGTCCTATTATACATACATAGGCTTGAAAGGAATTAGTAGAATGCTTTTTGTGTGAATAGGAAACACAAAAAATTTGTTACCATTCTGAGATAAACAGTATAGGCTCTAGAGGGGAAGTAAATGGTAGGAGCTTCTTATCATCAGTCTAAAAGGATTAGATTAAAATAGAAAACTGGAGGCCTGAACCCAAAGGGAAACATGTGGGAAGTCTGAGGTCAAAAGTTATGTTTCATGTTTGCTCAGCAAGATCAGATCACAGAAGAGGGGATCAATAGCTTCCTCCGACAGAACTACCAGTTTAATTGATAGTGGGAAAGAGCTAATTATTTATTCCTATTTTAAGGGCAGACTTGATGTAACGGTCTGGAAAATTGTGCTTGGGCGAAAAAACTATTTCCAACTGGGCTAGAGATGAGATGATAGGTATTAAAGTAGGGGCAAAATACTCCAGGCATGCGGGCTGGGCTACCCATGAAAAACATGCATGAATTAGTTCCCGTCTGGCATCACCACCCTCTCACATGCATTTGCTTTCCATCAGCGTTTTTACAGCTTGAAGTTAAAGATGTCTCCTGTTGCATCACAGACTTTGTGTGTTCCTGTTTCGTTTCCCTGGAGGAGGGTTCATATTAAATATATACGTATATATTTTAGAGATAGGGTCTCACTCTGTCACCCAGACTGGAGTGTGGTGACACAAACACAGCTCACTGCGGCCTTGAACTCCTGGCTCAAGTGATCCTCCTGCCTCAGCCAGTAGCTGGGACTACAGGCACACGCCACCATATTTGGCTAATTTTTTTTTTTAAATTTTTTGTAGAGATCGGGTCTTACTACGTTGCCCTGGTTGGTCTTGAACTCCTGGCTTTGAATAATCCTCCTATCTCAGCATCTCAAAGTACTGGATTGCAGGCATGAGCCACCACCTTGGCCTAAATATTTTTAAAATCAGAAACCTTTAAAAAAGGTGCTATGCACTTCCATCCTTCTTAAACAGAGAAATCTGCATTCTATTTTATACTGACATGCATTCAGGTGCCCCTTGTTATGATAAATTCTTTACCATCCATGCAGCTATCATTACAGACACTGATGGAGGTGACATAGGCACAAGAAGACAAAGTGGCTTCTTCCTGTGGTCCTGAAGGAAAGTGCTGGCCCATCCCAGTTAGCAGAGCTTCCCTAACTGTGCTAACGAGCACACACAGATGGCTCCCAGGGGCACTGAGGGAGGTCCTGATGCCACCTGTTTCCCGCTCACTGACAATAAACTACTCTCCTCCTGTCTTTCCAGTGACGACCATCCCAGCATCTACCACAAGCTTCTGACCCCTACAGAGGGTCACGCCTGCTGCCTTAAATATGCACTACTGTCTGCCCTGTGCATTCCTTCTTTCATCTCTTTGGGTGCTCTGGTTTCTCCCACGCTCCTTAACTCCCAAGGCCAGCCTGGTGTTTGTGCACCTCCTCCAGTGGCTGGGACTTTTTTCTTTCTAACATGCCCAAACTAATCATGCTGTTCTCTTCCGAAATTGAGGTGTTTTGTGGCATTCAGTATTTCTGGGATCTAAGAGTACCCCTGTTCTGGTAAAGCCCCTGAATTTAGAATAGAACTACATGCTTGAGGGTGTTATTGGTGGGGAGGATGTGCAGGAATTATTAAGGGTTTATTGATGTGGGTCCTGAGTTATTTCATTTGGTTATAGAAACTTAATGAATATTTTTTCAGCTCCTACATGGGCATGTACAAAAATCAAATGAAGGGTACAGTTATGAATGCCTTGGAAATTGCGTTTTGATACATTTCACTGGATTGCAGCCAAATACAACTTCTTATAAGAGAGATTCAGAATGACAATTTACACTGCTTGATAGAAGTATCATTTGGAGTTTTGACAAATTCTCATCAAGTTATATGTGATGTGAGCAATCCTGCTCAGAGATGCAAAATAATAACAAGTATTCCATTTTCTCCTAGGTTGTTGTCCTTACCAAGGGGAAATACTTCTTGAATTAGCTTTTTTGTAGTTAAATCAGAGAAGCACAGATACCAAAAACCTGGTGGTAGCAGTAACAAGCATCTTCGACATGGGTCAACAGGACAAAAGCACGACAGGAAGAGGAGTCAGAACCTCCTGTCCCCATATCTTCTTGGCAAATCCACCCTTTCCTCCCTCCCCATGTTTTAGGGCCAGGTCATGGTCAAGCACGGTGGAAGTAACAATGAAGACCAATCAGATTTGTGAGAATTGCTACCTTCCACAGGCTTGTCATCTACTTATTCAAAGCAGAGAAACCACAACTTAAGGACATATAAAAGGAATGTTATAATTAGGAAAAGTTATTACCTAGATTTCTAAAGTAACAGGGTAGAAGCAAAATGCATACTGTTTATTTAAGTGATGACTAAGTGAAGATACGAAAGTAATCTATAAATACTTCAAAGGTGTAAATACCAAGCAGGGTGAGGAATTATTTTGTCTAGTGCTCTACAGAAATAGCACTGAATATGGAATTAAGAAAAGGAATACACTGAATTATAGGGTGAACAGTTACAAAGGAATCCTTCAAACATAGCTCCAGGGTCCTGAATGATCTTGAAAACATCTCTGGCTCTTCGATAATATTTGCTGTCATCCTGCAGTTGTCCAGTTAATGTCAATGGATATCAGGATGTTCAGGATCCAGGAAGCATCCCCTTCAGCTCTCCCGAGGCAGGGGATGAGATGAGAATGTGGGTGGAGGTAGGCCAGTGTGGAGCAGGGACTGTGCTAAGGAAGTGGTACATCAGAGTGACTGAGGAGCTCTGTCAGCATGCTGATGCCATAGCGCAGTCTCACACCTCCTGAATTGCCATCTCTGAGCCAATGCCAAAATCTATGCCTTTTAAATGTTTTATAGATTTTTTTCTGATGAAATATCATGGTTGCAAATATTTGCTGATGGGTTTTAAGCAAAGGAATGATCAGCCCCATGTTGAATCACTCTGGCTGCCAGGTGGGGAACAAACAGGAGACTGGAAACCATTTGGAAGATGTCTGAATAAACTAGAAAGAGAGGCTAGGGGCTTAACTTAAGGTAGTGTCAGCAGCAGTGTGATGGACAGTGTGGGACGGTCCAATACTGCATGGGAGGTAAAGGAAAGTGAGAAGCCAGCAGTCTGGAAGCTGGGGGCCCGTCCCATCCTTCAGCATGGGTTGGCAGAGGGACTTTTGGTCCAAGATTTCAGAGAGCGAGAAAGAACAGAGTCAAGTGTTGAAAGCAAAGTTGAAGTCCACAAAGCCAAAAGGGGAGGCCAAAGCTCACCACACTGGCAGGGTCACAAACAAACAGCATTATCCAAGCTGGTGTCCTAGAGCCAGCTGGGTGAAAGCAGTAACAAGGCGGCTGGAGCTGTTGTAGCAACAGCTAATATTGTGTACCTCATAATAGGATGGATAAGGTTAAGAAGCAAGGAAGAGACTACCCAGTGGATGATAAAAGGAGCCTTAAAGAGGGGTACAGATAGGATAACAGCTGAGGCATTCTGCTTAAGGCATGGTGAGCATTCGGTGCTACAGAACCTTCAGGTGGAGGTGAGTCAGTGTGGTTTGAATATAAGGGTGGAAACTTCAGGAGTCTGAGCACAGATGAGTCATTGGCAGATTCTTGGTGGTGAAAACTCTGAGAGTAGATGAGATTATTCTGTGAGAGGAATAGAAGACAAAGACTGGAAACTTGGAATTGTCCATGAGTATTTAGAAAACACTTCAGGAAGGATTTTGAAAAGGAAAGATCAGAAAGGCAGGAGAATTATGAGAGACTGTTTTTATGGAATAGAGGGGAGAGGAGAGGAGAGTTTCAAAAACAGCGGTCACTCACGTCCAGAACAGGTAGAAGTTGAGATAAGGTCCACTAGTTCTGTTGCTTCTGTTTATAAATACAGGTCTCCATGAAAACCATTCCATTCCAGGGGCCTTGGCTAATGCTAATGAACAAAAGATGACCAAAACAATCCTCAAATTATATCTCATCACAGAGATAAGTAAAACATAATTTGGAAGGGGAAGTATGACAACTATAGATTAATTGAGAGATTTTTGGGAAGCTGACCCTTCTCTTCACTCTCTCCTCCTTGACACATTAAATTGCATTTAATACAGTTCTTCTATTTGGGACACTGTGACAAATTCATAAATTACTCAAGTCATAAGCTTTGGGGGTCCTTTTGTCTAGTGTGTCTGTTTGTTTTTTCCACTGTAAAAACAAATCAACTGGGCATCTGCCTTTAAGTATGCATATGTCTATGTTAAAACATTTTTTTGTAAAAGTAATTTGTTCACCTTCTATTTTCTATTCCCTTTCAGAGAAAGAAAAAGAGCTTGCTTATAGAAACACTCCATCTTGGCTTTTGTTTCCAGGAGCAAAATTTCACAATAATGGGGTGTAGGGAGAAAAATGTGAGAAAAATGTGGAAAGAGAGAAAGATGTTCCCAAAATAAAAATGAATTCTCCAGGGTTAGAGGGGAAAAGAGAGACGTCTATGTGCATGCTTTTGATGAAAATAAGGAGAAAGGGAAAGCTTTCTCAAGGTTAAAGACAAATCATCTGGGCATGGTCCCACGAGCACTCGGACCCGAGTCAGGCCCTGATAGCAGAACCTAGGAGGAACCAAGGCCCAGATCTCCCAGACATAGTTTCTTGTGCCCAGTGTCAAGCCAAAGCCATCACTCTCCTAATGACATGGACTAGGAGAAGGCAGGAGAGATAGATGCCTGCTAGCCAACATAGTCATCCTGAGCCCCAGAACCTTAGCAAAACAACCAGAGCAGATCCCCAAAGATGGGTGAGGGCATAACCCACCCAAGTGTGGTGTATTGCAGAGTCAGAATTAAATCGTTAACTGTACCACTACATCAGTTTCCCATATGGATCCCTTCGCCATACACCCAGACATAGCCCTTGGGGAAATTCAAAAAGACACGGTTGCAGACAAACAGGGGGCCCAGGCTGTCTTAGTTGGAGAGGGGTACCTCACGTTCCAGAAACAGATGAAAACAACTATCTTGGGCAGCATCCCTAAAGGTAAGATTCTCATTTCAAGGCCAATGACATAATTATGTAAACACAATGCCAAAAAGCTAATCAGGATCCTGAGTGGTTAATCAGCAGAAGTTTAACCCTCCCACTAGGAAAATAATCAGTTCAGACCCAATGGCCCTTGCAGCTGTTAGCTTCTGATGGCTGCTTATGTCTTCACTGGAGTCCTACTGCTCCCTGCAGCTCCTAGCTGACAGAGCGAGCTGATCTGTCTGGGTACCTCTGGGGAGAAAAAAAGATTTTGGAGGGAAATAAAAGAATACTCATTAGTGACAGAAATAAAATCAAATGGAAAGAGGTACAAGAATTGGCATAAAAGTGTCTGTCGGAGGTATTCAGTGCTAGAAGCAAATGTTAAATGGGAATCCTTCAGCTCTGCCTCAGACTTTGTAACTCAGAACTATTGCAGGCCTTGCTCCAACTTTCAGAACTTTATTTATTTTTTACACACAGGCAATGTTTTTGTTCCAGACATGAGATAATTATAAAGCACTTTCCACTAGAACAACCAAAGAGCATTATGCCCTGCCACAGAGAGAAAGTGTAAATGTAAATCGATATCGTGGATCATAAATTACTGTTTATTACCAGACAAGTAAATGGCTGCCTCTGAAAGTGGACTTGCTTGCATAGCGAAGGATTAAAAAGAATGTTTATTGTTGCAATCTAAACCTTTAAAATAAACCCCTTAGAGGTAGAAAGACAGATTTTAGTGCTTCTATTACTATGCCACTATACACTGTTAAATCAGTCCTGTTTCTCAAAGCAGCTAGTAATTTATTGCCCAAAATATGTTGCAGTTGTCATCTGTGAATTCAGAGGCACACAACTGTTAAATTTAACGAACTATGGTTAAGAAATGAACGCATAGTTATGAGCTTCCCACAAATCAAATTCTCAAATCTACACTTTCCTTTTCTTGAATTCTAAATATGTTTACAACAGGCCTGGCTCCACCCCTCATTGGCTTGTCACGCTCAATTTTACAAGGACAAGCAAACAACCAGCAGTGCTCGCTGTCTGCCAATTACAGCTGTGGCTTTGCTGGGCTCTGGGTATGCTGGAAACATAACTGCTAGGGAGAAAACCACTCCCTGGGCCATACGCTCCTCACTCGTGGCCATAAAGAACTATCTGGCCTCTAATGCAAAGTGATTTTGGCTATATTGGAGTCACTAGAAAGTAGAATCAATATCTCATCTTCTGGAAAGTCTATAGGAATTACCTTGTTTTCCTTTCTGTGGGAAGTAAAATGACTTTGATCATCCACAATTAAGGGCCCAAGTTGAAATCTCTGAGTTGCAATCATATTGATGTTTATTCTGTCCTATCATCTTTTATTTTCAAATATCTGAGAGCCTTGTCCAGACATTACACTACTTTTGATATTGTAGCAAAAGTTCCACCAAGGACCAGTTAGGCCAGGAGGAGAAAAATGCAATACAGGCCTGTTTGTGGATGAAAAGGGTTAAAGCAAGCCTCTCCATGACACAGTTTAGTCTGAGCCTTGGTACCTGCATACGCTCCTGCTATGTCCACACTCCCCTTGGAACCTGACTGTACCTGAGTCTCAGTCTCAGGCTGCCCTTGTTAGCCCAACCTATTTGATTCTGGAGTCCCATTTTGTGCTGACTCAGCCTTTTCTGGAACGGCCCTACATAGGTACTTCCTACCCCTGTTCTGACTTTCCATGCCCCTCCCTAGGTCTGGCCAGACTGCTGCCATATCCTTAATTAGCAGCCTACCAAGCTGCACCATTGTTCAACATGATTTTCTGTCTTCTGTAGAAAAAGAGGAGTGGCCATCCACAAATAGGGGATGAGAACCACCTGACTCCTTTCACTGAAGAGGATGTTATGGTCAACATTTGATGTATGTTCCCTTCTTGGAGGGGCCCTTCATCAGCTCAGATCAGGCAGGAACCATGTCTCAAATGAGAAATGGAGTTTTTATGAAGAGAGGAAATAGCATTGTACACTGTGGGAACTGCACAGCCGTGCATCCGTGCATTCGTGATCCTGAAAAGAGACTTAGTTTCTTAGGGAACAGGAAATGATTCCTGTTCTTGTGATTATAACGCTGATGATGGAACAAGGAGTAAGCAGCGAGAGATGAAGCTGGGGATACAGGGCCTGTCTGTGAGGACTTGCGTTTAAGGTGTCTGGTGCTTTGCTGTCTTCCAAGGGAAGCCATCCTACTAAGGTCTGGCCAATCAGGACATCCCTTTCTTCTGACCACAATCACTGGTTCAGAGATGGGGGGAATCTGATCCCATTAGAATCAGGAGATGAACCTTCTGTTGTGCCTTTTGGGAGGGAAGCACTGACTCCTTTCCTGCTGGGACTGTGAGCCTGGAGTTGTCAAGAGCTATTGCTGGTAGAGCCTGAGACTAAAAGACAGGCAGGAGAAGGCTTCAGTGAGAGGTGGGAAGATAGTGAGCTTCTAAGTAGACCCACTACTAGACTATTTGGTTTTGTAAATGAAAGAATTTCTTCTTCTGCTCAAGCTGGTTTGAATTGGGTTTCCTAGTTTTTATATCTAAAAGAGTCTACCTATATATGTTAGATGTCAAATTAAGGCATTTAGACTTAATTGTCTAAAAAATAAAAAGGCATGGTTTGAAGGCATAGAGTCTACATAAGCATGGCTCTTTTAATCACTATGAAAGTCATAATTGACCTTTCATAGTCCTGAAAGAGGCCTGGTGTTCTCAGGGAACACTAAATAATACCATGTGATTGGAACATTATCCCATGCTATTGCATGTGGCCTAGCCCTTAATGATATATCACCCTAGATTATTTACCACTGATTTTTATAGGCTCATCTTGTTTGCTCATCAGCTCATTGATGCTGGGGCCATCTTTCTGTATGTGCCATATAGTTTGGAGCACACAGTAGGTGTTCTTAAATTGCTTATCTACCTGGGGTAAAAGAAAAGGATGGGAAAGGGGGGGAGAAAACAATCTTACTGAAGTCTGTAAGTACGTCTCACCAAATTTACCTTCAACTTTCTTTTCAACATTGCTCATGCTCCAAGAGGAAGTTAAATAATTCTATTTACATAACTCCAAAGTCCTCTTATTCCTCTGTATGTTTCTTCCCATTATAGCAACTTACCAATTGCTTTGAAATATGTTGGAAAAGCCCCAAGTGGCGGCTGTACCCAAAAGAAAAGCACCAATCCCTTTGAAATGATCAAACCAACAAAATTCCTGATGTAAAAGCAACTTCATTTCTGTTTTCTTTGTGAAAAATGTATCATAGCATCTAAGAAGTTCTTAATTATTCACCTTCTACATGAATCCCGTGCTCTCTTGAGAGTTTAATTGGGAACAGCTATATCCAAGAGATGGAGAAGAATAGAGACCAATGTCCCCAAAGATAACCAGGCATAAATTCTGATTTATGATTTACACTGAAATAAACATAGTCCCTTTTAAAATATAATAGTATGGTTTCTGCCCTTATTACAAATTTTTGACCTCAATTCTTTATTGAGTGGGGAGGTCATGCTAAAGGGATATTCTTTAAAGAGTTTTAAAAAGATGTAAGTTTCCCTCTGTATTCAAACCTATACCTGTAGTAAAGTGGGGTGCATGGCTGTTTTGAGGCTGGGATTTCTAAAAGAGTTGTCATGGGACTAATCCCTGATCTTCCCCACAACCTACTCCTTCTCTGACACCTCTGCTGTCCAAGTTCCTCCCCTACACTTGTGTTCTTCTTGCAATTTAAACATAATGACTCATCTATTACCCAAATTGGGGGCTTTTTCTCAGTCCTCATTCTCTCTTATTTTGGTAGATTCTTAACTCTAGCTCCTACCTTCTTATTGAACCTCTCTTTCCTTTGGTCTCCAATCCAGAACATTACCCTTCAAAATTTGTCCCAAATCTGAGCACATTTCACCACCTAGGACAATCCTTCATGACCTCTGCCCAGTCATTCAGCTTCTACTTTGGCCACAAAGAAACCAAGGAGATGCCAGGAAACTTTAAAACTGGGTCTCCCCACCAGCACCTACAAAATCGTCCGATGAGTCCTCACCACATTTAGAATACAGCCCCCACTCGCTGCTGTGGGTAAGAAGGCCCCACAATACCTTATCCTCGCCTACCTATCCAATTCACCTCCTGCTCTTGTGGCCACACTGGGGGGAACATACCAGGCTGTTCTCACCTCCCACCAGGAGGTGAGAGGTTTGTGCCTCAGACCCCTGCATGGCAGGTGCTCTCACTTCCCTCTAGGGTCATTTCCTCCGTGGAATGGCCTTCTCTTACCCTTCATCTAAATAGAACCTCGTTACTCTTTTTATTAGCCTTTATTTCCCTCACCATAGTTACCACTATTTGCATTTTATTTTATTTTATTTGTATGTGTTTATTGTCTGTCTCCTCACTAGAGTGTAGGCTCCATGAGGGCAGGGATGTGGAGCGTCTTCCTCCTCAATGGAATAATGAGTTTCACTCAGTGGGGACTCCAACTGTCGAATGAGTGCTTCTCTGCCTTTGTTGATAAGAATTCCAGGTTATTAATACTAGGTCCGTAGATCTGAACTAATTTCTCAAATCTCAAATTGCTTTCTAGGGGCAGTGCCTGTGGCTCAGTGAGTAGGGCGCTGGCCCCATATACTGAGGCTGGTGGCTTCAAACCTGGCCCAGGCCAAACTGCAACCAAAAAAATGGCCGGGCGCTGTGGCAGGTACCTGTAGTCTCAGCTACTCTGGAGACTGAGGCAAGAGAATTGCCTAAGCCCAAGAGCTGGAGGTTGCTGTGAGCTGTGATGCCACAGCACTCTACCAAGGGCAATAAAGTGAGACTCTGTCTCAAAAAAAAAAAAAATTGCTTTCTAGTCTCTGCTGTCACATTTACTGATATAAATGGTTCCCAAACACCTGTTTGTAAATTGACTGCTTCAGAATCATCTGAAGAAAATTTTCAAATAATTCCTGGAATGAATCTGAAAGACTACTAAAGTCTTAGCTGCCAATGTTAACAAAAGTCTGGATAATATTTCTCAAGTATGCCAATATAATTATTCACCAGTAGTTTAAAGAAATGCCTAACTATTGTCATTAGGGGGTGTGTCACATCAATGAAGACTTTGGCTATTCTTTTTTTTTTTTTAATTAGATCATATCTGTGTATACTGATACTGTCATGGGGTACAGTGTGCTATTTTTATATACAATTTGAAATATTCTCATCAAACTGGTTAACATAGCCTTCATGTCATTTTCTTAGTTATTGTGTTAAGACATTTATATTCTTCATTTAGAAAGATTCACATGTACCCTTAAAAGATAAACCTTACTTATATAGACAAGACATAAGGCACTTAAGTAGCTAATGAATTTGTCATTTGCAACTAGAGAGCTGGGAATTCCTGTGATATCTTCACACAAATACCCATCTTTTTGGCCCACCTCTAAATTCTCATGGTCTCATTGCCATGCCACTCATGCTTGCAGAGACTTTCATAGAATCACAAATTCTAGATGAGGCTCTTATATGGATATGTTTGTTTGTTTGGCTAGTGTCTTTGTTTTGGAAAACCACTGTTTTCCCATTCAATAATCGTTTTCCTAACTTGTAAATTAGAATTTCTGGTGGTAGTCCCTACCTACAAATCTGAATTTTTAGAAGCACCTCTGGTAATTCTTTTGTACATTAAGGTATGAGAAACTCTGATCAAAGGAATGGGAATAGTGCCCACATGGGATTAATTTAAATCTAGCCTTAGATTGATATGTGGACTCTGGGAAAAAGACACTCTCTTTCTACTGGGGTTCCAAGAAGGGAAGGTGTGAATCTGGTCTCCCAGCAGTGCTCTTCCACAGTAGGTGAGTAGAGCCTCTACCTGCAGGATGAAGCCAAGGAGAGACAAGGAGAGTCAAAAGAAGATAAAGACAGAGGCATGGAGGCGATTCCCCTGCACTAGTCCCTGAGACCTGAGTCCTTGGGTCAGAAGGCTACTCCGTCTTACAGCCATCTCTGCTACGTGAGCCAATATAGTTTCATTTTGCTTTAATTAATTGACTTAGGTTTCTGTCACTGCAACTAAAGTATCTTCATTCTCCTACAGTACATTAGTACCCAAGAAAATGATAAATGCAGGAGGATCTTTGAATATTTTATCATATACGTTTATACTGGTGCTCTTGGTATTCAGACTTCCAGTGCCTGATGTCATTACAGCTGAATAAGAACATATGGGGATGGTGACATGAGTAGTTTAGAAGGGGAGGAATTGCTTCTCTTGGGATGATTTGAATCGGGTAGTTTTTGGAGCTAAACAGTGAGCAGCATATTGAGATTTAAGATGTGTGATACACATCGAGGAACTCAACTCTAGAGTGGGAAACAAACACACCCACTACTACTTTAAGGGGAACTGTTACTCCAACACAAGCTGAAGGAGCTGTTAAATCAGCACCACCTTCTCATATTTCCACAAAGATGCATGTGGTCACAGCACATTTTGTTCTCTAGGGAGCCAGCATTACAGCAGAAATACTAGGTGTACATGATTTGTTAGTGGTTGGAAGCACTGCAGAAGCCAAACCAGAAAAATGAATGAAAACCATTTTTGTGATCTGTGTGGGGAGGATTAGCCAATGCTGAAGATAAAAAAAAAACAAATAGGTTGAGATTAATGGAGGTGGGGGGGCATAGAACCTATACATTTTGAAAAAGATCTGAGAGATTATGGGTCAAATACAATTCAGCCTTAAAACATTTCCATTTTCTTGATCTTAATTCAATGTACCGTTGTAATTAGTGCTCCCAAATTAAAGTGCACTTCTTTCTTGTGAAAAAGAATGTATAAGGCTCTTAAGCAATCCCATGGGTCAGCCTATCAGGAGTCCTTGATTCAGTCTAATTCAGTTCAACAAACACTGACAAAGACTGGGTTTGTCCTGAGAATACAGATAAATACAAGGACAGCTGGATACAGGGTTTGCCCTTTGGATGCTCCAAGCTGCTGGAACATATAGCTCAGCAGGAAGATGGTCTCACTGATGTTAGTACCAGAGGGGCAAATCAGGAAGCAAACTGAATTCCTATGAGTTGCAGGCTATCAGCATCAACTTCTGGAGGTCAAGGTCTCTGGAACCCTGGGCTCCTTTACCTGTCCCTCCTTGGTGGTCTTGTTGTGAATTTGACTCCTCGTGGCAGTGCGGACCATGCCCCAGCGCCAAGGTTTTGTATTTGGTACATCATCCTGACCTTTTTTTACATTTATCTTGCCTCTTGGCCTGCTATCCTACTTGCCTTGCCCAACTCCTATTTCCATTCATATCAATTACCTCTGTGCTAGATTCTGTGACTAGCTTCCATAAATACCTATCCACAGTGTTATTTAAGTCAGCAGAAATACAATCCTACTCGAGTACAGGGCAAAGGAAGAAAGTAGTCCTGTTAAATTTGTTGTGACTGTCACATTCACTGATATAAATGGTTCCCAAACACCTATTTGTAGATTGACTGTATCAGAATCATCTGAAGAAAATTTTCAAATAATTCCTGGAATGAATCTGAAAGACTCATGTTTATTAATTCTTGGATAAGCAGTTTCTCTTTATGTCTGACTTCCCTAAAGAGGAAAGTGATGTAATTTTCTGATTTACATAATTCATACTAAAGTGTGAATGATCAAAAGGCTTAAATTTTCTTGAGGTTGCCTCATTCTAAAAGAGGAGTTATTAGTGGGTTATGTCCAAAGCTTCTTTTTTTTAGTTTGGGGGGTAGAAGTAAAGAATGGGGAACTTCCTTCTTTTACTGTCCCTTCCTCAGGGCAGAAGAATAGAGAGTCAGCAACGTGCCTGCCTGCCTGCCCTTAGCCCTCAAATAAGAAGTTTCTATGTCTAGTCTACCACAAGTACAGTCAGGCCTCTGTCTGATAGTAGTAAGTTAAGCACACAGGATGACATCATATAAACAACTGAACCACGACAGCACGGGCTCATGTAGTACCCTGCTATCTTCAGGAAGTGAACAGGATTCCCAAGCGCTCCCCTGAGCATCAGAGTGACACAGGCAGAAGAGGAGACTCAGAAGCTGCCCTATTCATCCTTGAGCAATGGCCTTGCCACCTAACAACTTAAACTGTTCTGATACTTTCCACTCGTGACTCTCGCACATCCTACAAATAGGGCACCATAGTAGTGAACTTAATCTCTAGGGTTGCAAAGGGAATAAAATAATTCTTCCCTTTCATATTACTTCTGTTTCTTATGCTAACAAACCATTTTAATTAGAATGAAACATGTTACTTCAAAGCACAATACCTTTCAATTCCAGTTATTCTAATTATAAACTATAGTTTATGTCACAACCCCAGTAAACAGATATACATATTATATACCTATTTTATATATTTTTATATATAACATATAAAATATAACTTGGATGGACTGGAGGAGGCACCCTGGGCATTTTACTTCAGGAGCAGATTCCTATGTGCCTGGGTAACGAGCTCTCCCCTAATTTGCATTTTGTGATCCTAGTTCTTTGGACAGGGGCACTGCTCTGTTATGGATGAAAGTTGTAGCATCTGATGAGTTCTTTTAGATCTTAGAGTCAATTACAGCTAGAATGTGACAACAAGTGAAATCTGGCATCAGAATTTATTTTTAGTGCCGAATATTAAAAACAAAACCAGGAGACTGTTAAAGAGTGAAACGTCTCAGAGAATTAATCTTTAATGCAGATTAATCCCCCTGGGCATTTGGAAGAAAGATGTGTTTTTAAACTGCTATTTTGAAAATGAGAAAGTTAATAATCAGAAGAGCAAATTTTTATTTGCTCTGTTTTTATGTCAACAATTAATTCCCAATTTACTTGTACCTCACATAGCGCCATCTCACAGTCTCACTTCCTAGCACACCAGCAGGCCACATCTGGGGAGAGAAGGCCGTACAAACAATGCTTCTGTTGACTATGAAAGAAGCAAGGAAAAATTAATGTGTTGTGACTTTGTGTCTGTTTCCAAGTTATCGTAGTCTTGGTTTTCTTTGAACATAGACTATCCTAACAGAAAAAGAAGGCAGTTTCAGAAGGTGATAGGTTTCTTCATAAGATTCTGAAATTGTACAATTGTGTCAGATTTTAGATATCATTAAACCTACTCCAATGGTTCTCAACTTCCACTGCATATTCAGTCACTTTGATAAAGGCCTTATACACGAATCCCACATCAAGCCAGATTAAATGTTCTCATTTAAAGAACATCCAGGTTGAGTCCCAGACACTGGTATTTTAAGTTTCCCAAGTGGGAACATCTAGGTTGAGTCCCAGACACAGGTATTTTAAGTTTCCCAAGTGGTTCTAATTTGCAGCCAAATTTGAGAACCATCCCATGTTTACAGGTATACACACTAAGTCCCAGCTCCCAAGGGCACATTAATTAGTTTTCAACAGAACCCTTCTTAGGCAATCGCTTTTATGACGTCCTTTAGGTCTGCTGAACACTCCCCAAGTTTCTACACAGAGACTGGTTGGTTCATCCAGGCAACAATTGTTTACTAAGCACATGCAATAATCATGTCAGGCTCTGGGCTTGTGGCTAGAAAACAGATGAGATTTCTGCCCTCCTAGAGTGTACGGTCTAGTGGGAGAGACAAAGGCCAATGGACTAATCTTAAAATAATTGTAAAATTCTTACTGTGATAAGTACTAGGAAGGAGAATTTTATGGCAGCGTAAAAGGTGAAGATTAAATGAGATGTAAAGGAGAAATAGAGTGTTAATTAGGCAAAAGAAGAAGAGAAGAATGGAGGAGGGGAGAAACAGACAGACAGACATCTTCTTGATCTATTCAGAGAACAGCATATGCCAAAAAGCTCCGTGGCTGGAGTGAACATGGAATATATTCCAAGAGCTAGAAGGCCAATGAGGCAGGGAAGACGTAGGAGAGCTAACAACCAAAAATCAATTTCATCTACTAATATAGCCTCTATGTAAAAACCATCACAAACTCAATGATCTTGTCAGTATGGGCACAGTGAAATGATTCACATACCCTTGACTTTGTCCCATTGCTTTCCAGTTAGAAACAAACATGAGATATGTACCCACAAAAAAGATGCAAACAAACTGTGGGTCTCCACTTGTCCTGTGGTTGCCAACCTTGGCTGTGCTTTTGAATCATGTGGAGATCTTGAAAAATGCTGATGTCCAGGAGATACCCCAGGCCAATGTAATCAGAACTCTTAGGGGTGGGATTCAGACACAGGTATTTTTTATAAACTTCCCTTGATGTACAGCCATGATTAAGAACTGCTGTTTTAGGCTGAGGATTTGATCAGGGAGACCGCTAGGAAGGAAGAGAAAAATTGCATTTGGATTTGTTACCCTCTGTCTTTAATAATTGCCTCCATGAGATGCAGGAGGACTCATGATGTAAGGACCTTCTCTTGTTCATAAACAGCTGTATTGGAATTAAAATTACAGCAGAAAAGGTTCCTAAATGAAAAGGACAACTCTGTGTTCCTGTTTCTTCCTCACATCCTCTCTTCTTGTCTCCAGGCTTTCCCTTCCGACTGGTTTGGTGGGTTTTTTTTTTTTAACTTTTTAATATCATTGTTGATTCATATGCAGTTATAAAAAAAATAATACAGAGGAGTAGTGGCATCAGCGAGATGGCTCATGAGAGATGCGTGGCACTCATCTCCTCTAAAAAATGACCAAGGCAAAGAATAAACATCTAGGATGGCCTGGAGTCCAGAAGGGAGAGTTCTGGAGTCAGCAGGGGAGTGGAGACACACCCATGGGAGAAATGCTTCAAGGCATTGGTCTGGGAAAACATTTTATGAATAAAACCTCAAAAGCACAAGCAACAAAAGCAAATGGGATTATATCAAACTAAAAAGCTTCTGCACAGCAAAGAAAACAATCAATAGAGTGAAAAGACAACCCAAAAAATAGAAGAAAATATTTGAAAGCTACTCATCAAACAAGGGATTAACATCTAGAATATACATGGAATTCAAACATATCAATAGCAAAAAAAAAAAAAAAATTAAAAATGGGTGAATGATCTGAACAGACATTTTTCAAAAGAAGACATATATGCTTAACATCACTAATCACCAGGGAAATGTAAATCAAAACCACAACAAGGTATCATCTCACCCTAGTTAGGATGGGTATTATCAAAAAGACAAAAAATAGCAAGGGCTGGCAAAGATGTGGAGAAAAGGGAACTCTTATACACTGTTGATGGTAACATAAACTAGTATGGCTATTATGGAGAAGGGTAGGATGAGACTCAAGAGTCTGCAAATAGAACTATCACATGACTCAGCAAGCTTACTACTGGGAATTTATCCAAAAAAGTGAAATGACTATATCACAGAGATATCTGCACACAAGTTGATTGCCAAGATATGTAATCATGCTTGGTGTCCAATAATAGATCAAGAATAAAGAAAATGTGGTGTCTGTGTATATATATATAAACATATACATATACACACACAATGGAATACTATTCACCCATTAAAAAGAATCAAATTCTATAATTCAGAGCAACAGAAAGTTAAATATCACATGTTCTTTGCCATTAGTTTTCAGAAGTTTAATTATATTATTTTTTAAATAAATTCACTAGTCCATGAGGCTACCTACTTCTTTTTTCTGTCTTTTTTTCCTTTCTATTTCTCAGATTGGGTAATTTTTATTGTTCTAAATTTCAGTTCCCTAATTTCTCCCCTGACCCTTTTATTTTTCTATTGTTCCCATCTACTCAATTTTTAATTTCTGTTATTATATTTTTCAGTTCAAAAATTTCCACCTGTTTTTTCTTTAGATTATATATTTGCTGAGATTTTCTACTTCTTTTCTGAGGCTTTCTATTTTTTAATTTTTAATTTATTTTTTGTTTCAAGCATATCCATTATTTCTCAATGAAATATTTCATCAAAGCTACTTCAAAGTGTTTGTCAGATAATTCTAACATCTCTATCACCTTGGTGTCGGCATCTACTGATTGTCATTTTTCCTTTGGTTTGTGATCTTTCTGGTTCTTGGTATAACAAGTAATGATTTAATTAGAAATTGGACATTTTCATATTATGTTATGAGACTCTAAATCTTATTTAAGTTTTAACTGGTTTTCTTCTGGCAAGAAAGGGAGAGATGTACTGCCTTGTTACTCCTGGGTGTAGGTAGAATGCCATGTTGCTTGCTTGGCATCTGTTGACATACATGGGATGTGGAGTCTTTGTTACTCCTTGGAGAGTGCGAGAGTTCTGGCCCCTGTGTTGCCTCCATTGACACTGTGTGTGGAAGGAGATGGCCTTATTTCTGCTGGGTGATAATGCAAGTTTTGATTCTAACTAGACATCGTCTGACACTACCCCAGTGGGGAAGGGAAGGAATGCCTCATTACTGCTGGGTAGAGATGAACTCCAAGTGGGTGGAGAGCAAGTACTCGTTATAGCACAGAGAGGTCTATATCTAGGCTTCCCTCTTGGCTATTGCTAGTACAGGGGATGTAGGGATCACAGGTTTATCTGCCTTACATAGAGTAGACTGGTTATTACCTGATTTCTTATCTTGCTAGGTTGCCCCTGTCCTGGTCCTTTGCTAGATAGAGTAAGATTATGTTGTTGTTTCTGTGTACATTGGCTTTGTGTTCCTGGCTTTTTCAGCTCCATATCTAGAAAAGCCCAAAGCACTCAATTTCATTTTGTTCATTGAGGCCTCAGTTCCCTAGTCCATCTGCCTTCTTCCTTCCATTTCAGAGGCTTATATTTATTTTGTATATAATGGCCAGGGTTTGGGGCTGTACTTGGCAGAAGGAATAGGGGAAAATGCATGTACTCCATCTCCCTGGAAGTGAAACTTGGCTGCATACTATAAATGTACAGTATCTGTACATCTTTCTCTGGAAAATAATTTTCTTAATACACCATCTTAGTAACTGTCCACATTTTTGTGGCCTCCAATGGAATACTTTGTGAATTAGTCAACTGTGTCTGTAGCTTCCCTTCTATTGAAATTTGTTTTCTCTAAATTTCCTAGATTTGTGCTATTTCTCAGATTTCTTCTGAGACTGCTTTAAAAGATCACCAGTACCCTCAACATCCTTTTATTTGAATTAAATCCAAATAACTGCTGCATTTGGAGTTGTTTGGATAAAAGTACTAAAATTCTATCTCCCTTAGTTTCCATGACCAATTTTTTAAAAATTGTTTCAGGTTAATTTAGGGTACAAAGAATTAAATTACAATGTTTGCATTTGTTAAGTAAAGTCCCTCTTATAATTGTGTCCCACCCCCAAGAGGGTACCCTAATATTGTGCCCATTAAGTGGGAGCACACCCATCCCCCTCTCTTCGTCCCTCTCCTCACTCCCTCATTTCCCCACCCCCACCTTGAATTGATTTGAGTTTTTCTATTATGTGGACATGTATTAGATCAGCTGCTAGCTTCATATCAGTATTGAGTACATTGGATTCTTGCTTCTCCCTTCTTGTGATACTTTACTAAGAAGAATGTGTTTCTACTTCTTCCAACTTAATACAAAAGATGTAAAGACTCCATCTTTTTTAAGGCTGAATAGTATTCCATGGTATACAAATACTACAGTTTATTAATCAATTCATGGGTTGGGGAGCATTTAGGTTATTTCCATATTTTGGCAATTGTAAATTGACCCATAATGAACAATCTAGTGCAAATGTACTTATGATAAAATGATTGTTTTTTCCTTCTAGGTAGATGCCTAGTGATGGGATTGCAGGATCAAATGGGAGGTCTAATTTGAGTTCTTTGAGGATTCTCCATACTTCTTTCCAAAGGGGTTAGATTAGTTTGCAGTCCCACCAACAGAGTAAAAGGGTTCCCTTGTCTCCACATCCATGCCAGCATCTGCAGCTTTAAGACTTTGTAATGTGGGCTATTCTCACTGGGGTTAGATGATATCTCAGGGTGGTTTTGATCTGCATTTCTCTGATGATCAGGGAGGATGAGCATTTTTTCAAATGTTTGTTAGCCACTCATCTATTGTCATCAGAGAAAGTTCTGTTCATATCTCTTACCCAGTGGTAGATGGGACTGTTAGTTCTTTTTTTGTTGATTAATTGGAGTTCTCTGTAGATTCTAGTTATCGACCCTTTGTCAGATTGATACCCTGCAAATATCTTTTCCCATTCTGAAGGCTGTGTTTTTGCTTTACTTGTTGTGTCCTTAGCTGTGCAGAAGCTTTTTGGCTTAATTAAATCCCATTTATTTATTTTTGTTGTTGCTTCAATTGCTGCTGAAGTCTTCATCATAAAATCTTTCCCCAGTCTGACATCATGGAGAGTTTTCCCCACACTTTCTTCTAAGATTTTTATCATTTCATGCATAATGAAATGTTTGCAAATGTTTGAGTGACAGCTATTTCACTAATCAGCTCTATGACCTTACACAAATAAGACAAGCTCTGTGACCCTCATTTTCTTCATTATAAAATGGGGATTATAATCCTGACTTATCCTTTTAGGGTAGGGTGACCAGACCTCCCGATTTTGGCTGGACAGTCCCGCTTTTCAACAATTTGTCCCGCGTCCTGCAGCGTTTTAAAAAAGTCCCGATTTTTGGAAAGAATGCACAAATGGGCTGGAGAACAAGAAGGGAATATATGGTTTTTGGCTGCCATATGGCTATTTTGCCAGAATGAGTTTTATATTATTTTTGTTAATTTTATAATGTTAAACTGTAATAAATAATTGCTGAGAAGTGATTATCGAGAACTGCTTATCAAAGTTTGCCTTGTCAGGTCCTGCCCTGCGCCGTCCCCTGCACCGCGCCCCTGCTCTGCCCCCGCTTCCCCACCCCCATGTTGTCCCGCCTTACAGATGTTAGAATCTAGTCACCCTATTTTAGGGTTACCCTGAGGTTTAAGTGAGATTATGTATATCTAATGAGCACCAACTAGTGTCAGGGATTATAGTAGGTTCTGGGTATTCAACAGTAAATATAATAGCCTCAAGGACTTGGTCATTGATTAGCGGCAGAGACAAATAAGAGAACGGATCCTAGGATAAGTGGTAGGGAATGTGATATGCACAGTAATGTCATGGGGATATTTAGGAACCTTGAGAGGTCAGGTAGGTAAGGCTTCCCAGAGGATCTGAGCTCAGCTGAGTCCTGAAGAACATGTTAAGTGTTCAGTGATGGAAGAATGTATGGGATGATGTACTCAGCGTACTCTGAGATATGGGGAGAAAAACATTTTCCTTGTAAAGTCAGTTTTCATGCTATTCCGAGTGAGTTGATTACATTCACTTTCAAAGAAATGTGTACATATTATGTGCAATCAAGTTCATTTTAGGCTTAGTCTTCTGGAAGGAAGAGATTTGTACAAGATGTCCTTTCAATATATACTTTTGGTCTACAGCTAAGACTTCTGAAAATGGAAAACAGTAACTTTTTGAAGACATTTCATTAATCCACTTGAGAGAGATTAGCTTTTATATTACCATGACATGCTTTGGTAATTGTAACAGTGACTAATCCCATTAATTACATTTATTCATGTTTGATTACTAGACTGGATTCTTCTACTATAACCATTCATTCATCACCTTGTGCTTATCTTTTTTTGATGTATAAATATATTTTTATATGTGATAACTGATTTCAATATTCCCAATGAGTTTTAATTTTTTTTCCTCTCAAACAAAACAAGTCAGTCATCCGTGTTCAGACAATTTTCCCCATGAAACTCAGCACCATCAGTGATGCTATTATGCCTTTTTCATCTGGAATTCACTGACAACTCATCATTCTTCATCTTTGCCAGCGCCAACTTTTTACCTTCGGCTTTCTCATTACCTTTAGGCATATACAGGAGAACACAAGGTTGAACTTTGTAATTATCATCATTTGCTTCTAATTTGCTCTTCAGCATTGGTGATGTGAAAGCTTTTCATTTCCATATCTCATTTGAATGTGATGGCTTTAAAAATAAATGCAGCCCAGGTAAAATGTTTTCCCCTGTTCATGATTGAATGTAATCACAGAGTTATAAGACAAAAACTCCACTGGTTATATAATTTATGTCCCATAGGATAGAAAAGCAATATACATTTCCTCTAATGCTTGTCTTTCCACATATTGATTTGGGGGGCCAGTGACACTCTGGCACAACTGTAAATGGTAAAGAGTTCTGCTTTGATGCGCTACCACCCACACATCTGCAGTTCATATACACATATATGTATAGACATAGCAGTATATATGTGTACACGTAGAGCAGTGCAACTTTGTAATTCTCAAAGGCTAGAAAAATATTATTAGGCTAATTGTTCTGCTGATGATGTTCAGGCAACAAAAAGCCTTCACAGTAGGTCTATGATGAACAAAGCATGCTGAATCAAATGTATTCCTTTTTATGATATTGTCATGCAACAAAAACAAAGAGATAGTCACCCAAATAATTTATCTTGAGTTCTAGCAAAGGTTTTAATGCCATTACATACCATGGCTCATTAACAAGGCAAAGATAAGGTGTTTTCTGCCCTACTGTTGTGTGGGGAGATTGCTGAATCAAGGACACCACCTGGAGAAGAAGGTGAGATGATGTGTATTAGATTCAGCCCTGATGCCACTGTATTGGTGTTCAATATTCATAACCCAGAATCAGGAATGCATTTATTGGATCTGCAGAGGATTCTCAATCAGGAAGAATGAGTGCCTTGATATTTTTGATAAATTTTCCTATCAAAAGAATGCAATTTAATGCCATGAAAGTAAATATATGAGAAAACATATCAGATAAAAATCTAATAGCTGACATTAAAACTTGGAGTAAAATGTAAGATGAGAATGCAACCACCAAATAGAAATCATTGCGTAATATTAACTGTTTATAAACATAAGGTAAATACACAGTTGACAATGACCAAAAAATAAAAGAAAAATAAAAATCATACCATGCTGTTCAATAGCTAATGTTTAAGGACAACTCTTTCCATTATAGTTTGCTTTATATTTTTCTCCAATTGTCTCTAGTGTAGTCACTGCATTTAAAATCCTTTATGACTTAAGAGATGAATGAAAAATAAAGATGAAAGGAATAGAAAATAGATTTATGTAGGAAGATAAGAAGAATAAGGTCTGTTTGGTCTAGAGGAAAAAAATGACTAACAGTTAACTTGATTACTATTTTCTAGTACAGGATAAATTGTATAAGTGTGCTGAGTAGTTATTTTCCATTATAAGACAATTAAAAACAAAACAAGAGCCTAATGAAAAGAAATGAGGTTACATAAATGATAAATGTTGGGTGGACTTACAAAAAAACTATTTAAACATAAAAATGATCAGACTATGAAACAGAATACTCAAGAACATTTTGGAAATCATTGCCTTGAGCAAATAAAAAGTTTTGTCTCTTATAAAATAAGCATTCATTACTCTAAAAATCAAGAAAAATATAGGAGAACAAAGAGAAAAATGTAAATGGTACCTCTAAGTTCACAAGCCAGAGGAAGTGAATTGTTTTCTGCCTTTTCTACACACACACACGCACACACACACACATGCTCATACATGCGTGCCTATATGTGCATATGTGAATTTGTTTTTACCAAAATGAGATGGCATTGTTCTATTTTCTAACCCGATCTTTCCACTTAAAATTATATATGAACATCTTTCCATAGGTTCATAGTATTCTACTACACATACTTTATAAATCTTTATTTATTTAACCAATCCTCTATTATGAGGCATTTAAGTTGTTTCTAGTTTTTCTTTTTATAAACATGTAATACGCAGTTCTATAACCAAATATTTATATTTAAATATTTAAACTTAACTTTTAGTATAAGTTTCTAGAAAAACATTTCTGGGTCAGAGTTTTGTAAAATTTTAAGGATATTAACAATACTTTCTTAATTGATTTCTAGAAAATTTGAAATTGTTGGGTTTTAATGCAGGGGCTGCCTCCCAAAATTTTGGAGTTTCAGGCAGCTGCTTGGGTCCTTGGTTCTTAGAGCACTCTTGATCAAAAAATGACCAGAAACCCCAAATTAAAACAAACACAAAAAAAAGTTTATGGAAGAAGAAAAAGATAGGTTTATAGAGTAAGAAAGTCTAGAAAGGAGGATATATTTGTCATAGACAGCAAACAAGCCTCCATAGCCAAGGCAAGTGGGCAGGGGTATATCACTTGGGTTCTTTTTTATACCACTTGGGTCAGGTCTACCTCATGGTTCAGAGGTCACCTTGGAACCAGGGTCTTTTGGAGCATATGGACCTCCTATTAGCCTCTCTGAGAGGGGTGTGGAGTGCATGGTAATCAGTCTTACAGCTGTTTTAGATCACCTTCAAGACTCTTCTACCTGTTGCTAGAGAGGTAGAGAGTCTTCTGCATCCTTTGGCAGTTGGCACACTAAATTCTGACTGGTAGATTGGTAGGGTGGACCTTCCACCCCAGGTGTGAGCAATCACCTGGGACAAAATTACAGCGAGAGGCACCAAGATGTCCTCCTTCTCCCCATTTCCTAACTTACTACTAACAAAATGACTTATGTTACCAATGACAATGTGAAAGTAAACCCTTTTCTAAGGGCTAAGATGTTACTGAGTCTTATCATTTTAAGAGTTAATGCCCTAGAAACCAGACCAACCAGAACCATCCTACAACCCAGCCAGTACAGAGGAATTGTGTAAACAATATGAAATACTGTTCATGCCCTAACAGCACTGACATTAGAAAAAATAAATGTCATTAGAAAGCCGTTCAGTTATAAGAAAAGCACTTTAGGCAAGTTACATGACTCCATGCATTTTTCCCTTCCTTACAAGGAACATATGCAAATATGCTGACAGTGTTGTGTGATGGGGGCAAGTGGAACACAGTATCCCAGACCCACCCTGGATGACAAGCACAACCTTTTGTGCTTAAATGCTTAAGCTTTAATGTGGTTGGAAAATTGGGAGCTGGAGTAGTAATAATTTATGTGGTCAGAGTCCAGAAGGCTTAGCCAACATGTGGACATGATTTCTATATTCTTTTCCTGTATATCTTTTTTACTTCAAATAAGAAGAATGTAAGGCTGGGCGCAGTGGCTCATGCCTGTAATCCTAGACCTCTGGGAGGCCAAGGTAGGGGGATTGCAGGAGCTCAGGAGTTCAAGGTTGCTGTGAGCTATGACACCATGGCACTCTACCACGGGCGACAAAGTGAGACTCTTTCTCAAAAAAAAAAAAAAAAAAAAAAAGGAAGAATGTAAAACCATTTCCCTCTAATTTGGAGGTAAGCATAATAGCTTTTAAGAACAGAAATACTAACCAGGGACTTAGTCCCTACCCTTTGGATATAAGTGGGATGTATTTCCAAATCCCAATCCATGGGACAAAAACAACCAATTTTAACTGGTTTAGGTGTTAGCAAGTAAGTTACATTTTGCACTATCATACAACATAGAAAGTAATGTGTTACACAATTACATGGTCCATGTGAATATAAAGAAGGCTGAATTAATTTTTATATCCATAAAATCTCAATGATGGTATGTGGAGGTCTGAGGATTCATGTCCATTTTCACTAAACCATTTTTCTTACAGGTATTTTTTTTTTTTTTTGAGACAGAGTCTTACTATGTCACCCTCAGTAGAGTGCCATGGTGTCATGGCTCACAGCAACCTCCAACTCTTGGGCTTAAGTGATTCTCTTGCCTCAGCCTCCCAAATAGCTAGGTATACAGGTGCTCACCACAGTGCCCTGCTATTTTTTTTTTTTTTTGCAGTTGATTAGCTGGCCCAGGCCAGGTTCGAACCCTCCACCCTCGGTGTATGTGGCTGGTGCTATAACCACTGTGCTACAGGCACTGAGCCTTTCTTACAGGTATTTTTAAGAATCTAATCTCTACTCCATTGTTCAAATGCATTTACAACAAGCAGACCACAATTTGATTACTTTGAAATTCCTTCCAGTTAATTTGATTTGCAGAAGAGTACAATTGATCTAACTTATTGTTCAGAAATCCAGTTATTATAGCCAGAAAATGGACAACTATCAACTATACACATACTATCACTAATTCAACAGGATCTAAAGATAGCTGCTAAACATATTTAGTTTTCTTTGAGGTTTTTCCTTTTCCTCTTATTTCAAATTGGAATCTATCATTTTTAGAACTCTCTTTCATTTCTCTTAACATACCCGAGCCCCTGCTGTGTCAGGTCAAGTCACCTAAAACCTCTGAATCCAGAGTAATTTATGATGATGTAAGAGAAAAATCAGGGCCAGGAAAAATCCGAACCTCCAAACCTCCAGAAGAGGCATGAACGGCCTGTCAAGTATGATTCACCATTATGTTTGGGGAATAGAGGTATGCCTTTAGTTCTATAGTTCACAACAGTAAAAATACATGTAAAAAGCACATTTAGAATGAGTTCCAAATTTTGTTAACATCTTATTTGCTCTTAACTTCAAAGCTGGAAAGGTCTGCCTTCAGTTCAAATCAGAGTAGCAATTGTACAGTGCACCAACTACACCCAAGTGACTGCGGCACTCAGTTGACTGGTTCTGAAGGCTTCATCTTACTTAATAGCTTTTAAATTAGTGGAAGGAGTGTTGTGGAAAGGAAAACAGCCTTAAAATGGTGTGTTGGTACTGGTTTATGATGCTATAAAGAGTCTGTGAAAATACACCTATGATTAGCCAGGGAATAATATTTGAAATTTAAAAGAATACACCAAGCCATGCAGCTTGTTCCTTCCTTTATTCTTTCCTTCCTCCAATCAATAAACATTTATTGAGCATTTTTCCAGGCACTGTGTTAAATTCTGAGGATATATTAATGATATAGATGCCAAGGCAAGAGGCAAATACAAAGTTCCAAGATAAAATGACGAGCATACGTGCTCACATAATTACATACACATAATTACAAACTCTCTGAGAAAATAGTTTGAGAAGGCATGTCAGGGACAATTGACAGTTGAAAAATGACAAGGTGGCATCTACCCAGAAGAAAAATGTCTTTTTACCTTAAGGACATTTGCACTAGATTGTTTATCACAGCTCAATTCACAATCACCAAGATGTGGAAACAACCTAAGTGCCCATCGACCCACGAATGGATTAACAAACTGTGGTATATGTACACCATGAAACATTATTCAACCATAAAAAAGATGGAGATTTTACATCTTTTGTATTAACCTGGAGTTGAAACATTCTTCTTAGGAAAATACCACAATAATGGGAAAGCAAGTATCCAATGTATTCAATACTATATGAAACCAATAAATGAATAAACACATGCCCACACAAGAGAAAAACTCAATTCAAGTTGGGACAAAGGGGAGGAAGAAGAGGGAAGAGGAGGAGAGAGAAGAGGGGACGAGGAAGGGGGGTTGGTGTACTCCTACTTAATGGGCACCATGTAAGGGTACATGGCACACCTCTTGGGTTCGGGACACAACTATAATAGGACTTTAAAAACAAATGCAAACATTGTAACCTAATCATTGGTATCCTCCATATTAATCTGAAATTAAAAAATAAAATAAAAATAATGACAAGGTGTTTGAAAAGTTGATAAGGGCACTCCTAGAAAAGGAACCCGGGACACATGAGGGCACAGAGAACATTTAGAGAATTGCATGGCATCACATTTGAATAGTAGGATTATTTGAGCAGAGATGTACTCAAGAATTTTAGACTATACTACTCAGCCATTAGAAAAGATGGAGACTTTACATCTTTGGTATTAACCTGGATGGAGGTAGAACACATTCTTCTTAGTAAAGCATCACAAGAATGGAGAAGCAAGAATCCAGTGTACTCAATTTTAATACAAAGGCAGTTGATGATTTAATACAAGGTGGAGGGTAGGGGAATGAGGGAGTGAGGAGAGGGGAGGAGAGAAGGAGATGGAGGGGTTATGGTGTATGGCATACCTCTTGGGGGCTGGACATAATTATAAGAGGGACTTTACCTAAAAAATGCAATCAGTATAACCTAATTCTTTGTACTCTCGATGAATCCCAAACAACAACAACAACAACCAAAAAAAAAAAAGTAAGAAAGAAAAGAATTTTAAAAAGGTAAAAAACCTGATTTGCACTTAGAAAATTCACTCAGCCTTCTCTGGGGATGGAAAGGTATGAAACTGGGGAAGACACGAGGCAGGGGATGAAAGGAGGCTATTACAATAGCCAGGCGAGAAAGGATAAAAGCCTGAAGTAGCTCAGAATGATGGGTCCAGAGGGGAAATGGGGGTAAGAGATAGCATGAAAACCGCACAGGCCTCATCCCTTGTAAACATAAAATCCTCAGTCCTGAAATTGTGGTTTAGTATCTGTCTGTCTACCTACCCACCATGTATTTCACTAGTTATCTTGTTACCTTCATACAGGTGAAATGTTATCATTTTCAGCTAGTAATACTTGGTAAAATTACAAATGAAGCTAAAAAAAATTCTTTCAATTTCGGTTTTTAAAAAAATTAATTTACTTGATCTACAAGTAATTAGATAGAATTATGAAGATATTGATAAAACTAGCAGGCTAATGAAATGGGTTCCCAGCAGCTGTCTGCCCCCCCGACCCCCAACTATCTCTGGGAAGGACAAACCTTAGATGAACAAAAAAAGGCTTATAGTTTCCTGTGGAACCTCTGAGGCTTCAAAGTCTACCCACATTCCATTTCTTCTTAGGCTGAATCAGTCTTGGGAACAGCCACCCAATCAACAGGTGATGCTTAGTCAATGTAAACACTCACCCGTCTACATATATGTACTTACCTTTACCGTTTGAGCTAATGTCAAAGAATTACACATTTACTACACTTGAAAGAATAAAAGTTGTAAAACACCATTTTAGTGTGCTGGTTCATTTTACCATTTTCTTTATTTCCAGCAGTCTTTTTCTTAGAATCAAAAGAAATGGAATCTTTTAAAGCAACTTACCATGTTATATAGTTTGGGGGTTAAATGTGATTATGACTACATTTTATTAACTTGCTTCAAAATACGGATGAGATCATTAGTTTAATGATTTAAATCTCCCAATAAAAAGAAATTAACATAAAAATTAAGCAGAATTCGTCTTGTTATTTGTCACTGGGCCTCTCTGGGGAGGGACAACACCCTGTAATTAATGATACAATGCTGGTATACCAAATTCTAACACAAAGCAGTCCCTTATTCTCCTGGAGTTCTTTCTCCAAAGGTCTGGGAGGCCCTGAAATGGGCCGATGGTAGAACTTTCTGATGTGGCATGAACAAGAACACCACTAAAGCAACCACTTTAAAGGAGAAGAGGTGGGTCATGCTTCATGGCAACCTTAATAGTTTATTCCCTAAGAGCACATACAACAAAGCTGTACACAATGTAGTTTTGGCAAAGCATTAAACCTTTTTGTTTTTAAATTTTCAAAGCACATTGACATTGATCATTTTATATAGCAAGAACTCTGGTAAGATGAATAGGGAGAATGCAATTCATTTTGCAAAGAAGAAAACAGGGGTTATGTGGATTTCCTAACATTACCCATCAAATTGGTGGCACAGTGAAGACAAGGCTCTGAGTCTCCTGACTTTTATTCCTATATACTTCTTTTCCTCATAAAGGTGGCACCATTTCCCTCAGGAACAAGATTAAGGCAATTAAGAGCCATGTACTGGGCTATCAGTTCTGGAGTAAAAGTTAATTTCAGTCAGGCTTTATTGTTATTAATTTGAGTTTGGATGAATCATTGCACCTGGAAATATACATGCCCAAACCTTAGGCCCACTGTCCTTACGGAAGAAAAGTTTTTCAACAGTCTTGAAATTGGTCTTCAAAGATGAATACATCATTCCACTTAAAAATTTACTTAAAACTTTCATTTTTAGCTTAGAATTGCTTATGGATCCATTTGTGTCCTGAGAGCTGCCATTTCTAAATGTTCTTATTATCATGAAGGGAAAATAAAGTTTTACTAAAAATTATTTCCATGTGCACAGAGAGTGAAGCATAGAGAATACAAATCAGGAATAAGATTCACTTGAGATTAAAAGTTCTCGGCCCAATTTTCTTCTTCTAGAGCAAAGACAAGATGTCTTCCATGAGGGGCAGAAATGGGTAACAAGGGAGTCTCAGCATCTGACAGTCCCACAAAGCTCATGGGGGGTTTCCAGTCATGGCAGTAGTGGTTGATTTTGTAACCATCATAACCACAGTGAGTAGAAATTGCATTTTACAGTACTGTGAGTACCCAAAACACATTCAGAGTGATTGTCTTATTTAATCCTCATAATAGCCCTGTGGAGCAGGCACTATTACTTTGTCCCAATTTAAGAGATTAGGAAACTGAGGATCAACCATAAAGCTGCCTTAAGAAAGAAACTTTGCAAAAATCATTTGAGCCCGGAGCACCTACGCCTAGCTTTGCCCAAACCCCCCAAACCCAGGGTGTTGGATCCTGGCTTCTCACAGGTCAATCCTGCCTGTCTATGAAAGATTAGGACTCTGTGACTGGGGCTCAGGGCTCTATGATCAACATAAGGCATACGGAGCTCAGCCACTCCAACCATGCCGGGTATCTGCTGCCTCCACACAGCACTGGAAGTGGGGATTAGTGAACAACACCAGGATATCAGTGCCAAAAGATTACTGACCAGGCTCCAGGCAAGTTCCCAGAGTGGGCCCTGCAGCTTGGATAGGGTGTATTAATATTTAAATTTATGTTTGTGTTCTCCTTTCCTCCTTTTTTTATTGGTGTGTACACAGATTCTGTAGGATGGTAACCATAGTAACAGCAGAACAAGAGAAATGAGATTTCACCCCCAAAATGCATATCATAGGCTGTTTACTAAAAGTGGCAGAACTGTCAGCTCTCACAGATGAAGACAAAGGCTTCTGATGGGGCTTCCAGTTGACTTTACTGTTGTTTTACCATATACTCTGTGTGTGTGTGTGTGTGTGTGTGTGTGTGTGTATCCTCACATTATGCACATGAGTTTTTTTTCTTAATCAACAATGTTCAAAAGGAAATTTTACTTTTGGGTTGAAATCTAAGAATCGTCCTTATCAGGTAAATTAGGAATGCTCTGTTCTGACACACAAGTAAACCTGGTAAGCGCTTAGAAGATGCTCTGGGAGGAATGCCTTTGTTTTTCATTTTGTCAGTTACACTTGATGACGATAATAATGGTAATCAGATAATCTACTTTTCCAATGTAGCATCTCCAGCACCTCAGCTACCCAGCAAACAGCGATAACAACCAGGCGTCTGGCCACAAATAGGCAGAGGAATGATTTCTCCTGGGAGTGTGGGGACCGGACTGGCCGGGTCTGGAATCGTGGAGTGAGTAGAAGGGACTTTGTTCTTTATGTAGGTCTTTAATTTTATATCATAAAAAGGCAGAAATGACACCTAAAAAACAATTTGGGGCTCTGGAAAGTTTTTCAGAGTTTAGACTAAAAATTTCCTAAGTTTTTCCTTCTCCCCTTTGCCTGAATACTTTTCATCCTTACCTGTGTGTCCTGCTCTTTGCTGAACCCAGGATGGGCAGTGCTTCTGGTTTACTCCACTACGTTTAGCTACAGCAGTACAGGGAATGGCTAAATTCAGAGTCTGGAACCAGCAAGGCTTTGTTTAAAATCTTGATTCTTCTATATCAGTGGTTTTCAACCTATTTTAGTCTCATGGCACACCTAAACCTATAGTTAAACTTCTGTCACACACAAATCATGTTGATTAAGAAAAGAGCAAACAAAAAAATATACTTACTGTATTTTGAACTTCATTTGAAAATAATTTAATTAATGATCTTTCAAAATTTTCCCAGAAAACTGGTTGAAAAATCACTGTTCTCTATATGCTAAGGGTGTGATATCAGATGAAACTCTGTTCTAATAAAGGTGCCATAAAAGTCCAAAGAAGGTAGTGACTGTCTGGCAGTTGGGGGGAAGGTGGTGGTAGGGAAGGGATGGGGGCCCTCTGTGAGGAAGAAACCCCACAGGAGAGACAGAAGTACAGAGGAAATGGGGTGACCAGCTGGGGAATCTAAAAATCTAAAAGAGAAAGGGGATTGACCCGGAGAAGGGTTTGGATACAGAGACTAGTGTTTTGTGTGTGAGGTGGGGTGGGGGGAGGGTAGTGGTCAGATCAGAAGTGCTGAGTTCCAGATGAGCGGGACTATAGGATCCCGTCAGGAATCCAAAACTCACTCCTGGCCTGGAGGTTGTGGGCAGCATTAGGCTGCCTAGGGGGCTGCTGCAACACCACTTGGGCCTATGTGGTGGAGGACCTGGCAGGACTATCTCAAACCAGTCCCTTTTCTGTTTCCCGAAGACCATATAACCCCCAGGGTTCTTGTGTGCATCCAAGGGACTGTGAGCAAGGTAGGGTGGGTGATGGGACTTCCTACCAGGCCCGGTGGGAGAGAGTCCAGCCAGGCTTGAATTGACTTGACTGCATGAAACATGAATGAATGAATGAATGAGCAAACAAGCAAGCATGATCCTTCTGAGGCTCATGGAGCCATTCCCACACACCACACAGTGTTAAAGGAGTTTGGGAGATAGGGAGTGCTTTTCTGGCATGGAAGGAGCAGGTAAGATTTTACTAAATGTAATGGAGGAGGGGTAGACATAAACATGTGAAAAATGAGAAGAAAGATCTCAGCAGAGAAAACACTATAAATAGAGAATGGTGTGGACACAATGGTGTGAACGGGGAACACGTGGCAGACAAGGTTTTAAGACATGTAGAATTATGTGGAGTAAGTGAATGGCTGGAAAACATAGGCTGGCACCAGAGGGCTCAGGACCTGGAATGTTGAACTGATAGACATGGATTTGACGGTAAAGGAAGCATTTTGTAAAATAATACCCATTAGTTGTTGCTTCTATTGTCAATATCATTTCATGAAAATGAGAAGCTGTTAAAGCTGTTGAGAAAAATAACATAAGCTTCACTATACTTTCTAGCAGCACTACCTAATAGAAATGTATTTAAGACCTCGTAAGGAATCTGAAATATGCTGGTCACTATACAAAAGATGGAATCAATTTTAAATACATATTACCATTTCAACATGTAATCAATGTAAGAATTACTAACGAGACATTTGAAATTATTCTTTTAGTATGAAGCATTTGAGATCTTGTGTCCATTTCAATTGGGACTAGTTACAATTCAAGTGCTCAACAGCCGCTTGTGACCATTGCTCCACACTGGATAGGTGGACAGCATTTGTCACTTTGTGGGGCAATGCAGAGAAACAGGAAGCAAAGCAGGGACATAGTCAAGAGAGGACTGTCCTAGCTCAGGAGAGAAGCGATAAGGACCTGAATTCAGATAGGGGTGGTGAGAACAAATTTAAAAAAAGACACTTGCTACATTATTGCAGAAATAAAACCAAGAGCATTTGAAAATTAGTGATGGCAGAGTCTACCCTGATCCTGTTGACTCAAGAATGGAGGCTGGAGGCCCTCAGTACAGGGACACAGCAGAAGGGGCTGACCAGGTGGGAGTGAGAGGGTGGGTTCAGTTGTGAAGATGTGTGAGCACATCCAGCTGAAAAAGTCCAGCAGGCTCTGGAGATGCAAGAGCTCTGGAGACAGAAGTTGGGCACTCAAATTTGGATTAGAAGGTCATAGCACAGAGGAGACACCAAAACTCTGACACTGGATGACATTTCAGAGAAGGGAGCCCTGAGGAGGAGGAGAAAAGAGACAAGACTTAAAAGACCCTCTTACACTTATGGGAGGGGTCAGGGAAATGAGATGGACAAGCAGCAATTGAAAGAGAAGAACTGGAAAGACTGTGTCCAAGGTGGGGCACATTTCAGGAAAGTGAAGGGCCCGACTCTGTAGACCAAGTCAGGAGGATGAGCAGACTGCATCCAAGGTGGAGCACATTTTATAGAATTTACATAAAAATCCTAAACCATATGTCTTGAATACTTATTGTGTAATATTTATTAACCCTTCTGTGCCAAACGTACAAGGTTCCACATAGAAGACACAGACAACAAAACAGGATGTGCCAGGAAAAGCCTGAAGACAGCAGTGTGCTTCAACACATCTCACAAGGTATCATTTCTTTTGTGAAGTCAGTATGGCCCAAGGTCTGATTCAAAGCCCACATGTACCCTGAATAGATCCATTTAAGAGACTCAACCATTTTCCTCAAATAACTCTGTTCAATTAACAATTTAGGACAAGTCAGTCTCCTCTTCACTCTATGGTCCAGGGCTCCAGAGTGCTGTCTTGTTGCTATTATAGGAATTTTGATATCCTTTCCTATTAACTACTTATAAATAGGAAAAGGGGAATCATCATTTGACAGAACATCAAATGCAACACTTTATAATAAAATCCAATTTATAATAGCATTGTCATTCAAACAATTCTGCAGTGTTTATATATTGGCTGGGAAAATGTGCTAGAACAAAAAATATTTAATGATTTTAAAATAAATTATCTCCGGGTAAATCAGCAAATACTAAAGGAAAGAAACATTTGAATCCAAATTAACATTTTTGCACAAACATTAAAATATTGGTATATGCATGCACGTGTGCACATGCATGCATGCACACATTTCCTTGGAATAGAGACCTAATTTTTGTGTGACTATGAATAAGAATATCTGTGTCGGGCCAGGCACAGTGGCTCACACCTATAATCCTAATACTCTGGGAGGCCAAGGGGGGGTGGACTGCTTGAGCTCAGGAGGCTGAGACCAGCCTGAGCAAGAGTGAGACTCCATCTCTAAAAATAGTCAGGCATTGTCACAGATGTCAGCCACTTGGGAGGCTAAGGCAAGAGTATCACTTGAGCCCAAGGATTTGAGGTTGCTGTGAGCCACAACACAACAGCACTCTAAAAAGCATGGCAAAGTGAGACTCTGTGTCAAACAATAACAAAAATTAAATAAAAGAGTATTTGTGTCAAAAATGTGATGGAAATGAACCTGAGGTTTGTAAATTAGGCAACATAAAGGCAATTATAATTGAAAAACATGTATTTTGTGTTTCATGTTGGTCATTTTAATATGGATGAGCAAGCTCTTTACGGATTATTTGGGGTATACTAGAACATTTAATTTGGATGAGGTAGACACAGACTACAATAGAAATCACTGCTCAATATGAAAGCATTATAATTCCATACTTTTTGTGCATTGGGTTTATGCTGCTCACCTCCCACCTTCACGTTGCTTAGCCCTTACAGTGCGGAGGGGATGCAGGGGGAGCCAGGAGTGGCTGGCCAATCAGCCCTCACCTACTGTGATCTGATTTACTCCCCAGCGGGTATCTGATACTGCCTGATATCTCCACGTTCACCCCAGGCCAATGTGTGGGCTGTTGTTTTCATGTCCAGTCCTTCCACCTCCAACTATGATTTATTTCTTTTACATGAAAAATTCTTGCTATTTTGCTAAGGGCGACAGGTTCATTTCTTATAATGCAAAGCAAAAATACCTAGAAAGGAATATGGATGTGGAATTTTACCTGGAATGTATCAGGGTCCATATGTGGGGAGATACGTACCTATGCACACAGCTTTAAAATTCCCTAAAGCTTGCCCCAAAATGATCATTTTCCATCCTGTTTTCCCCAAATGTATATTCTATGGGGAAAAGAAGATAGTTAGAATTCCTGGTATCTGACTGCTGATGCAAAAGATAGATTTATGGGGCCAGGACAGAAATGAAACTCCAACGTTGCATATAAGCAAGGCAATATTAGTCTCTGGGCCAATCTCAACCGTAAATTATCTCTCAGAGCCATAGCTGGAGTAAGGCCCATGGCTCTGGCTCTCTGGGGCCTACTTTTCTGAACCTGAGCATCCTAGAAATAAGCCTTATGTCCTTGAGATCTAGAGTCCAACATTTACAGGAACTTTCCTAAGGGGCCCAGAGTCCTAATGCAATTAGTCCTAGTCCTAATGCAATTAGGAAGAAGACCAAAGATGGCTATGTGTCCTTTAACTGTAGCTCCATAAGGAGGCTTTTAAAATAGGCGTGGCACCCAAAAGGAACGTGTGAGAGCAGAGTGAATTCTACAGAGTAGTGTTTATCCTCAGAAGGCCTGGTTTTCATTTTATACACTGCCCTATCCGGGGAAAGAATTAGAACAAGATTTTTGGCAAAATAGTTTAATTAATTCCTATTTATTTTTCCAATTATTATGTCTTAAACATAAGGATTTCATTTTTTATATTAGCAGCTTTAGGTCTTTAGGACCTTTTGTGGTTCTCTGGGTACTCTATGGGGCGTGGAGAGCTAGAATTGCTGTTTTAGTTTGTTTGTAAAGGCTAATGCCACAGAGGGAATTCTTGAACTGGGTACTCAGAGGTTGATTTTCAGATATTTTGCCATGGGTCAAAAAGAATTAACGTTCCCATGTGCTTGCTGTACCCTTTGGTTTCTCTGGAAAGGCATCATTATTTTCTCATAACTCTCTTGTGAATTAGGAAGAGATATTTCCTGACCTCAGATGATTTGAGATGCTCCCCTGTAAAAGTCACTTGGCAGCGTAGGGGTGAAAGGGAAGTACCTGAAATGATGAGGAAATGCTGGCCACTCATTTGGAGGCCATTTTAAAATCTTATTTCGTAAAAGAATTAGGAAAAGAAGGCTAGGTAAAAATGTCTAGTTCCTAAAGAAAAAAAAATCTGGATTTCTAGGAAGGTTAAACATGGGACTCAGGATAAAACTACAGAAACAATCTAAAAATTAATTACAAAACAGCCTGACAGGTGCACAAGGAGAGATGGGCACAGCTTTTGGTGCACGTCCCTTCCCAGGCACAACACTGTCCTGTTCAGGGTTGGCACATTTAAAAAGACTGTCTTGAGAAGCACAAATCATTTAGATCTGTAGTAGGCCATGGTTAGAAGGGTGGGAATTGAAAAGGCTTAGGTGTCAGCAGTAAGAGGCTATGGAATCTCCATGGCTGTTTATACCCAGCCATATGGTAGATAAAAGTGAACTGATTCCCTGAAAAATTTCCTTATCTCCAAATCATTCTAGTGAACCAGTAGGTCATATATAACTAAATTTGGGCTGGGGTAAAGAGGCATTATATGGCCATATAACTGCTATGGTCCATAATGGGACCTTCAGTGGGCCAGCTTCCTGTGTTGACGATTCTCAATATCTAGACTTGAGTAATGAACTCTGTGGTTCATTCCACCTCAGAGTCTGGTTTGATCTTATTCCTGACAAGGCAGAACTCAGAGACCCCAAAGTTATTTGGACGTTGTACTTCCCCCTGATAACCGGCACATTAACCTATTTGCTGAGAGGTTATTTTCCTCACTTGATGAGGAAGACACAAAGGAAAGAGATGGTATCTGAGAGGGGAGGGCCTCCTTAGACTCAGTGCTGAGTTAGATACAGCTTTGCAGACCGAAGTTATAAGGCCTAGCACAAAATGAAAATTCAGGGCTCCCTGTTCAAAAATTAAGGCTTTAAGATAGTGACAAGAGAGCAGTAAACCAAGTGGGGGCCTTTCTGAGCATGGGACACTGAAGTCAGCCCTGGTTACACAACCTTGTTCTTTTTGCCTATATCCCCAGCTTTCAGGAACTCAGAATCTGCTTTCTTTCACCACTTTCTTCTCATTCTCAGTGGCAAAACCTAAGTCCTGCTAAGTGCTGATACACTTTGCTGCCTGCCTAGAACTTTGTTGTATGCTCTGGACTCTCAGGATGCTGTGTCATTGCAGGTGTGACTCCCTGACACTGTACTAATGCCTGAACTTCACCTATGGTCTATTGCTGTCTGTCCTGATGTTCTACACTGCTTGATCATCTAGACCTCCTCTTATGGTCAGACAGACTGACTACCTCTTATCCCTCCACCAAATGACACCCCACAGAGGGGGTGAAAGGCTAGGTATAATTCAGGTGCTGGACCTTCAAATACTTAGGATCTGGAGGGGAGAGGAAAAGGGAGAGGGAGAGAGACAGGGCCGTGGGGGGAGGGCTGTGGGAGAGGAGCAGGGAAAGAGAAAGGATGAGGGATGGGGAGAGGGATATTACACAATCATATCCCTAAAGTGGAGAGAAATGTCCTTGGATCCCAAACTCAAGTGGACCAGAGTTTGGACTTGAGTCCCAAACGCAAGTGGACCAGCAATACAAGTGCCTTCTTGGCCCTTTTATCTCAAAGTTCTTAGCACTCTCTAGGCAAAACCGAACCAACAAAACCAGCATTGCTCCCTAAAGATCAACAAGGAATTTTGATATGTACATTATTTTGTAACTCAGTATTTTCTCCTTCTTCTCTTGGAAACCATCCAAAAGCACCCTCAATTTCTGGCGAAACTAGGAGAGAAACTCCAAAATGTTTGTAAGCATTGCCAAAAGCAATCAAGTTCACTAAGAAGAGCACGGAGGGAACTGGAAAGGAGCCAAGCAGAGATCTCTCTGCAAGAACTCAGCTGTGGGAGGTCTCCGGAAGTAACGACAAAAATATACTCCCCGAAGTCAAGAAGCCCATTTCAAGCACACCCTGCCTGCATCAGTAGAGATGGAAATGAGAGTGAGAGAACCATGTTTAATTAAGAAAAGGAGAAAGGGACCAGACACAGACAACCTGACGATCATGAAGACAAGCCGTATTTGCAAGCAGTCTGTCTTGGTGGCAGCTGAGAAGAGAGTCCCGAGCTTCTGAATCCTGAGCTAAGAACCTCCTGCAAGCAACTGGGCCAGAAAATTGTTTTCAGGAAGTGCATAAATATTGTGAACAAACATCATATATGAAATAAAGGAAGTCCACAAAACAGAAATGCAAGAATTCAGCAAAGGATGGAGAAAGAACAGTGAGAGAGAAATGTTAGAAGATAAAACTCAGACAGGAAGGACAGGCGGTCCTCCAATAATTTCATTTTGTTTAACATCATTTCATTATAATGCTGATGAGAAAAAAACCAGATTTCCAGCCAGGGCCACTGTCTGTGTGGGGTTTACACATTGTCCTCATGTCTCAGTTTTCTCTCACATCCCAAAGATGTGCACGTTGGGTTAATTGGCCTGTCTAAATCAGTGTGTGTGTGTGAGAAGGTGTGAGAGTGTGTGTGAGAGTATGTGTATGTGTGTGCACGCACGCTCATCCTATGGTAGCACAGCGTCCTGTCCAGAGTCAGTGCCCTCCTGGTGTCCTAAGCTGCCAGGATAGGCTCTGGCCACTCAAGACCCTGACCTGGGAAAATTAGGCAAATGAGTAACTTACTTGTTTTTTCTTACTCTTTCTTAAACGTAGGCATAGCTCACGCTTACTCGAATCCTTAATGTTAAAAGTATTTTGGTCTTTATTAAGAAGTTTAGTGATGTTTGTGTGACCAGAAATAGGCCCTATGAACTTAAACTCTTATTAATATCCATCGGCCCCTGGTAAAATTGGTTTCATTATAAATCATTTCCCTGAAAATTACGGTTTCCAAGAACCCAATGACAACAATAAATGAGGACTTATCGTACAAGAAAAACTAAAACCATTACAGACATGAAACAAAACTGGAAGAGACACAAAGCCAAACAGATGCTTCAGGAAAAACCGAAGACCATAAGGGACGTAGAGGATGAAGTGAAGAAGGAGAAATGAAGCACACACTAAAAGATTTAAAAATACTAGTGAGAAAGTGAGAGCTAAGGCAGTGGAAATTGTTTTCCATCCCACACCAGGAAGAGAAGGCCTTCTAAGGGACAGAACTGCCGTGTAAAACATGTCGGGAGGAACAGTGAGAACCAGTGATTGGTTCCTGCTCATTGATCAGAAGTAGAATGGTCCCCACGTTTTGTGAATTTTTTTATTACACCGAGCACACCTGCACAGAAATCAATGACTTTCATCTATTTTGCAGTTAATGCCTCAATTCCTTGGTCACTGTTAACTCTTTGGGAAACTAAGGCTGTGGTCCCACGTGTGTCCACATCCTGAGGGCATAAGGTGCATCCAACATTCTTCCTGTAATCTTGTGTATGTTTCAGTACCGGTGGGTGATAAATTCTGTGTTCCAAACGAAAACCCAGATGGAGACTTGGCCTTATGAGGAATCTTGCTGAGCATCTCTTCCCAGATCTCCTCTCTCCCTCAGACTGGACCACAGCCAGCCCACGAGCTGCCACTCAAGAGAGAGAACACCTGCAGTGGGAAAGGTGGCATATGGCCCCGGGCAACTTGCCAGCTGCCTTTTGGGTTCTAAATCTGTTCAATGTTCATGAGGTGCAAGAAATTGCTGTTTTAGAGTCTGAGGAGGTGGCATGGAGAAGGAACAACAAGAAAACTGAACTCAAAAAGGCAGTATCTTCTTTTAGCCCCATTTGTGACAAATGGCTGACTCACTCTGTCTACCATGCATGCTGAAGGAGGGAGAAATCACAAGTATAAACAACAAGAGTCTAAAAGGACAGATTGAACTTGGAGCTGAGCCTTGCTAAGTCTCAGTGTGAGTGTGTGTGTGCATGTACAACTGTCCCACTGTTGGGACACCCATTTGGGGTGGGCCTGATGGCTGGAATGAGGCTCCACCTGGGCCATGGTATAATGGGCCACAAGCCTCCTGAAAGCCCTTATCAGGAAGGTCTGACCCCATGAGAGGGCTTCACGACCACCCATGTATGTTAGATTGGATTCCCTAGAAGCAGAGTCCAAGAAAAGTGATTCTGCAGATGATTTATTGAGGGAGTGTCCTCAAGTGGAAAAGTGGTAAGGAACTAAGGACAGAGGGAGAAGGCATGGAAAGGAGCTAAGCGAGGACATGATAGACTGAAATCTAACCTCTCTATGACTGTCTGGGGACCTCCTGAGCATGGGAGCAAGCACCACAGAGTTATTTCACCTTGAGGAAAAGGTGCTAGGCTTTTGTACCCCTGTATTAAACAGCTGCCAGCCACAGGCCATCCCTGTGAAGGAAAAGGTAATTCCCCTTCAATAAGGTAATCTTCCAGCAAAAGTATGACTGTGAGCCATTAGCAGGAAACACTCACAGAGTGGGAGGGCAGGCAGGTGCATCCTTAGGGGGAGGCCAGGCAGGTGCATCACTAGTGGGAAGGCAGGCAGGTGCATACTTACAGCTAAGGACGAGACTCTGACAGCTATGACCAAACAGTGGCACATCTTAAACTAAAAGTCAACCACTGAGTCCTTGAGCCTGTGCCCATTAGAAAAAGCTACCTCCATAAACAATGGCTCTGATTATACTACAGGCAGGGTTAGGTTTCGTGAGAGTAGCCTATGGCTGTAATTTAAGGAGCATTAAAAATAAAATACCCCTTTGACTATCTAGTCTGAAATCTGACCCATCCACATTCATTCATTCTTTCATTAAATACTAAGGTTTGCCATGTGCTAGGTTTGGCCATGAGCACTGGAGACAGATGAATTAGGCAGAGTTCTCATCCCCCAGGTATTTATGTTTTAAGAAGAGATGTACATTGTAAGGAGAGTGCTCCAGGCAGAGTATGTGTCATAAGCAAAGGCAGCAAGTGCCCAGGCGTGATGGAGACCTAGGGTGAGGGGAAGTGAGAGAAGAGTCTGGAAAGACACATGGGGAGTCTGATCTTGGAAGCCTGTGTATGTCACACAAATGCTTTATCCTGAGATCAGAGAAAAGACATTGAGGACATGAAAAGTAGGAAGTAACTTGACAAGCTTGGCATTTTAGAAAGATTAGTCTTTCTAAAGCAATATGGTGGAAGGATTTCATGGAGTCAGGCTGGAGGCAGAGAACTCAACCAGGAGTACCATAATAATCTCATTAAAAAGTAACAGGATCCTAAGCTAAGGAAGAGCAGTGGGCCAGACAGTGAGGTGCAGATGGCTTTCCGGTTATTAAGGGGCATCTTCCTTTGTACAAATGGGGAATCTGTGTTAGAACAGCCCAGCATTTAGCAGATGAGACCGTGTTACCCAACAAGGCTAAGTGCCATGACTGACCAGTGGCAGAAGTGAGCCTGGAACACTGGCCT